>NC_134963.1:2748870-3053467 GCF_965638725.1 Aptenodytes patagonicus
GGTTATTTAAGACTGGTGCAAAGATTCTTTGTATTGACAGGTCACTGTATGAACCATAAACCCTTCGCTCTGTGCCTATAAAAGATGAAAGGACCAATTACTTATTGAGGCATTAAACACCCAGGGGACAAAGATGCCTGTCTGGCAATAGTAAACATATTGACTGAAACCTATTTGAATTTCAAATTGCCAAATGTCCCAATTTTTGAAAAGCTTCCTATGATAACCAAGGTCTGGAAAGTCAATTGAAACTTAATTCTCCTGGATATCTCATGGGGAAAAAGTACATGAATCTGGACAGATTCAATTATTTAATTTTAATGAAAAAATAGATAGCTGCTTTATAATTTCCTTATAGAGCAGTAGGTGGGAATTCAGCTCCTTTTTCTAAGATGTTATCCTAGGATAAATGACAGTAGAGGTCTGCCAAACACGGGTTGCCAAGAGGTTTATGTCCAAGGATTTTCTGCTTCCTCTTTTCCCTAGATCTTTCTTTTTCCTCCATCTGGGACCAGGTCTTTCTGACATGCCAGCCAAGTCCAGACTAGTGTTTCCTCTCTGGCCACAGATGGTGCAGATGATATTTATAAAGCATTACACAGGGGATCTGTTACGGGGAGCTGTACATCCACACATTGCAGAAGGACATGTGTACCGTCTCGTCCATTAGAAAGACTCTACCAGAGCAAATCAGCCACAGGTCAGGGCTGCTGCTATCAGCATCGTGCCATTAAGATATCCTGTGATAGCCGCGAGGACAAAGCGAGTCCTGAGAGCAATGGGAAAAAAAAAAAAAAGGCGCTCCAGTCTGCCCAGTATCCTCACTCTGACCATCTTCTTCGGGTATCTGAAATCCCACCACCACCAGATGCTCAGATGCTCCTGGGGAGAGCCAGGGACTTGCCATGGTCTCAGGACCCATCAGCTGTTTTTCGTGAGGTGGCTGGGCAGAGCTCCAGTTGGATGAAAAGCTACAACTAACTTTCCCTGACTTGCACTACTCTCGCCACATTCATTAGTAGAAGAGTTCATTGTGATTAATGCCATTACTGTGAATACCAATGGAATTAATTATTTCCTCTGCACCGGACAGCATTGCCTGAAACATTGACTCCACATAAAACTATGAAAACAATTAGTGCAGTGTAATCGTGGGTATCTATTGTTGAATTCATTTTCTTTTGTTTTTACTGTAATGTGGTGTACAGAGCAAAGGTACACAGTAGCAGCAGGGTTGTTATCAAAGCCTCATAGTTCATCCTCCCCTTTAAATGCTCTGCACACACAGAGCGAACATCCATAATCGTTAACAGTTGGCTGCATGTGTACTGCCAGGCAGAAGAGACACCCACTACTGTACAGCCGTCCTTGACCGAGGCATAAGAAGACTTCTACCAGATACAGTCAACAAGAACACCACTCGGTGCTGCTGTCTGAGTAGAACTGGTATTTGTTGTTGCTTTTGTTCTAATAGCTCTTTGTTAAATAAGAGAGGACGAGTTGCTGCATATCAGCTACATCCAGCTGACTGTGAAAGAGATTTCATATCTCCGCCTTTGTCTCCTGTGGTTTCTGTTGGGATTCCCATCATGCAGTCATTTTTCTGTATTCCATTTTCTCTCTGTCTTGGTGTACAGTCATAAATGAAGGCAAGCATTTATCACCACAACAGCTTTAAATATCAAATGTTTGATGAATTTACTCTCAGCTGGCCGGAAGCAATACTGTGATTGCAGCATTTTATAATCATCAAGACTTGTTTCTCTAAACTGAATTAATTTGCATGAGCAATGGATTATTAGCAAAGTTGCTGGTAACTAGCATGTACAAGCAAATTGTGGGAGAAGACTCTTGCTGTCTGTGCTTTCCGTGGGGAAACTCGACTGTGTGAGATGTTTTAAATGGACGGGTGAATAATTGTATCTGAGGGCAAAGGTTTAAAACGGGTGCAAGGAATCCGACCCCATGTCAGATAGATCCTGCAAAGCCAGGCTCTGTCTCTGGCTGTTACAGGGCGTTCCCATGTTTCTATCAACACTCATTTCCAGCCATGGTCTTACAGTACAGTAAATCCAGCACTAGGGTTTGTAATGCCAAGTCAAAAATACAGAGAAACATTTTGCTTGTATAAACTCAACCCATCATTCAAGTGTGCTCAAGAATTCTCGATAGTTAATTGTGTACCAGCAGATCAGGTATTGCCTGTCCTCCTTTATGCAGCCAGAATAAAGCCGATCGACGCTCTGTATCGTGCACGCTGGCTAAATCAACAGGAGTAAACTCCATGCTTACCCTTCTCTCAACCTAGTATTTACATCTAGGTGGGCTGGTGGCATACGGATCTGGAAGGATGATTGGGCTAGCATTTCTTCTGACTCCTTCGGATGACTTCTTTTTAAGATTGTGGAAGGTTTCTCTATCATGGCTGGGCTGCGGCAGGGGCTTCAGCTATTTCCGTGAAGGTGCTTAAATGCTTCTGACAATTATTTTAAGTGGAAGGCAGTGTTTACACTTCCCAGCCTCAATGAGGTTTCTCCAGCTCATTGTGGTATTTATTGCTGTATTAATTGCTCATGTACAAAAGCTTGTGGTATTGTGCAAAATGCTAATAACAGATCCTAATGACTGTGCACCGCCCTCTCCTTCTCTGGTCTGTGCCTTATTGATGTTTTCATTAAACTGTCCAAACAGCGAGGCTGGGTGCACGTACAAAAATGTTTCCTTTTCATCAGAGAAAAAGACAGACCCTAAAAGAAATTGGTGTTGGAGGATGCCAGACAACTAGCTCTGAGGGATGAACAAAAGCACTCTGAATAATCATGTAAGAACCGACAGTCGGGAGGGGTGGCAGAGGCAGAGGCTGTGCCTCCACAGAGCTCACAGAGAGGCAGGTGGCGGTAAGATGTTAAAAGGCAATTTTTGCATTTTTGAGAAACTTGTCTGAAAATGGGTCCTGATCTCGTAGGGATGCTAGGAGACATTCATATGGCAATGGAGCATACCGTGGTTGGGGAAAAATGCGTATGGAAAAATCTAGTTTTTTAGGTGTTTGTGTGTAATTGTGAAGGACTGCAACGCACACAGAAACTAATTTACCGATACTGAAGTACATCCCCTAGGGGAGTTCCCTCGTTGCCTCGGGAGGGAGATGCTGGACAATAAGAGCCACTACTAAAATTTCCAGGAAATTCTTCCTTAAGTATGCTGAGAGGAAGGTGACGAGGAAAGCCTCTGGGCAGCTTTGGGTGCATCTTTGAAAGATAATGGGATGACCCCTTAGTTTAAAGCTTGGAGCCTTTCTAAAATTATTTACAAGTCCCATTTTGCCACATCCACTACTGCAGGGATCTTAAATAATTCTGAAGAGAGGGAAAAAACTCTGAGAGAGGGAGGGGGGGGTCAGGGATCAGGAGCTTTTGTGGTAAGAGGGAGCCATACAGAAAGACATTTTGCACGTGCATCCGAGACAGGTGGGACTTCCCACAGCCCGGAACAGCAATCCCCAAGTTGCTTTTGCTCCAATATCTGATACGTGGCTTTCTGGTAACCACTGCTGCTGCTTCTTCTGTGGGGAGCACATGACAAGAGGTTGGTCAGACCCTGATGTAGCCATGGCTGACCTACAAGGACTTTCACCCTGTGCATGGTTGCAAGTGGCAGAATTTTGTGGTTCCACGTGGAGAGAGCTGATAGCTCAAGGGCTGAGCCAGGCAGGCAAGGTAGCTAGGGGAGAATGGAGATTTAAAGATGTAGCTGGAGTCAGAAGTACAAGCAACCTCATTATCTATAATGATGGGAAGAGCTTATGCCAGTCATAGATCTGCTGACAATAGAGTGAAACCTTTTTATTTCATCGGAGGATCGGACCGGGAATTGAATACCAATAAGAACAAGGCCAAGCCTTTCAGTGAGGTTCAGAGAACTGGCTGCAGCTTCTAAAAGTACAAGGCTGTTAAAGCCTCAAATTGCAAACATAAAATAAAGCTATTTTAGGTCAATTTTAGTGGTTCCTGAAATGCATTAATTATATTTTTTCTTTTGCTAGGTCTGTGCATTTTGACTTGTCTTGCCAAGGGAACTTGGTTGTATCAGCGGAAAGACATGAAAAACAGTGCCATTGAACCCCGATTTACTTCTAAAGTATTCGGAACAGAGGGACGATGTGGCCGACATGCAAGCTTTTATTGGAATTCACTTGGAACAACCTGCGTAACTTGGAGTGCCTCCATCCAAAACTTGTGTTATTCTCACAACTTTATCACGTGCCTATCTTCTCTTTCTCCTTCTAGGTGTATATATATATATATATACACATTTCTCTATATATTTGTATACACATGAGTTTATCCTTGGTTAAGCTGCCTTTTAGCAAATAGCATAGTTCCTTTGTCTCCCAAACTGAGGACTCCACCATCCCAGTTTTTATTCCCTCTTGGAGCTCCGAGGTTGGTATATGTTAAAGGTGCAATAACTCTTTGCTCTTCATGCTTTTCTTCTCACTTTATGAATTTTGTCAGATATTAACTCAGATGTGTCTCCTTTATTGAATTCATAAATTACCTTCAACCTTTATTTGTCTGTTCATCAGATCACCCTCTATTTTGTTACTCCTTTGAGAAGAATCCAGCATGAATTTGAATTTACGTACGATCAGTGTCTCCCACGCTGACTGAATGTTCTAGGTTAACTATTTTCTGCAGTTTGATCTTGATCTTGATCTAGTGATCAGAACTTACTTCTTTTTTCAGGCAGAATATCCAGAAATGTTTCTTTTGCAGCTCGTCCGAGATGCATGTTACAAAGCCCCCTCGCTGGCTGCACGGGACTCCACCAAACCTGATGGATGAGCATGAGTAATAACTTGTCGTTTTGTAGAGCTTTTCATCAGAGGCATTTCAAAGCCCCTCACAATGGGAGTATCATTATCTCCACATACCAAAGGAGAAATCAAGGCACAAAGCTATTCAGGCGTTCAGAAAAAGCATCCAGGTCTCCCAAGACTTCCCTTCAGTGCTTTGTCAACTGTCTTCACTGCTGACCTTAACCTGTCTTGTGTTATTCCACCTTTCTCTCTTCAGTCTAGGGAGGTATTGAGGAGAGGAGAGTGATGTCTTATCTTCTTCATCAGTATCATAAAACACATAGCAGACCTGACATTATAAAATAACAGTATTTTTTTTAATTCCTAATACGAGTTTATGTTAGAACTCTGTAGAAATAATTGATTAAGTTTCAATTTATACTCAGAATAATAACTGACATGGTAGTAAATGTGTTCATTGATATCTAATTTGGTGTGGCTAATTTCCTCAATGCCAGCTAAATGCCTGGGTATTTCTTACCGCCTTAACGTATTATCTGAATCTTGTTGCACATTTGTTTGGTGCTTATGTAACTATGACTTAATTACATGGCAACTGACTTTATACCCTGGTATGGAAGTATTGCTCCTCAGACAGTTCCTCAGATAAACAATAGATAATTGCCATGTTCCTGCTTTAATTAATGTAAATTATAAGATCATTTGAATGATCTTGGGTCCAGCCTCGGTGAGGCACAGATCGCTTCTCGAGTCATGCTGAGCTCCCACAGTGCCCACTGAAGTCAGTACTGCCCATCAGCACAGGCTTTCATCCGGCTGTGCGGAAAACATGAAATACTGTCCCTTAGTAGGAGGGAATGGTACATTGAGGGGAGACCTCATCGCTCTCTACAACTACCTGAAAGGAGGTTGTAGCGAGGTGGGGGTCGGTCTCTTCTCCCAAGTAACAAGCGATAGGACGAGAGGAAATGGCCTCAAGTTGCGGCAGGGGAGGTTTAGATTGGATGTAAGGAAAAATGTCTTTACTGACAGAGTGGTTAAACATTGGAACAGGCTGCCCAGGGAAGTGGTGGAGTCACCATCCCTGGAGGTATTTAAAAGATGTGTAGATGAGGCACTTAGGGACATGGTTTAGTGGACATGGTGGTGTTGGGTTGACGGTTGGACTCGATGATCTTAGAGGTCTTTTCCAACCTCAATGATTCTATGATTCTATATATAACATTTAAAATTTTGCTCGTTGTGGCAAGAATTGCCTATCCCCACACCTCAGAGAAGGATGTGCATCATGTTCTTGCGCTGTGTGACCTACTTAAAGCAAGTGGGAGTCAATATCTATTAACTTCTCTCTGTTACATCAGTCAATACTTTGTCCTTAAAGCAGTTGTTTTCCTCTCCCTGCTGCACAGTTCATGATCGGGGGGAAAAAGGAACTTTTCTCACCTCCATCCCCCAACGCTTTTTCCCGTTAATGTGATCAAGTGAGCACTGGTTTCCAAACCACACCTGAGCCAAGACAGACAAGTGCAGGAGGGGGACGCTGCGGCTTTCTCAGCCTGCTAGACAAACAACTCTGACTTTCACACATCTCTTACCTCCTCCTCTCCCGGTGGGGTGGGCAGGGGGTGCAAACAGCTTTTGTTGGGATTCAGCCTCTAGGTGTGTTGTACAGCCTGAGAGCACCAAGAGGGACGGAAAGTGCCGCTGTGCAGCACGATTCCTGAAACGACGGAGGGAAAACGCACAGAATCGGAGATTGCTGGGAAAAAAACATGAGTGATCCTTCAAGATACTTAAATAATGTTTCATGACTCAAGTGAAATGCTCTCATTGGGCCCTCTGGAGGAGAATTTGACATTTTCCATGCCACCTGTAAGATTAAAAGAAAATGCTGTTGGCTTCTGCATTGTCTCCTGAAAGGCACAGGGGCTGACAGAAATGTAATCAAATTACCTGCAGCATTCATCTGTTGTCATGGCAGCCCTTGCAATGAATATAACAATAATTTCATCTACAGCTTAGCTTAATGCAGCTTTGCCTAGACCAGCCAGAAGGCAATTTTCTATCCCGTACCTGGCAGAGAGAGAGTTCAAGAGTTCCCATTTCAGTTTCACCAACAGTGGTCTACAGCAGGGTAGAATCACAGATTGTGCCTTTGCTGCATTCCTCCAACATCAGAGAGCACCCGTTACCTGTGGGTGATCTCGTGTGATTCAGGAGGTCAGATTAGATGATTGTATTTTCTTCTAGCCTTAAAAATCCCAGCATCACCGCATCAACTTATATGCAAGTAATAAAAGCACAGTGCGGTGTTTTTCCCATCTTGATTAAGTCCACCAAGAAGATCTGGCTGTGCTGTAAACATATGCCCTTCGTTTTGATGGAGCTGTGTTTGAGTCTGGATGTGTGGAGCGCAGTAAGGACGCAGCAGTGCTGGCACTGATGGAGGGCCCAGCAGAGTGGGTAGAATTCGTCTCTTTTTTTTTTTAAACTTGCCAAGTGGTATGTTTCAAACTGAGATGTTATTGATGGACCCAGGTGGCTCCGAGCATCTCATGACTGTCCTTTGGTAAATGTGGAATGAGCTCCCTGGCTCAGTTCAATATCCCATAAGGTAAGTGGTACCTATTGCTGTGCTTGGCAGAGAGGGGCCAGCAGACTGTCTCTGCAGAAAGGCTAAAGGATTGAATGATCCTGAACAGCTGGATAATGTCTAATACCTAAAGGTGGAGCATCCATTAAGTCCAAAAAATGGTAACAGGCTACTACTAATTTTGATGACTTACCTTTCTTTGGATATGGAGGACTTTGTCATTGATTTATCACTGTAAGAAATTTCAACAAAACTCACTTCACTTGCTAATATTCAATTTTATTTTAATTTTTGCTGCTATTTATTTACTACTTTCCTCTAGAAATTACTGTTATTTACCACCTTTCTCAATTGAACAGCCACGCAATTCAGATATGTAGGAGTAACATTTCAAGATAACAATTAAAAACAAGTCAAGAATGGAAGAATATGATAAACGCGACATACAGCAAGAAATCTGTGGCTCCACCTGATACACCTGGGAAATATCCCCTCCTTTTTGCTTCTATCCACTCCATTCCTGTTCGGCAGCTTTAGGGAGCTGAGGTTCATCCTACAATGACTTGGTTTTATCTTGCGTATTCAGGAATTCACAAGTTGAAGAGTGTTTAAATACCATGTGAAAAAAAGGCTAACTTGTGCATGGCCAAGATAAGCTGATTTGTAAGCTGACGCTTCCCTGAGCCTGGTGTATGGAGGAGTCTTCCTTCGGGCATGCTCTGCTCCGAGCGCTGAAGCTTTCTCTCTCTGGAGCAGCTGTGCGGAATGACCTTCCCAGGCTAAACAGTGCTAAAATGAGTTATTGCAGATTGCTTATGTGTTGTCATTTTACTTTTCTTTGTATGAAGAGACCAAATAATATATCCACATGCACAGTACCTTTCCTGTGATGCTCTCAAATGCTTTACACAGGTGCATAAATAGTATTTATTCCTATTTTACAGCTGAGGTAAGAGGAATGGCAGCAACAGAAGAGCACAGCTGAGTCTCAGGCAGGGGAAGCAGGAGTTATATGTGCCTTTGCCGTGCTGGATCATACCAAGCAGTACTTTCTTAGAGTTTGGTGAGTATCAAATAAATATCAAAGGCTGTTCTTGCATCAAATTGTCTGTCTGGACATGTACGTCCATCCCTTTGGACTGACCCAGAGGCAGGTACGGAACAGCTGTATTCCCTGAGCTAGAGAGCAAGGGAGAAATTCTGCTCCCTACCTATGCTGCTCTCCCACTATAAAAGGGCTAAAGTATCTTTCAGAAAGGCATCGGGAGATGAAGAATCTGTAATTTTTCTCAGTGCTGTGTTCTCCTGTTTTTTTCCTCATTTCTTCCTGGCTTGAAATCTGGGGAGCACAGAGTCACCCAGCACGGGAACTCACACCCTCTCCTGCCAAGGGATTTGCTTAGAGAGCAAGCAGGAGTGGGAAACATGAGCACTCGTCTGTCCCTCGTGCCCAGAATGAATCGCTGCTCATATATACAAAATTTCCTTTTTTGGGTTCAGCTATGAGCTGGTCGTTGGTCGACTCCAGTTCCCATTTGGGCCAAATATGGTAAATCCAGAGCTGTAAATGCTTGTGAGTTGCAGCCAAGTGAAGTTGGACCCGTGAGGTTTACAAGGGCTTGCTCACTGAGAAACCCTGCTAGCTGGCTATCTGTCAGTACCTGCAGTACCGAGCTGTGAAACTCAGGCTCTTTTACAAGACAACAAAGCTCCTGAGTCAACAAAAGTTTTGCTTTGAGTTTCACTGCAGAGGCTGCAGGGTTGGAAATAACAAAAAAGGATCAAGTGGCTTAGCCATCATGGCCTGGCTAACCTACAAATAACCGATTTTCCTGTGATTCGCATGTTACATTGAAAAAGCTCCAGTTTCTCCTTTGGAGGATATTACAGCTTTAAATCAATTAAGTTAGACTTAAGTAACCTACCCTTGAGAGGCACCAGCAGCTCACAGAAGCTGCTCTCGGTGGCTTTGGTCTCCCTGGCTGCTGGGCTTGTATCCCACGGGGCTGCAACCCGTGATGTCTTTGAGCATCGTTTTCTGCTACATCAGGGATTGTGGGGAAAGGAAAGGGCCTCCCACATCTCCTTCCCAGTCCCAGGACTCCTTGGCTGTTTGGTCTATAATCTGTTAGGGAGCGTTGGAAATGGAGAGCATGTTTCAGGGTTTAACAAGAGGAGCCGCTGATGAAAACTGAGACCTGAAAAAGGGTTGAATGCCACCGGTATTTCTGGTCTGACTCAAAAATGAGGTTGGTTGTGAAGGAGTAAATTAAAGAAAGGCAGAAGTTTAAAGATCCAGCAGTAAATACGCTGAAGGTCATGGGACGTAATAAGTTAATAAACTCAACTGGATAATTTAATTCAACACCAAGAATGCATCTGTGTGCACTGAATAGTAGGTAAGAATTTGACATGACAAGATGGGAAGGCTTTGTTATCCTCTTGTCTTGCCGGGATTTGCTTCAATTATGCCAAAGAATGTTACTTCATTCTTGCCCTAATAACACTGTAGAGGAAATTAAATTACTCATATATAACAAAAGTGAACCGATTTTGACATCTCTTCTAGGCAAACCTCCCGCTGTATTAGCTCCTAAGTGCATTCTCCCTCACTTAAGGTCTCATGCATATGTATGATTATCACTCATAGTAAATATAAGCACTTTGCGAGAACACAAATTAACTGCAGGATGTAATGGAGGTTGCCAAGGGTATGTTTTATTGTTGACTGTAACATGAAATCTACAATACGGGTACAATAATGAATGGATCGTGAGGCATGGAGAAATAATCCCATCAAAGGATGCTCCGACATCAGAAACCGCAACAGCAAAACTGATGTCACTAGAACCTTGAGCTGCTTTTATTGTGCTTTTATTTCATTTCATTTTAAGAGGAGCTTTGGTTTAGCTTGAAATTTTTTCTTTATATTTTTATAACTCATCGATTGGTGAAAGGAACAATTAAAGGCTGTAGAGCTAGGAAAGAATTAATCTTATTTTTTAAGGCTGACAGATCTTAGCCGTTGGATTCAGCTAGGTTAATAATGGTGGGTTGTCTCTGATGTGCTGGCTCTTTCTTAACATTTGATTGCTCTTTCATTACATTAGTTAGGTTTTGGAAAGGTTTTTATAGTAAATTTAACCTCCAGAAATAAACCTCGCAACCTTGAAACTAAGGTTGAACCCTGCAAGGCACAGACTATTGCATCAATGATCTGCTCTTGCAGGCTTTCATTAGGAGGAAGCGAACACATCCCAAACAATACAGCATTTAAAACAATGGAGCTTTATTTTTAAAACCCATTACTTTTCCCAGCCCAGTGCAAATGCAGCTCTCAACCTTTGTTCTTTCGTTAAAACAGCCTCTTATTTGACCTTTCATTTGGCTCCATCCCCCAGCCCAACCGTACCTCCACCTTCGGAGCCTGCCCGTGCCAAGGACTGTGCCGGGAGGGGTTTCTGCTGCAGCCGAGTTTTGGGGGTAGACGCACATAAACTGATGTCCTGGACAGCGAGAGCTAGTTTTGAGATGGACATTCCTGTAGTATTTTCTGTAATTTCTGTCTTGAGCCTCGGGTTCTTCCTATGAAGTGGGGATGGAGTTTTAGGGGCGTTGCTGGGCTTTTTGTTTTAAACTCGGTAACAGAACCAAGAAAGGCCACGAGGAGAGCGGGGACAGGCAGGAAAGAGGCCAGTAATTACCCGGGTGTAGCAGAGGGGAGCGGGAACAGCTCTGCCTGCCTTTTCCTAAGGATCGCAGCACCGCCGTCCTAGGCAGCAAGAGACAAGTCCGCTTTAGGCCATGATGGATCTCCCCGTGCACAGGGACGTGCTGCTGTTGTCAGGTGTGTCATCGTTATAAAGGAACAGATCAAAGAAAGGAAGGCAGCATATATTTTGCGGGCATGGGAGGAGGGGGAGAAGGAAGGGAGCTGAACTTTCATTGAAAATGGCAACGTCCTCTCCATCCATGATCGAGTAGGTGAGAAAAATGAGATAAAAATGGAGACAGTTGTCCCTGGGTTAACTGTAACCTTGCTTTGCTGCGGTTCAGCATCACAGGCTTCTCTGCAAAGCACATCGCGTGGGTCTGCTCTCTTGGCACTCAGCAATTGCATGCGGAGCGAGGCGCCGAGCTGGCAGAGAGTGATCATCAAGGCGCAGCAGAGCCTGCAAGCGGGTCAGACTGCTGCACCCGGAGCATCCCACATCCAAGGGCTAAATCGTTCTGATGCAGCCTTCAAAGAATAATTCCAAATACCAAGTATTATATAAGATAAAATACAAAATAAATGAAATACAGAAACTAATAGAGAATGAAATTTCTGCTTATTTCGCCCATCATCATTTTTGTTTCTAAAGCAAAATGAGCCTGGCACGCAGACGATGGGAAACACAGTGTTTTAATGACACTTACAGCATCCCAGAGGACCATTCAAAGCAACAAAAAAACCTGGTGATGTCCTTAAAGACAGCAGATGGTTTCTTCAGGGTGAATAATTTTATTGTTTATTGCCTGCTTTGTATACTGCAAGGAATGACATTTAAGAAACTACTCAAAGACGTTTTTTCAAAGCACAAAGAAAACATTTAGGAGCCAAATTATCTATACCAGTGACTGTGTCATCGCCAAAGGTTGGAGTCTGGCTTAGAGGCACGTGACGGATTTGGGACAGTGAACTTTCAGAAAACGTGGAATAGGGGTCAGGTTTGTGTCTCCGCCAACTTCACCGTCTTTGCAATGACCTCCAGAATGGGCTCAAAATCTGGAGAGAGGAGGGGAAAAAGAAACCACCCCCCCCAGTCTGAAACTTGTAGTTACGCAGCAGCAGCGCTGTCAGTCGCTTTGGTGTCACTCACCGGGCTGCAGCCATGGCGCGATTTTAAACTCGATGGCATGCAGCTCTGCTGAAGCAGCGTGTTAAAAGGCTAAAAGCACAATAAATACCAAACGTAAGGTCTCTTGCAAGGAGGCGGTGGTGTCACTGTATTGGGTTTTGTGCCAACGTCTTTGTTAATGGAGGGGACGGTGGCTGAACTGCCTTGTGCCTGCTACGGTGGCCTCTGTTGGGACGTGTGTAATGGGCTGGTTCGGGTGGGATGCTCCTTCCCAGCTGCTGGAACATGGCGAGGACCTCCGAAATGCGGCCAGGTAAGTCCTTCATCTGTGTTTAGATGGAAACAGGCCCTGAGATTCAGCTAATAATAGAAAAAAAGCCAAGGGTTCAGAGAAAATCTCAGCACTGGAATGCTTTTACATGGCATATAAAAATACAGCCTGTGAGAAAAGTGTTGTTATAAAAGCAGGTGATCTTATGAAGCTTTTATTGTATAGCTTTTTCATTTTTTCAGGAGAATGAAATACCATTCAGAAGCTTTCCTTTTCCAAGATATTTCAAAGTTTCCAGATCTGGCCAAAAAAACAGTATATAGTGCAATAACACCTGGAAAGCGTCCTTAAATCTCCTGTAAGCTTGTGTTCAAAATTTCATCAGTACTGAAGATTTTAATGCATTCATATTTGGCCAAACCTTCCACTTCATTTTCAAGGTAGGGTTTGGGGTTGGTTTTTTTTCATTTTTCCTCTTTATATTCGTATTCTCCCTCCAATTCCTGTCCCAACAGATACCTGTCACTTCTCCAGGGAAGTATTAACTCCGAATAGAAATTCAAGTGTGACCTTTTCCACAGGTAAAAAACTTATTGCTCGCTAGTGCAAACTGTTTTGAGACTGTGCCTCCCTGATGCTCTGTCCAAAGCTGTCTGCTGCCAAGGGCTTTGACCATTTTGTTCTGATTCTGCAGTCAGATTTGAAGCCTGTAAAGCAGGCAAGTGCTTTTGCGGGAAAAAAAAACCCACCCGCTCCCTGAAGGTAGAAGAAAGAAAATATCTGTTTATAACTTTTTTGATTGGCTTTGGGTTTTTTCTTCTTTTTTTCAGAGTTCCTTCTGGAAGGATGGTGAAAAGGTCACAGCAGAATTGCAGGAGAAAGGTGTCCGTAGATCAGCCTTACGAGCTGCTTTCAAAGCAACTTTCCCAGACAAAAAGATAAAACATAATCAAAGACAACAACTTTTTTTCCTTTTGCCTGAAAGGCATTGTAGAATTTCAGCCTTGAGAAGGATGGAGGGAGACACAACCTCTTAGACCAGGCAGAGCGTCGCCCATCAGCTCGCTGCGACAGCTCAGGCGCCACGTGGCTCCAGACTCCTTGCCTACGCGGTCAGAGCGATGCACCTCGGGAGAGTGAGTGTGTTATTTGCTACATTTGGACTTTTTTTTTTTTTTTAATGAAATCTCTCAGGGTCCTGCATAGGTGTCAGGGCCCAACACAAAAATTTAGACCTGTCTTCTTTGGTTTTCCGTGCTATAATACACAACAAGATACGGCCTCTCTTGGAGCAGAAAGTCTAGGGCAAATTAATGCACATGTCCTGAGAGAAACCTGTGAGTTGTTAAATGAAAAAAAAGAAGCAGCAGGAAGGCAGAGAAAACACGGGCTTTGGGATTATTGCTTTCATTTTTACTACTTATGCAGGAGGCCTGGAGATGGGGGGGTTAGCAGCTGGAAATGAGTAAAGCAGAAGCCAGCCCTATGCAGGCTGCTAGTGAAAATTAGTTGGGGAAATATTGTGTTAAATCCAACCAGCATACACACGACATCTAAGCTAGAAGTATCTCACCGTAAGAGTTATGTGCAAATTAAATGATAGCGAAGAGAGGGAACTTCGTACTCAAGGTCAAGAGACACCGGCAGGCATGGTCCACTGCCACAGCGCAGCCGGAGCCGGGATCGCTGTGCTGCTGCTGCGAGGGTGGGCTCGGCTTTCGGTTCAGATAAACACTGTCCTGCCTTTGCACCTCAGTGGAGTGGATGACCAAGCCTCCCAAGACGTGTTTGATTATGTGGTTGGCTTTTTTTTTTTTCTCCAAATTGCAAATTTTGTGGCTTTAGCAGTGAGAAAGAAAGTAGCTGGCAGCACTGTTTAGAAATATTAAAATGCCAAAGAGGGAGAAAACTCCTTTCGCATAGTAAGAAGCTCTTATAACTAGGACTTCTGAGATAATTAAGGATAAGAAGATTTTGGGTTGAGTGTCTGACTGGTGTGATTTAACAGGCTGGAGAAAAAGTAGCCATGGAGGACGGGTCAGCTCCCATCGGTCTCCCAGATTTGGGGTGACGTGCCACAGGGGAGGGAAGGCAGCAGCTCTACTTTGTGGGTCATCTTTGAGATTTGGACGTTGGTGCTTAGCAGACCTGCTAAGCCAGAGCTCCGTTCACCTGAGCGCCTACAGTCTGGAAAAGCACACGTTGCCTTTACCTTCTTTAAACCGTTAAAGCCATTTTCCTAATTGGCTTACAACTGTTGTAATGTAAGAGTTTTAACACTGTGAATAAAGATTACATATGATTAGATAAGCAGTTTAAAAGCTCAGAGGGCTGAATCATTGCATTTATTAATTGTGCTCACTCATTTATCTTTGTGCTTTATTTATTATGATAGTCCCTGAAACCTTAATAAAATTGATTCACAGAGAAAAGCTCATTACTTAAAAAAAAAATTGTACATCGCTCTTTTAATTAGTTCAGTTTATGTGACCCTGCACGGAGGGCTCTTGCTATAACCCAGGTGTGGCGCAGAGGTTCAGGGCTGTCCGTGTGCGCTGACGACTGCAGGGCTGAGCCCCTCTATATGAAGCAGACCCAGCTTTTCCACTCTGATGGATCCGCTCAGAGAGGGTCACAGGTATGACTGGATAATTTAAACTGGTAATTCAAACCATTAAGTCTGATTAATTTATTTTTTTAGACCAGTTTCTAGTCTAAAAACACTTGTGTTGCAGGAGCGTGGCAGTCTGCCTTTAAATGCACTGCTGAATCTTAATGTCCTTCCTCTGTTTGAAGGGAAGGACGAGGGTTTATGCTTTGTTTTGTTCCCTGGCTGAGAAGAGATCACACTGAACTGTGAAGAAGGACTTGGGTTTTAGCCTTGTGTATACATTTTTTCAAAGAAGTGGCAAATTAAAAGTAATGACTTGGGCATTGCGTGTTTGCACTTTCAGCTGGCCATAATAAATCTTTACACTGAACTGTCGGAAGCATTAAATCACTACAGCGAAGCTTGTCCTTGTTCTTCACTGCAGAGACAACAGGATTTTAATGAACAATATCTTTGATTAGGTTCAGCAGAAAAGCCAAGGATAACTAAGTATTTGTATCTGTCAGGGATTCAGCAAGAATCCTTGTAATTCACCTTGACTGCAAAGCTCTTACACATGAGACTTGATAACAGGTTTGGTGAGAGGGTGTTTCTCTGAGTCTCCACATTTGTACTGCTGGAAACTTACCCGTGTAGTGACAAAGCCTTTTTTGATTTTCCCTAATACATTGTAGAAAATCCAGAAATTATCCCACCCAAAGTTTGCGATCAGTAAAATGAAAGTGTCTTTCTAAAAATAATGGCAGCCCAACGTCAGTGCGTTAAAGCAAAAGCAGTATAAGTGATGCCCATAATGCACAGGGTCACCTAGAGAGCTGTTGCCCGCCAGGGAAAGCCTGTTGGAGGACTGTGATGCTCTCCTTGCCGTACAGCGGCACAGCTGACTGCTGAGCTCAAGGACTCGGTGTTTGCTCTCATGATACAAAGCCAGCGGGCCACCTCATGCTAATGTCAAGTAATGACCAAAAATAAAAAAAAGAGCTGGCTGATAGATGGCAGATGGCACAGAAGACCTTGCCCTGCTTTAAAATACGGTAACGCGGTCGTGGCCAGGAATGCAGAATAGGCACGGAGTTTGCTGCCCAGGAGCTGCTGCTGCTGAAGCAGAAATGCCTCCCGAGTTGCCCAAGCAAGTACAAATACGACACCGCAGCTTTTCAACGCCATTAAAAATTGGGACCATTTAGGCCAGTTGCCACGGAGTTTGCTCACTTTGAGGCTGGCTTCCCACTGGATGCTGAGGTGGCAAAAGCCTCAAGCAGTTGATGCGAGTCAGTCTGCATCCTGCAAGACATTTGGCTTACAGGAGTGCAGGCTGGATTCAGGGCTGCGAAGCCCTCGCCCAGCCGTGCGGGAGACCACCGTGTACAACGCGAGGTGCTCACAACACCCTGATTTTCCCTTCTGCCAGGCCAGCCCTGCCATGTCACTGCTTGTTCTTCTGTACCTTCATACAGCTCTAGAAGTTAGCTTATGCTTTAAGCCACAGACGTTATGCGTCGCTGTATTCAAAGCCTCTTGCTACCAGCTCCAGGGTCTGACTCCCAAGGCTTGTGTGCAGATGTTAAATACTGAAATACACCATGTACAGCGGTGCCGTTCCCTTTCGAAAAAAGAAATCTCGTCTTAAATACAATGGCTTGAGCCTGGGTAGAGAATATGATGATAGCCCAGACAATAAATGCATATTATGAAAAATGGAGTCATGTTCCTCAAAGAAGAAGAAACAACTCACAAAAAAATAGCCAAGGAAGATGAGACCTGACGGGCTGAACTGGCTTGATGAACAGTAATGATATATAGCCACCAAAACAGATTTGCGAAATGCACTTTGACTTAATTTTAAAATTGCTTAATATTCTCATGATATCTGTAAAAGGTTCCAAGGCAGACTTTACACTGCTTTAAACATATCATTATTTATGTTCCAGCCACAGAGAAAAGGGCTGGAATATGTGGCCAGGACTTAAAATGAAAGAAATGCTCAAAATGAAAGCAGGCAAAGAAAACTGAGAGCTTTTGTTTCAGAATAATGACTGCCCCAATGGGATAATTAATTTCCCTTAGAGCAGCTTGTTATTTTTCAAAGATATTATACTTATGCAGATTTAACTGTAGAAATATTATATTGTAATTTCTCCAGTGTGATGCAGCTCCAATTATTCACAGCTCAGAGCATGAAAAGGAAATAAAAGATGAACAGCAAGTTAATTTTTATTTTAAAAACAAAGCAGAAAGATAAGTTTTAAAAGAAGAAAAACAGACCGTCGTATCAGACTGGGAGCACGGATACATTTCATGGGAAGAGGCGCTGCAGTAATTCTGGTGTTCCCGGGGGGATGTTGCCAAAGGTGAGCTACAGCCTGGAAAGAGGCTCGAGGTTATTTACACCAGCTTCAGTGGGATGAAAGAAGCACACCCTGAAGTACGTGCTAACGTACCGTGCTTCTGTCACCTCTTTCTTTGGATTTACCCTTAATCTGGCTATATACATTAGTTTCAACAAATCTTCTCCAAAACTAAGGATGCCGTGGTTCCTACGGGGCTGTTTGGCTTAAGGCTGCTGGATCAAATGTGCTCCCAGGACAGCATCTCTCAGTCACTTCAGACGACAAACCCGCGTTCACAGGCTGCTGTTTCTGTGTCTGTCGCACCTCTGCTTTGTGTCTAGGGCTTATGCTGTACCCTTTAAGTAATCCAATCATTTTTCCCAGGCTATGAAAACCCTTTTCTGCCTCATTTTTCCTTGCCTTTCCAAAGCCTTATGCGATAAAGTGCTGAGCACTGTCAGTACCTGCAGACATACGAAGTTCCTGATCCCTCTGCAGGTTGGAGCAATAGCGCTCAGTGCAAACAAATTCTTGAGAGCTTCAATGCATCTGGTGAACAGCTCGGACGCTGCCTCCTGCCAAAAGCATAAGCCTTAATGCATCGGTGCGCAAGCACAGAGCAGTGGGGAGAGCTCCGTATCTTCCATGTGATGCTGGAGCCAATTTCCCTCGTGGTTTGCCCCACTGGGATTGCAGGCACCTTGGTTGTGCCCCTACAGCAAACCCCCGGAGTGGAAGGAGCAAATGCAGCAGGTCTCACCCTCGAAAGCGCCCATGCACATCACTGGAAAAGGCTTGCGATGGTTGCAGTCCGAAATGGCTCTGAAGCATCCATCACACGAGTCAGTGCTGGCTGCTGCTGAGGCAGCAATTAGGGAGGGTTATTAGAGCGTTGGCCATCGAGGTGCCACGGGACACTGACAGTTCCCCGCTTTGATGGGAAGTCACAGCGTCTGATTCTCAGGATCTTGGAAATGAGTTGCACTTGGTGCCAGGATTCCCAGACCTGCCACGTGCTGGCACGTAATAATCATCCAATGGCTGTTTGTAGAAATACGTTTTTTTTTCTGTCTCAGCCACACAACCCTTAAAAATACTCTTAATGCCAGGGGAGCTTTGCCCAGGAACTTGCACACTTTTTCCCCTCCCTGTCTTCTGGTCTCCTCCTGCACTTAGAGCTTGGGTGCAGGTATTGAGGATGTTGGGCTGAATGAAAACAGACCATAAAGCTCTTCCACCTGCTAACCTCATTGCTGACCGGTCACTTCCATATCTCTCCACCACCAAAAAGGAAGATTAAACTGCTGCCCAGTTTCTTTGCCATGTGTCTCACAGCACCCGCCACCCACCGTCACAAGCCTGTGTTGCTCCCATCACCTGCCTGACCTTTAGATTCAAACTTCTCCAGCTCCGGGGAGCAGAAAAGGCTGCTTTGTCAAGAACAAGCATTGCCTTTATCTTCAGGGAGCTGAAGGAGATTTCATTAGACATTTTGCGCATGATATCAAGATATAAGAGTTTGATTCAAAACTTTATTGTTTTCCATAAATAAGCCTCAGCTGCCACACGACAGGAAAAAGCCTTTATCAGAAACCCTAAGGCTGGTACCACACAAGCCTCTCTTTCCTCCTCCTCTAGCAGATAGCTAGCTCTTCTTTAGGAAAAATAATCCATTTTAATTAAGTTGAGGAATATCTTTAAACTGGGCATGAGAACCGAAATTTATTATTCCTGACGTACAGGACATCAAGGTTACGGTTCACACTGGAATTTAACTCGTTGTTCACCCACATAACGTAGCATGAAGCAGGAGGAGAGCCTGTAAGAATACACAGCTTTGACATTTAAAGCCACCAACAAGCCCACGCAGAAGTTAATCATGGTGTAGAGTATCCCCGCTGTGTCTGATATGAGCTGCAGGCCATACTGGACGCTGCAGCCCTCCCCAGCAGTCACTAAATGATGCACCATGTTGCCCAGCAGTGCTCAGTGGCCGCCCCACTGTCACCAGTCGTACAGTCCCACCGGGGCTACACGTGGTCTGCAATCAATCAGAGCAGCTACTGCCTGGGTCAGGATTATGAGGATGATGACTTTCCTCCAGTTCTGCTCGCACAGCTCATGAATTCGGAAATTTCAGCAGCATGCAGCCAGGAGGAGATGTGAATTTCTGTGTGCCGGCTCTTCTGAATGAGCTGGTGCCTCCTGGGCTCCAAGTGCAGAGCCCGAGCCTGCTCCACGGCCCACATTCATCTAGGTGCTCTCACAGGCTGGCAAACGACTGAGTTATTGGCCAGAAGTCTTTCCTAGATCAAAACAGCCCTGCAACGGTGAACCTCAACGCTGCGCGCCTACGAAAGGCAGGTTCCCCGGGGAACTGCGACACAGAGCTTGTTTATTGAGGTGCTGCAAACGGGTCAAGGATGTGGCCCCTGTACAAAGGCAGCTAATTAAATGTACAAATCCAATAAAAACAAATATGCCATTCTAATATGCAGGTCCTGCTGTTCCCAAAGGTAATACCATGCAAGTCGGTTGCTGTAGCTACCACAATAATGGCAAAGAAACCCAGGCTAGCCCGGGGAAGAAATAACATCGCCACCTAGTCCTGCTCCAACCCGTGCTGCAGTCAGCGTCCCCAGGCTGCTGCCTGGGGTCTGGCTTTATGGGTTGAGTGAAGACAGGCAGCACTTCCCTGGCCATTAACTCTCTTTTGCCTTGTTTCCTTATTGTTTTGCCTTCGGTACTATTTTATTCAGTGACTGGTGGCTTTGTTCTGGAGGTGCCGAGGGGTTCACTCTGCGGTAGGATTGACGCTCCCGCCGCTGTATCGTGTTGGCCTCCACTGGTGTTGCTCTCATTTACAAATGAGAAGCGAATGGGGCGTTGCAGACGCGGACAGAGACTGTAGAGCACCCTGCTGCCTTCTGCTTCGCGCCAGCCCTGCCCCAACACCCAGCCCTTGCCTGCCCCAGCCACGGGCTGTCTGGGGAGGGGAGACGGCAGCCATGGATTTTTATCTGCTACATTAAGAGTCAATACAGAGGAAAAAAAAAAAAAAAATCTCATCAGCTGGGCTTTTGCCGGTTGATGGGGTCACTGTACATAGCAAGCAATTAAAAAAAAAAAGAAAAGGCAAATTAAAGTGGCAGCTGCACCCAAAATGAGGTTTCTTGAACCAAACAGATAAAATGCCACCTCACGATCGCCTTTTGGCTTTCTAACCGACACTGTAACCCACGCCGTACTGGGCAGGGGTGCTGAAGGAAATGAGCAAAAGCCTCATCCTGATGGCAAAGCCGGGGATGCAGCAGCACAGAGCAGAGCTCCAGAGAAGTGTCTCCTCAACGACCGAAGCAATGTGAGCAGCATGTCCTGCTCCTGGTTTCTGAATTCCCGGGTTGGGTGGATTGACACAAACTACTGCCCCACCTTATTTTCTTTTTTTAGAAACAAACACAATTTCTGCAAATGACCGTTTGTTATCGTATAGCAAAGCCCAGGCTTGCCGGGCAGCACTCTAGGTGTCGTGCAGAGCAGGCAGTGCAGTCATGGTCACTTGGATGCTTGTGAGCCAAGAATAGCCCCAGCACTCATCAGCAAGCTCGCAGGGAAGCAAAGGCTGCCTCTGCCCTGTCAGCTATTCAGGATGAAGCCTCAGACACAATTTAAATAAATAAATAAGCAAACACTTTTAAAAAGGAGACAAGTACCAAGGTTGCCTGTGGGCAAGGATGATGCTACAGAGCGTTAGTGCTGATTCACGGGCGTGTTGGCACAAACCAAAAATCTTTGCCCATTCCTTCCCACCTTCCAAGTCAGCTCGGACATCGTGCGGTCCAGCTACGTGGTGAGTTAGCACGGTTACAGCATCACAACCTACGAGCAAAGCCCGCTGGGGAGCACCGTGAGGTCATTTTGGCTTTGGGCTGCAGCCACGCTCCCGCTCCAGCAATGCCTGCATGTTTTACCCAGGCTGAGTGCGTGCTGGGGGGGGGGGGGATCAGGGTTACGTTACCAGCGCCGTGGCACCCCTTTAGCCCCTTTAAAATGGCAGGCACAGTCTGTGCTTATGTCTGGCTCCTGGACAGACGCCGACACCTCTGGCTGCACCAGCTGACTGAGACCAGAGTGATGTTGAGATTAATAATCCTTCCTGGGACTGCACCCTTGCGCGGTGTGACTCGCTCCTGCAGCATTCACGCTGCTGTCAGCATCCACCTTCATCGCAACCCCCGTCCCGTCCCACGCTTTGGCCAAGAGCTGTGCCGGGACAGGCCCCCAGGCTCAGCCAGTGCCACAGGTGATAACTCCTGCGTGTATTTATTTGCCTTTCCGTAGCCAAAGCCACCTGCAGTCTAGTGCTGTGGGAGAGGGCGGGGTGATGCTGAGCTGATACATCAGTTGGGTACATTGAGGGGCTACAGATGCTACAGCAATGGGAGTGATGGCCTCAGCCCTCAAATCTTCCCTCTTGCACGTAATAAACATAAAACAAAGCCATGCTGGAGTGTTTAAACCCAATTAATACAGGCTGCCAATAAACAAGTCAATGCCTGAGCAGTTTGTAAAAACCCTTCACATGCTCTCTGCTCCGCCTGTAAGCCGGACGAACCGTAAATCAGCAGTGTGCTGCGGCTGCTGGCAGCTGTACAACGCACGCACGCTTCTGGGGCAAGTCACGCAGTGCATGCTGTACCCTGACACGTCCCAGTGCGCCCAAGGCTCCCGCTGCACCCTTCAGCCCCGGACAGACGGACGGAGGGAGTTGGCTGTGTGAAACCTCACACGAGTCAGGCGCGCTGCTGTTTTGCAGCTGGTGGTGTAAGGTAGTGCATTAAAAGCTCATTTACGGTTCTCAAAATAAAGCACCTGAATTCTCCAGTTGTTTGCTTTGCCATCACAGTAATGCCACTAAATCCAGCGGAGGTGGGGGGGAAAACAAACAACAAAACCAACCAACCAAAAAAAGGCAAAACAAAACAGTCCCTCCAAGTTTTTTGGAAAAAACTGAAAAGATACAGTAAGATGCCAAGAATTCATGTTTACAGCAATTGTATCACACGTAGGGCATGAAATCGAGCACGTCCATAGCACAGACAAAAATTAAACAGCAAAGTGAATGCCATGATTCAATTCTCACCTAACGGCGGCTGTAACAAGGGCAGGAAATGGAATGCCTTGACTCAGTTGTCATGACAATGCTCTTGAAAAAACAGCTGCCGTAGGAGAAACCCTCACTGCCTCCATGTGACTAGCGAGCGCACGCTTCTGCTCGTCTTCCCCCCACTAATGCGGCACTTTCTTTCAGATCAGTTCCAGGACTGAACAATTATACTCGTCTGCTGGATGCGAAGGCAGCAGATAGACAGATAGCAGTGCTGCAGTTTATAATGCAGTTGCTATAATTAGTTTTCGAAACTCGCACTGCATCGGGAACTCCTCAGGCTGTATCATTATACATATAATGGGCTAATTGCGACATGGTCACATTGTGTTTCTTTTTTTTTTTACTCGCATTTTTCATTGCTAATATGCTTGTTAAATAGTGACAAGTACAAATGTTTGTAGCAGAAAAATGAAATGCAAATGCTATTGCATATGCTAAAAGAAAAAAACAAACCTGCCCTACTGTATCATTTTTTTCCTGTTACCACTGGTTCTGTGCTTGTCTTAGGAATTACACTTCTAGGATGAAAATGCAACATATTCCTTGGAATATAACCTGTGATTAGAGTAGGACAATAGTTTTGGCCTTATTCTTGAAACTTGTATTATATATATTAAAAAATACGCACATTATATGCATGTAATAAAGGGAAGGGGGGAGAAGAAAGAAGCTGGGTGTCTCTGCTGTTCAGTGTCAGCTTTATTTTAGAGAAATTTAAGAGCTAACTGGGCAGCAAGGGAAAAAAAAATACACGCTTTCATCTATGAGATTCCCTGCTAATTTACTTCCCCTCATTGTCTTTGTAGCAAATATGTTACTAATATCTCTTCCAAAATAAGACAAACAGTACTGGCATGTGATTTAGGTATTGCTAGTATATTTATTTGTGAAAACAAATAGAGGGAGGGAAAGAGAGGAAAAAAGTAAACCAGAAACATGAGAAAGGGTCCTGCTGAGTGATGGACAGAGTTTGCCCCAGAAAGAATAGGAATGAGGAGTCGCCGAGAGCAGAGTTGGCCCGAAGTGTGCAAAACAGGCACGTTATCTCCTTGAATCAGCGTTTCAAGGGCAAAACGAGGCAGAAAGCCTCCCTCAGTTGCGTTCTGCAAGCGCAATTCAAGTTAATCTGAGGCAAAGCAGCAGCTTTAACATGTAGATCCCCAAATCATGCTCAAAACAGCCCATTATCCTTTGCAGTAGGTGCCCTCGTCCCTTCCCCTCGCTTTTATGAGCTGCTTTACAACCACTCAGCCCAGAGGTCACCTTTCCCGCCGTAACCTAATCTAGCAAACAAACAAATTGCTTTAGAAAAGAGCGGGCCTGCATTTGAATTCCCACTTGACCCGCACACTCGAGTGCCCCGTTGGATCCTGGAGCAGCCCACGCACAGGGTTCGACAGGCTCACCCTCGCCCACGGCAGCCTCGCACCTCTACAAACGCCGGTGCTTTCTGCTCCGCTGTGGGGCTTCGTGACAGACAGTGCAGAAAGCTTTAGGCGGAGACGTTGTACAATAGAATAAAGAGAATAAAGAGAAATAGACTAGAGCCAGAATAAAGCACAGGATGCTTGCGCGGTAAAGCAGGACGCTTGTTAGATGTGACAGGGTCTGCGCTATACAAAGGCTATTTTATTTGCACGTATGTGTAAGTGAGTGTGTGTGTGTGTGTGTGACAGAGTTCCAGGCTGACCTCAGGGCAGCAGCTGAATGACCCTGTCATCACCAGGCATCGCTCCGCTGGACAAATTTCCATGTGTGTCTCCCCCATCACGAGGGCTTTGGGGCTGCTCACCCCTGAGCACAGGGCTGGGGGGCAGGTACCACGCACCAGAAGAAAGGTCCAGCCCCTTCTTGCTCTGAGGCTCAGTTCAGGCAGCTTTAGCTCCTCAGCAGCTCTCTGGAAACACTTTACCCAGGGATTTTGCGCTTTTAGTCATGCACAGAGATGGGAACCCAGTTGCCACTGGCCATGCGGTGGGGAAGGGCGGACGCATGTTTGGATGGCCCAGGCAAAGCCCTAACAGCGGACCACAGCGCAGGTCACAGCCCAGGTCCAGCCGTCTGCCGGTCTGGTTACAAAAGCTACCGCTGAGTCACCTTGGAGAAGAGAAAGTTACCATCTGGTTTTCACCATATTAAGCCACCTAGAAGGAAAAAGGTCCTCCTTTTGACATTGCTCTTGATACTCTGGCAATCGGATTATTACCACTGAAGTAGGTTCCTCACCAATTATTTAATGAGGCCAAACGGGACACAGAGGCGATGCCTCCTGAAGTCCTGGCAGTCGGTGACAGCATGTCACAGCCCTTTTCTCAGATCATCTGAAACAACCTAGAGGAAAAATAATACCCTACAGAAGCACAGTGTCAGGCACTGCGAGGATGTGCTCCTGGTTTGGCAATACCCCATGTTTTCCTTTCCTTGCTATAAATGAGTTGGCAAGAGCTGTAATGTGAGAGCAAAGCCTTTGCTTCAAACCTAACCAGGACAGAGTTCACGTAGGAATGCTTTCCAACAATAAGGGAAGAAAAACCCACCAGGTTACAACAGATGATAAATATTTCTCCAAGAAGCCTCTGGTTTGGCTAAGCACAAATTACAAGACATGAGAGGTGACTGAGGGGAGATGCTGGAGCAGAGAGGGAGGACTGCAACCAGAAGTTAAACTGTCAGCTCAACAAAACACACAAGGCGATAAAGGCAGCAGCTCCGTGGCTGTGAATGAGTGCGTGGCTGGCACTGCACGTGGGGTACCCTCCTGCTCCTCCTCCTCCAGGTCTGAAGGCCATCCTCTTGCCCATCTGGGAAGGAGCGGCTGCTCAGAGAAAGCCCGAGGAGCCAGCAGTTACTGGGCACTCGTCGGAGCACGAGGCAATGGCTCCCAGAAAAGCACCGGTGCATTAAATGGCGTGTTTCTGTTTCAGTGTGAAAGGCAGCCCCAGTGTAGCTCTGGGCTGGGAAGCTCTCAGCTGAAATCCCTGCCGGTGCCGAAATCTCTGCCTGCGCATCAACGCAGTGGCATCTGGAAGAGGGAGCGGGGCGAGGGCCAGCCTGGCTAAGCACAACCTGCAGCTCCAGCTCCTGCACGACACAGCTCGCAGCCGTGCAGGCTGCAAAAAACCACACAAAGGGATAAATCGCACGCGTACCAACACCGCCTTTCGTGAGTCCATTTTCAAGGTCACCAGCGCCGTGTTCAGACGCAGCACGAGCTGGCCCAGGACAGCACTCTCGATATTAAAAGGAAACAATCCATTAAATGTGCCTCTTGATGTCCTCTCATCCTTGCTGGTGATCTATCTCAGGGACTTAGTCATCAGAGTGGCATGATGTGACCTACGAGTCGTCAGTGGGGATAGCAGATACCTGCAAGCCTGCAATTTGCTAGCCATCAAATAGATGTGGATGGCTTGGCAGATCCCAAATTACAGTGCAAGTAGGAACTGAAGGTTTTACAGGAGAAATTATTATTGTCAGGGTTTTATGGAGAAAATAACCCCGTAGAATGTATTTTAAGGTAGTAGTTTAGACAGGAGCATGATAACATCATAAACCATAAGAGGAAAACTTGAGGCATTTAAAAACATCAGAGGAAAGATGAGAGTGAATTACTACTGTCTCGCCTTTCCTAGTTATTTGTTGTCTTAAATTACATATGTGTGCCTGTGTGTGCATTTGTAAATATATTTCTTTAATTCTTTCTTTTTAGATAGATTTTACAAATGGAAGAGCTCACAGTGTTGCTGTGTTAAACAGTAAAAAAAAAAAAAAATCTGTGAGTGTTTACAAGCACCAGCCAGAGAGTACAGGTAAGTACCCTCATCGCTACAGAAGATGAAGGATGCTATCGCACAGCAGCCCATCTGTCTGACTGCAGCCATCAGGGCCAGCAAAATTCCCCTTGAAAAGCTCCCACCCCTCCTCCCTTGTGTTTCAGAAGCCACCAGAGCCCTGCCGGAGCAGGCACACGCCCCCATAAGTAGGTTTGATTTGTTTGGGGATCTTCTCAGTGGTCCTTTATGCAGCAAAACATACAAAAGCTGCATCAGTGCAGCCTGAAGAGTGAGGTGCAGGTGCCCGGTTACAGCTAAGGGTGTGCAGGGAGCTCAGGAGGATGCACCGGCCTTCTGCTGCCTCTGTGGAGCAACCAAAGTCCTCAGGGATGTATGTACGAGCAGTTTGAAGTTCACCTTAAGTTGCACTGCCCGGTGCCATCCCACACAGGGATGAACCTTCGCTCCAACACAGCGCTGCCTGTATCTCCTTCTCGGATCAGTTTTCCTAGAAAGTGGAAGAGGCAGACGGCAATAACCAGGGCTGTAAAACGTTCATCCGCATGCATTTCGGCACAGAGGCAGTCACGTGCTCCACAGAGCTGACGTGGGTTTAACTCCATGTGTCTTCCATTTATCATAAGTGAATGTCATAAACAAGCATCCTCCAGCCAGCCCGGGGAAGGAACTAAAACGTCAGCGTTTCCTGAGCCTCGTTAACCAGACACTCGGGCTCCATCAAGGACTTCTGAAGGAAAGCAGAAGGTCTAACTGCACGGAGAAAGGCAGTGGGAAGCACCTCATCTTTCTGAGGTGGGAGGCTGGAAGGTGGCAGAACAGCTTATTTTGGGAGCTGCATACACGCACGAGTGGGTTTATGGGCCTGGTTTGAGCTGTTCCTTACTCGTTTGCAGGGGGCTGATCGTTCCTGTTACGGTTCATGTTCAGACCATGCATGGGGATGCCCTTCCTCCACACGTACTGATTTCAAGCAAGCAGAGCTGCTCTTTTGGCATTACCTAATACAGGCAGAAAAAGGTCACTGTGGGACTGTCAGCCTCCCGGGAGGCTCTGTGCCGATAACATCATGGTAATGCAGCATTTTTCACAGATCTTGGCACTTCTGAGGAGCCATTAATTAGCCCTTGCCAGAGAGCATCCAGGACAGTTTTTTCCGCGCCGCTTTCCAGGTTCGGTTCAAAGCTTGTTTGAAGTTAACAGAAAAGCTCCCACGGGCTCTCACAGGCTTGGGAACAAGGACCTAAAAACTCAGTGGCAGCTTTACCTGAAACACTGATCTGAGGATTTTTTCCATCTTTTCCCTCATTTTCTAAACGTGCCTAACAACCAAGGGCAGGACAGTTTTCATCAGTGCTATAGGCTTGCTGTGAGACCAGACATCCCTGCACACACCCCCGCACGTGCAGGTTGTCCCCTGGGACCGAGCGGCCCCAGGCTGCTCTGTGCTGTCTCCCGCCCAGCCGGCTCGTGTGATCCCTGATTGCTTCAGGTCCCAACAGGGAAGAACACGAGAAGAACGTGGTCTCCTGCTCACAGATGGACAACTCTGCACTGTAAGACATCTTCTTGTAGATTCAAACCTCTGAGTCTTTCACTTGGCTCAGATAAGACCAAATTGCAGGCCAGACCCAATTTAAGCTAACTGCCAAAGGATAAATACCTGTAAGTGAAGGCTACCTTCTGGGGAGCGAGCAGGGTGGGAAGGTGCCCACACCGCTATTTATCCCCAGCATAACACAATGCAGCCTGCACCTTGCCAAAAAAAATCACAGTGTGTGTACTTCAGAAAGAGTTCAGTCATGCAGGGAAGGTAACATTACACTGAAATCTTCTTTTCTTTTTTTCCTTTAATCTGCTCTAGGTGTGTCTACATAGGCATGAGATTAAGGAGACTCTCAACAGAGGCAAAATCACCAGTGCACGACTGACTTCCCTTGGCAGCGTATGTGCCCTCTGGGTGATGTGCCCTCTGCCCAGGAGACTCAGCCCCGCAAGGTCCGGTCCCCAGGGCACCAAATCCCCAGCAGAGTTAAGAATCTAATTTTCCTCAGCCCCCACCCAAAGCCTTGCTCCTCTGCTTTCTGCAAACACAGATCGGGTCACACTCCTCCTGCGGTGGTCTCAACCCGGCGTGCAGCACTTTGCCCAGCACTTGCAGCAGATACTTGCTTTCCTAATAATAAAACTGAACTATGGAAAATGACGCACAGGAACTACGCGGGTTTTCACTACAATTATTTTCACTAGAATACTATATCAAAAGTATCACAGAGCTGTCCAAGGTCTATTGGAGAGGTACAGAAATTAGAAAAGGAAAAGGCCCGTTCAACCACAGGTCCAAGAAAAAGACTTACCAGCTCAGCTCCCTGCTCTGCCTACTGGCATATCACCAAAACCTTGTGTCTGATAAAAGAAGACATGAATGAAAGGCTAAAACATATTTAAGCAACTTTCTAGGAAGGGGTTCTCTCTCTTTTTCAAAAATATGATTAGGATTCATTACTGCTTTGAGACTCTAGTCCAACATTTTCTCTGCAAATCACTAACCGAGTGGGAAGCTGATGAATGGAAATGTCTGGCTGACACAGAGAGAGGCAAAGTGATTTTTACCCTTCATTGAACTCTCGCAACTTTCCAAGGTTTCTCTCTCAAAGTCCAGCTTTGTAACTTCTGCTGGAAGTTTTGAATTACAGAATCCTGCTTCTCAGTGCAGGATATGGGGACAAAGCAGAGCTGGGCATCTCCCAAGGATGCGAAGAGCTGTCCCTTTCAAACTCACAAGCAAGGAAACCCAGCTAGCATGTTGTGGGCTGGCTGTGGCATGTTACATGTGAATAAATACAGCACAGCTGACTGCAAACACAGTCTAAGAGCAGGCATTTCTAGGTGTAAGGGCAAAACAGTTTCTCCCAGGCAAGCAGATTTCTAGGTGCTGTAAAGCAGCCTGGGTGCTGATTTCAGTGGGGCGATGCTGATTTCTATCATTTAAAGATCTGTCTTGGACTGTTTAGAAAGTGGGTCCCTGTTAGAGCAACTCCCAGGGTATCTTCATGGCGTAACACACCCTTTCTCGCAAACTGTCAGCCAGTAGCATGAGTTATTTCAATGGCTGTATCACTTCAGACAAAGCCTCACCATCTGCTCTACCCTCTAATTACAAATGCAGAAAACATAATTCACAATCAAATCACATAAAAAAAGAAAGAAAATGAGCAATTAAAATGCACATTCTGCCAGGCAAATCAACCTTCCCTTCCCAGCCATGCTGTACCCGCTACTGCTCTTGCCTGTTACAGGCAGGGTCAGCGTTAGTCCCAGACCACGGGAGACTTCAGTCCTGCTGGTTTCTCTGACAGCAGCCTTCCAGGCTCGATCTTCTCATCTACCAGGGACTCTCTTCAGCTCTAGGCTGCTGCTGTATTTACTGGTGACTTGCTAACCCTTGGGATAATTTTTTCTGAGGGAGAAATTTACCTTTCCAATGTACAGACATATTGTTGTTACTTCCCACTCCCCGCCTCTCTTCTGGGGTCCTCCTGGCTCACGAGTCAACAAAAACTTGAGTGTTTCGGGGGAATAAGCAGGGATTGACGGTGGTGCATTTGCCAGCGAACACCCCAGGGTGAATTAATCTTTGGTGCAATGTCAGTGGAATTAGTGAAGTTATCATCCACTCCGTAACGTTCATGCTGAAATGTACATTAGGATTCAGGCATCATTTACACTCCGTAAGTAATTCAAGCCTACAGAGGCAAGTTCTTGCATGTTCAAAATTCAAAGTCTCCTTCTCTAACATCAGCCGGTTCGGAAGGACTGAAATCCAGCTCTGAGGCCAGAGTGAAGGGGGTCCTTGGAGAGGGATACTCTGCTGGGGAGAAGCATTTGGCCGCTGTGCCTTACCCCCACATACCTGACCCATGAGACTGGAGGACAGACAGCTCTGTCAGTCAGTCTGTCCATCACTGATGCAAGGGCTTTTAGGAGCAGCCTGAACGCCCATCAGGTCCATCCCAGAGGATCAGGGTCAGCACTCTGCAGTGGTCCAGAGCAGGGGGAAAAACCTCCACTCTGTTAATTGGAAGGAAAATGTCACTCAAGGAATTCAAAGCTCTGCATCTGACATGTCTACAGAGCCTTTTCTCGTGGCACATACTCCCACTCCTGCCTGGGTGGAGAAAAACCCCTTTGTGAGCCAGCACTGCAGTCTGAGCTTCCTTCCCTCCCGTCCCTCTCAAAGCCTGCAAAAGGCCCTCTCCCTCTTTGTGGCAACGCTCAGGTTTCCCTGACGGGGTCAAGGAACACACAGCGGATGGTCCCCGCTGTCCCCTCACTGCATAGCTGCTATATGGCACGGCCACGGGAGGGGAAAGGGATCGGGCTTAGCACCATGGACACGCTGCCAGCACTGCCAGCCCCGCTCTCAGGCGGCAGAGCCCCACAGCGTGCCGTGACACTCTGCCATTGCAGGGGCTTCACCTGGACTCCTCTTGCAGAGCAAAACTCCAGCAACAAGTGGGCTGCCATGGGCCCAGGCTGAGGCGGGTCCCTGGCCGGATCACGCTGCTAAATAATTTCTAAGGCCCCGATATTATTTCGGAAATGTTTCAGGGCTTTACAATAGTTTTACAATATCTTGCAGCAAAGTGGCAGATGAGATTCTGGACTAATCAATACACTAAGCAGAGCCAAGTGCCGGATCACTGATCTGAACTGAAAGAATAAATAGTAAATCAAAAGAATACAAAAGTTCCATCAGTTCTGTAAAGCAAGAAGATCCGTAACTTGTTCTGCGAGCAATTCGGCTCCCAGATTTGCAAGCCTGTACTGTGAGCTCAGCATGATAAAAGGAGGAGTCATTTCTCTTCCTGCACCAGATGCTGTGCCCGAGGAGGAACCGCAGCCCTGATTGCTGCTGCGGGTGATCACAACCCCAGCTCCTTGTAAGCTGCTTAGCGTGAGGCTGACCACAGGCAGCCTGAGCTGAGCACAGGGCTCGGGCAGCTCACCCAGCCCAGTTCCCAACGCTGCGTTCACCCTCCCTGGCCCGACTCTGCTCTTCTTCATGAACCAAAAGCATACGATGTTACGTGAGAAGTGCTGGATGCAAGCAGCAACCCAAGGTCCCCGCAGCTGACTGGTGCATCGCTTCAGGGGCCGCTCCACAGCTTCCTCCCTCAGGAAGCAGCATTTGCCATCAGACACGCGGCAGGCTTCTCCAGCAACTAGCAAACGGGGCCGAGACGATTCACAGCTCTCAAGTGCCGTCAGAGCCATGACAAGGCCTCAGCCAAAAGCCAAGGGTCACATCGTCGTTGCTGGCAGATGGGAACCGGTGGCCGGGAGGTTGATTGCGCCATTAGGCAGCTTGCCATTAAGGGACGAGTGACCAGCTGCCTGGCTGTAAAACCTGTGACACGCAGCTCCATGTGTCAGAGACGAGGCAAAGGGGAGTCCCGGCCACTCACAAAGTGCAGGGGCACCTGTGACCCCCCCCCCTTCCCTCTCCCTTACAGGTACAGTCTTAATTCAGGACTTGCAGGGGTACCATGCTGAATCAGGAAAACCAAAGAGCTCCTAGCAGGGGAGAAGGGATCTGTCCTTCCTATTTTCTTAACAGCCCCTGTGCCCAGGGATGAGTCAATACCCATCATTTATTATTGCACAAGAAAAGTCTTTTTTTTTAATATTTGGAGGTTATAAAAGCCAAACAAAAGACATGCAACAAGTTATACATTTGAAGGAGATCCTTTTAAGTACCTAACTGCAGCTGAACTGTAGTTACGGTTATTATACAGAAACAGACATAAAACTATAATGTGGATCAACACATTTTATCACAGTCATTCAACAAAATACTGAGTCCATGCAGCTTAGCTATTACCTTTCTACAGCTCTGAAAGATTTACCATAGTTTCAGCTTAATCTGGAATTTTATTATGTAGTTATTTTAATCTCACTTTGTTTTATCACTGCTTGGAGTCCTATTATCAAAGTAAGATCATGTTTAGATATAGCAATGACGAGTAGTGTTAGAAACAGCTAAACCAGAAACAGAACCCAGCTCTGTTTTGCTATACGCAGTAGAAAACCATCAAGAGAGCCTTTATGATGCGTTACAGAGTGATAAAGGGGTAGTTCCGACTGGGTGGCTGGGATGAATGTTTAAATGGATGTTCCCCTCTCCTCGTTATTTATCTGTATGAGCATCTGTCACCCATCGTCAGATTGAAAGCCAGAAGAGGCCATGAGACTCTCTTTTCTGAGCCCATGGCTGAATATCAGGCACCAGCCTGATTTTTACATACTCTTGCACACGTTTTGCTGAGGTAAAGTACTTGTTCAGCAGAAGGACAAACCCGCACCAGAAGACCCTTCTCCCCTCATTTTCTCCGTAACACTGAAGTAGGGCTGGGACTCTTCAACTGCAGCCAGTGACTCCCGCCAATCGTCATGAGAAGGTGACTTTCACAAAAGATACGATATTGATAGCGGATTAAGCATACCCCGGGCTCAGAGCTGACCATGTAGGCAGGGTCCCAGCACGCCAAAACCAGCCCCGTCCCCAGGGGCAGCTCTGGGGACAGAAGAGCTGCCAAGCCCACCCTCCCTGCCAGCAAGCAGAGCCTCTCCTGCAGGTTTCCTGCACTGCGGTCTGGTTGCACCGAGTGCTTGGTCTTGCCATACGGTTTTTGGAGATGGAGCTGCTGCTTAGGCTGAGGGGATCTCTGAGACCAAGCCTGGCACTTGGGGCTGCAGTCTTTGCCCCGTTGGTATTTTGTTCAGATGTTCTCTGGCGGGTGCTTTGCCACCCCAGCTCCTCAGTAAGGAATTCATTGGAGCATTAAAGACAGATGAGTGCTCTAAAGCACAAATTTACATCTCACCTGCCAAGACATTTAAAGCAGATATTTAAGTGCTACCCTCAATCAGAACCTTTTCCTAAATTGGGACTAAAAATTTTTAGGACATGCTTTAAAAACATAAGGACGAAATGCCACATGGGGCTACTTCGAGAAGAACCAGGAGAAGGCTGTTCACGCAGCAGAGCGATGGAGCATCAGCAAGCAAACCATTCACTGACACGGGCTCAGTCGTCTCAACCGGTGACACACAAGTCACCCGGACCAAAGGAGGGTTGGAGTCTTACCTTACCAGAGCCTGCAAGCACAACGCTGGGAGAAGAAACCGGCACCGTTCATTCAAAGCGCGATCATCTCCTTCCCCTACCTCGCAACACCTGCCGAGACACCTGTGAGACAACCCTAGCAAGAGAAAGGCAGGGCACTGGCCCAGGCCACCCCGCAATCACCTCGCACCAAAACGCAGCCTGGCACCCTGTGATTTGTGTTTCTCCCCCCTCCCTTTCCATCATCCTCAGTCCTGCAAAGCCATCCCCCCCTCACGGCACGAGGGGATCATGGCGGGGCAGTTTCTCAGGCAGGTCCACCACAGGTCCCGCTAACCCCCACGTCTCTCTGGTGTGCTGGGGGATTTACTCTCCTACGTGGTTACGCACCTTCCGCGCTGGTGTCGATGCTCCAGCCCGGGTGGGCACATGCATTCCCAGGGGAGCTGCAGGAATCGGAGGCTTCGGTTTAATCTCGTAGCAGATGGGATGTGTATTACCTTTCCTACACAGACATAAGTGTCGTGCAGGAGCCGTGCCTTGGCAGCACACTGAGCCGAGCCGCCTGGCCCGGTCTGCACCGTCCTCTAGTGGTCACCGGCCCCGATTCACTGGCCCGGCTCTGGTCCCTCAGGGCCGGGGGGGAGCAGGCAAAGCCCCCGGGCAGCTCTGGGTCAGATCTGCCTGCAGTGCCCTGACTGCAGCCCCGTTCCACGCAGCCCTTGCTTTCTCCATGGCACTGTGTCCTCACCGCACCGGGGTTCCCTCTTTTCCTCTGCCTTCCCCCAATCACTTGAGCCCGGGACTGTCATCGTTGCAATAACGACTACTGCAGCTATCGTGCTAATCATCAGCAAGGCTGTGGTTTTTACCCGTTGCCCCGACAGCAGAGACGGGGAGAGCAATTGCCACTATTTCTTCCACCCTTTCCAAGGCTGAGCTCCATCCCAGCAGGCAGCCAGCCCTGCAGAGCGGGAACGGGGTGCTCAGGGCTTGGGGGAACCTGGATGGGAAAGGCCACTGTGATGGCAACGCAGGTCCTGGGCCAGTCCTGTGCGTGCTGCTCTGGTCTCTGCGACCTGCTAACCTGACAACTTCTGAAGTTACTTCCCACGACAGCTCTCTCGGCACTCCTCACTCCATGCTGGCTTCAGCGTGGCTCTAGGACAAATAACCCAGCAGGGTCATCCTACACCAGCAAGTTTCCAGAGAGCCGGTTCCCCCGTCCCTCTTCACACAGCAGACGTCCTCTGAGACCAAATGACCTCACCGGTCTCTGCATCGAAATGGTGGGACACTAAACTGGTGTTTCAAAGACTCCACTTTTCTTTCCGATCCCTGTTTTTTGGTTTCAAACCAGAGGTTTTTAATCCGTTTTTCTCCGTGATAGCGCACGCTGCCAGCTTCTAAAAGCAGAGGTTTTTTTCCACAGTCTTGTAACAAGGAGATAAGAGACCAGCAGTGGATGAAACTCCCAAATAGCAATTACCTGCTGCCCAACTCTGTACAGAACACTCAGGGCAGCATTCCCCTCCAACCAAGGCGATGAGCATGCGGGAGGGCAGCTGGGAGAACCCCCCTCTCAGCTGCTCCCCAGGGCCTGGGTGCTGCAGAGGACCACGCAGGACGGCTCCCAGCTTCACTGGCCTGTGGGACGCTGGCTGGCAGGCTTCACATCAGCAACTCAGACTACCAGGACCAAAGCCCCCAGGCAAAAGTTGCCAGTGATAGCAACAGCCCCCAGGAGGAAGACGGGGGGGCTCCAGACTTCCACTCTTGGGCACAGAGGACAGGGAGGATTTTTGCTGGGAAACCGTCTCTGCTGCCGAGTATGAAATAAAGAGGAAGTTTGAAGTAAAGAGAAAGTTTGAAGTAAATCAGGCCATAAATCTCTTGATAAGCTGAAAAAGAGAATAAAAGCTCCCATCGATATTTATACTCAGGTCCTCAAAGATAACAGGAGTTCATTTACTAAATACCTTTGAAAAAGTAAGCCTTCGGGCAGACATGGTCCAGAGGAAACATTTCAGCCAGGCAGGATGCTTCAGGAGTCATCTTAACAAGGAAAAGCTTCACAGGAGAGGACTGTATCTCTAGAAGCAGCCACACGCTATAGCTTTAGACATGCCGCACCGAGCGCAGGAAGCCAAGCCCTGGGACAGGATGCAAAAGCGGATCCGTTCCAGCTCCCTTTGGCTCCACCGAGGCTCGGAGCCATCCCACAGAGCGCATGAGGCTGGTGTGTGGTCAGACACCCTTCAGGCATGTATCAAACAAGATCACAGCATGCTGGCCCATAGATCTAGCCAAGCACACAGCTAATTGGAGCCGCTCTGCTGGGCTCCACAGCAGAGCCCTGCGGCACACGCTGGGTAACCGGCAGCAGCAGCGACGATCACTGCAGACATCCCTGCTGCCTGCCCGCAGCCCCCAGGACTGGCATGGTGGTGGGACCTCACTTACCGCCTGCATCCCTCACCCTGGCCTCCCCCTGTAAGTCTACCTGTGTGACACAGCAGCAAATTTCACCTACAGCTTCTCTCAAGGCTTACTCAACTCCAGGAGCCATCGCCCAGGTCGCAGGAGGACTGCATCTGGGCAGAGCAGCACACCCAGCAGAGAGACCCGTCTCTTCACCAGCAGATGAGACTGAAGGTCTTCCACTTGGGAACTGCAGCTCTTGGTCATCAAGCCTCTGTTTCCAATACCACAGCACGCGGTATCTCCCGTCTCCAGCTGAGATAACTAAAATGTAAATCCTCACTCTCCCAATCTGCAGGAAACTGATGCAGGCAAAAGGGATGTGATGATTCATTCACTTCATATCTCGGAGCCCAACACTCTTTCCCCAAGAGCAGCACAGGAATGCACCTTGCCACCCAGCTAAATGATAGAAGTTAAATACGACAACCTGTGATTGATGCTTCTCCTCACATCGGCACTCCAGCCACAATCTGGATAATGTGTAGTGTTATTAAAGCATCAATTATCTTTAGCGCGAGCAGAGCTACATTAGCAGGACTGCAGTCTGCTCATTTTGATAAGGTTCGCTCTGTTTGTTTATCAACAAAATGGGGATACCAGCAGGCCACGGAGTCTGCAGGTTTTAACTCTGCTAGGACGGAGTCGACATTCACATCCTCTGTGCGTGCACCATCAACTAGAGCATCCTGGTTGTCCTGGTTGTCGGGGTTCATTTCTCAGGAAGGTTGGCACTACAGCCCATGAGGAACCGGTGGTCATTGCTGGCAGATAGCCTCCAGCTATAAAGCACAGGGTGAGTTCCCTGGGTCCCAGCGGTGTGCTTACGCCTGACTGATAGTGCTCCAGGTACCCAAGCAAAGCGGCCAGAGAGCTCAGGCTTGCTGCCGAGCAGGTGATGTTCCCAACAGCTCAAGTTTTGCTCCTCTCGTGTGCATGTAGGATGGCGGCTTAGAAAATTACGGGAGACCAAGACAGTTCTCTGAAGGTGGCCATACACTAACCCAGCTGTAGGCGCCTTCCACCAGCTCCGAGGATAAGCTTCCCTCTGCTTTTATCTCTTTTGGCTCTACCCACATGCTCCAGCTGTCTCTTTTTAGAGATGCAAGCATGGCCCAGGGACAGGGCTAAGAAACTGCAGAAAAGCAATTCTTTTTATTAACAGACCTAAAATTTCCTTCATAAACTACACTAAGACAGACTCTTGGCTTATTAATAGCAGTAAATCTCCAAGTCCAATAGACTTCAGTTAATGAATATTGATTATGATAGTGCTGGAGAAGGCTGGTGTCAGTCGAACTGAGATCCTGTAGCCCTCGTTGCCTGAGCAGGGTTGTAAATTACCCGAGAGCTCATTTGTTTTTCAAAACTAGGTAGTGGAAAACACAGGGGTTATGGCTGCACTGCAGCTTTCACCATCTCAGGGCTGGGAAACCACCTTAATGCTAATAGCAGCTGGTCAGGGGGCTAAGCATTTCTTACTGTCTTTTTTACACGCTCGGGAGCTTGTGGATCTGGCCCTTTTGGGACTAAGACAGGCTTTATCAACTCAGTCAGTGTCCAGCTCCCGTACGCTGAGAGGAGCTTGCATGCAATTCAGAGGAGCAGAGGTGGAGATGACAGGCAGGGGATGCCGGTTAGGCAGTTCCTAATACCCACTTGAGACACCTGGACGTACGGTGCGAAAAGCGAGTTATTTTACACACAGAAGCCTAATTTCTTGGAGGACCACTGCCAGCCTGCAACCAAGCATACTTATGTCCCACTGTGCTGGAAGAGGACAGGCACTGACTCTGCCCCGGAGCAGAGATCCCTCTACTTGGGGCAAGCCTGCCCCAGGGCTCTGGCTGGCATTTGCACTTTTCCATCTATTTATGGATGTAAATGTACACTTCCCTCTGACCCCCAATGAATATCTTAAAAGTAAAATTCTAAGCTGATTAACACAAACGTTGTGGTCACCTGGACCTTTGACTCACAAGACAAATCTCATCGAGCTTTTGATGAGCGGCTCTATCTTTTACCTTCAGGCTAGGATGACTTTGAAAGGCCTTTAAATGAATGAAAACTCAGGAAAATAAACCAAGGGCAGTCCCTTGCAACACAGAGAGACCATGTCACTATCCTCTGGTGGGGGAATGAGGCAGTGATGGGTGGGGAGGGTGGGGGACTCTGTCAATGTTTTCATAAAACTATCTTTTATGCTCACTGAAATAACCCAACAACAACAAAAAAGCCCAGAACAGCCCTCTCCCTGCTCCCCACATCTGATAAAAATCAAATAATAACAGGAGTGACTTATGCGCTCTCTGCCTGGTACTTCAATCTGGCCTTCCAGTTAATACACGCTATGATTAAAGCATCCATAATCTGCGGTCTGTGGAGACCTGTAGAGCAGCAGCAGCAGCGGGTGTGCAGCCTGATAAGGGTTGTTCACTCAGTGCAGATGAAACTTTTAATATTTATAACTGCTGATTTTTTTCCCGATGCCTCCTATTGAGGGGAGGGGGGTGAAAGTGTAAAGATAAAAGCTTGATGAAAGACCAGGTGGAATGTTTTTCCAAGGACAGGCAGGGGCTTGAAGCTATCTCCACCTAAAAGTCGTTTAAGAACGCTGCTTAGGCCAGTGCAGCATCGGAGGCGGGGGATGAAGTCTCTGGAAGACCTTCAAGGCTTGTCTAAAAGCGCACCCAGGTTTTAAGCTGCAAGTTCCTCTGAGCTGTCTGCGGTTTGTCTTGTCTGCACCAAGCGCAGCGGGGCTGTGCCTGGGACTGCCAGGCATCACCACAAAATAATTGTCACACCAGGTCAGCTGCACATACTTTAAGTAAAGAGCTAACAGCATTTCCAGCTCAGCACTGAAATATGCCGAGAGATCTTCACTATGAGGGTGGTGAGGCACTGGAAGAGGTTGCCCGGAGAAGCTGTGGATGCCCCATCCCTGGAAGTGTTCAAGGCCAGGCTGGATGGGGCTTTGAGCAACCTGGTCTAGTGGAAGGTGTCCCCGCCTATGGCAGGGGGGTGGAACTAGATGGTCTTTAAGGTCCCTTCCAACCCAAACCATTCTATGACCTGAAAACACACTGTGTCAGCCTAACCCTCCCTCTCAACATCAGTGGGAGCTGCGACGGCCAGCACACAGGGCACTGGGAATGCACTTGAAAAAATAAATTGCATCTTGCTCCAACCAAGTCACTATTAATTGCAGTACAGTACTTAGGATCCACAGCTGGTGAAACATTGAAGATGCTGATACCTTTGCAGTCTCCCTTCTGGGGAAAAGCAAACCCCCCCATTTCCAGTAGCATCCCTTTTCCAAGCGTACTGATGGTATTTTAGTCCGTGGTCATCTGGTCTCAGAGATACGAGGCTCTGCCCGCAAGGCAGCAGCAGACCATGTCGGAAGGCAGAAGCTGCTACTTTCCACTGCTCCCCACCAACTCAATCTGCCCCATGCGTGTATCCTTGTTTGGTGCCAGGAGACCCCAGGACGACAGACAGAGGCACATGGCTTACGCAGCCCTTCAGGTGCCTTGTTGACAGAAAGACTCCGCTTACCCTCTGTCCAGACGTAAGAACCCAACCAAACTCCCTCATTTTCAACACCATGAAACCTGGACTTGCCCCATGCCCAAATGGTTTAATATTCGTGCATTAAAAAAAGAATCCTAACACTCCCGGAGTGTCAGTATTATGAAAGATATGAATGACATTGCCCGTTGGTAATTTCAGACAGATAGAACTGGGCCAACCTGAGTAAAACAAAAAGGTGCAGAGAAAGGCATTCAATACATATATTCATTCATTTCAATATATTCATTCATTTCATCTGAAAGATGATACGCTTACATATTTCTTTGAAAGGTAGCTACGTGGTCCTCATTACTATGGCATCAGAGCACTTCAAAATGTTTACCAAACACATACATACAACCTACATATGATATAGGGAAATACATTTTAGAGCTGAAATACAAGGCTTGGGTGAACCTGAACTGAGGTCTCTCAAGTTTTAAGTTATCATCTCAGCCATTCCGCCTTCCTACCACAGATAGCAGAAGTCAAACAAAAAAGAAGAGCAGGCTGGCCAGGGAGGAGGCAGGATTGCTTTTTCACCAGAGAACAAACAGTGAGACTTTTTTTTTTAAGAAAAAAAATTTGAATCCTGAAAAACACCCCACCTGACTTCAAAAGCATCAAGAAGAAAGGAAAAAAAAAAAAAAGCAGAGGTAGAGCTCTATACTCTGAGGACATGTCCATTGTTTGAAAAGCATGAAGAAAACTGGATGAAGAAAACATAACGCTTTGTGTCTCCAAGACAGGTGCAGCTTTCCTTGACTTAAACAGACTTGTCTGCCAGAAATTAGATTTCTTGGCCTCCACTTTCTTGACTGTATTTTTCTCCTCCACAAAATATGACTTCAAAACATGCAAGCGGAGTTAAAGTCTAATGAGACAATAAGTTGTTGAAAACGATTACCAAAAAAAAGTCCTGAGTGAGTGTATCTGTGTTCTTAATAAGGAGTTGATCTCAAACTTAAAAACTTGGGGGGGGGAACCCCACCAGAAGGAATTTCTGCATGACTTTTGGAACTATATGAAAAAAACAAATTCACAAAACCACCTAATATCAGTGGACTAGTTAAACCTCAGTTAGCACCTGGATACACACTGGCCGTAGCTCCCACAACGCTTGCAGGCTGCAGGCAAAGCTACATTAAGCTGCTTATCATTCTGAAGCAAAAATCAAGGATTAGACATACCTCCCACTGCACATGAGTCGGCCTCCCTAATACAGCAGTCACCAGGATTATGCTCATTTCCAAAGCTCACGAGCATTTTGAATTAAGCAACCTTACAGCAGGAGATGGATGTACATGAAGGAACATCAACAACACTTCATAGATGGAATTACTGAGCATCATCTACGAGTTGTTTTTGACAAACCTGGGCTTTCAATGCCTCGAATGTGAGAGTGTTAAGATGAGTACATAGAAGCTAAACATCCCTCTGAAGACACGAGTTCAAAAGTGTATATGAAAAATATAATTAGAATATCATCAGGTGTTTACAGCTATGCATTGAGGTCACTTGCTACAAACAAGTTATCAGCTCTAGTATGAAAGTAACACATCTGAAAAATAAAAGCAGCAGTCAGAGACCGCACTTCCCCTCAGTCCCATCGAACGGCAGCAAGATGGTTTGTCGATGCAGTCACCGATCACAGCCAGCACCAGCAGCTTTGGAGAAAAGGGCTGGAATTCCAGCAATAAACAAGTCCGGAAAAATCTGCTCTGATGGAAAATCCCTCTCAAGTATCAGGCGGCAACATGCAAGCGTGAGAAACAAGGAGCAACAAAGGAAAGTCCATCCATGGGTAGCGGCAAAGGTCACTGAAGGAGGCTGCACCCTTCTCAAGCAGTCCAGCTCTCATCCCATGGAGATACTTCCAAGGCAGAGCTGCCGAGCACAATACGTGAGCTTTGTGCATGTCCCTAAGATCAGTCAGTTGTGCAGATGTGTTTGTATGAGATCACGTCAATCTAAAGTGAAGTGCTCTGCAAAAATATCATTTTTCTTCCCAAACAAACCTCGTACTTGCTCAAACTCCAGGGGCACATCAACAGCCTTTTTCTTTACTTCTTTATCAAAAAGCTATAAAGAAAAAAACAGAAGATATTGGCAAAACTCAGTACAAGCTCTTCACCCTGGCTGATACCACTGCTCACTCTAACTTCTTAAAAGATCCAGCAATAAACCTTTTATATAAAGGCCATCCCTGTCGCCACTGCTGCCTCATGCCCCGTTATTTAACAGACATTTTCCCGTTTTCCCTGGCTTTGGGTAACCAAAAGTCAGTCTAGCTCCCGCCCCAGCAGCAAGGCCGATGAACAGGACACGGCTATTGCGTCCAGGAACCAGTCTCCTTTCCCCTGGTTCCAATCATTCACAAAGGCACAGCAACGCTACCTCATAACCCGAGAGCTCCAGGAGTCCTGATATGTCATCCTCTATCTCAGACAGCGACTGGTTCAGGATTGCAGCTGCCTTGGCCACATCTGGGTGGTAATGGTTTTGTAGAGACTGCAAAAGCAAGACAAACAAGAGATGGTCTAATGAGTACCGGGTAACACACATCCATCTGGATTCCCACACAGGTATCTGCCCCTTTGTTGGTCAGATCTTCAGTGAACATCAAATTCTGGCAGAGGCAAGTTTGTTGTGCTGTGCTACTACAGAGCTTCAAGAAATCCTGATTTCAGCCGTCTTTCAAACACATGAAAGGCCCCTCTCACCTGGTTCACATCCAGCTCGAGACAGACAGACTCCTCCACGGGCCATGCCGACAACGCGTAACCCAATTCCGCTACCTCCCACAGCCCGGATGCTGCATCCGAGCTCCCGTTCTCGGGGAGCAACATTCTTGTTGCTGCTTCAGCCCCTTACACAAAACCTTTGTAGCATTTAAATGGAAAGTCATAATCCTGACATTAAGGTTTTAGAACCATCAGGAGTAATTTAACCAATTTCAATCTTCATTCACCATCCTACAAACGATCCAGGTGAAAGGTGAACGTTATAATCTTCTCTAGCGTTTTTAAACCCATTTCTACAGGATGACCTAGCTGTACCCAATTAATTTCTATCAGTGCTCAGCAAGTTCCTCTCTCCCCTCCAAAGCAAATAAAAAGCCTCATACATTTGCAGCTATTTAGTCTGTTTCAGCTGTTAACTGCACACTTTTCAACTGCAGTCAGACGTGTGCTCACAAGTCATCTACTAATTAGCATGTACGATTTCTCCAGTGTGTGGAATCCTTTGCCTCTTATGCTAGGATAGAAAAGGATGCAGAATAAATGATCAGCCAGAAACTCATCTCATTTGCAAGACGTATGTCAGGAGGTTCTTGTAAGTGGGACTGGCCACTGCCAATGTGTGCCAAGGAAGCGGCAAGGGTGAAAGAAGCCCATACCAGACGCAGATGTTCCTTTTTAGCCGACATACCTGAATCTCCCAGAGAGAGCTCTCCAAAGCCCGGCTTTCAGATGGCTCCTCCTCCTCCATAATATATGGATCTTCTGACATACCTAAGGAAATAGAGATACAGAGCTAATACCTTCTGCGTGATGTACATAACCCCAAAGGGAACACAGGGACCCAGAGCAGTGCTGCAGCCAGTTGCTCCTTCCCAAGACTTTTAGGGTCCAGGAACAAGCTGACACACCCCAGCACGACCCGAGTCACTGTTTGCAGCAGTACAGAATCATACTACTTTTAAAGAGCACAGGAAGTAGGGCACAAAGAACTGGAACAGTCTGATGCAAAGGGCATCTCAGGCAACTTTGAACGGTCACTACTGATGTTCGACACTGATCAGTTAAATCACAGAGAGATGAAATAAAAACTCAGGAGACTGCTGAGGCCCCAGTGGGGCCACCTACACAAAACCACCAAAACTGAAGAGGTCTCTGCATTCATTTTCTTCTCATTTCTTGAGGTGAACAAGACAAGCTCTGTGTCTGGTACAGGTCCCCCCCAGCCCTTTAGCATTTGTAAGTAGCCTGGGTCAGTGTGCCAGGCTCAGAGCAGCCTTCTCCCAGGGAATCACAGAGGCCGGGGAGCCAACTGCGAGGCCTAAGGTCAGAGAGGAGCAATGCAGATGGGTCTTCACAGTCAGAGAACTTGCAGAAGCAGCCTGCTGGCTTTCCACAAACGCAAGGGACAGAGGGATCCTTCTAAACCTCAGAACTGGGGCTGGGATCTCCTCCCCTCCTCCACAGGAATCCTGCTCTTTATGATGTCTAAAGGCGTTAATGCAAAACTCCCCTGCCCACCTTCCCTCTTACCTTCTGGCCCATTAGGTCTGTGTACTAGCACTTTGCATGCGGGGTGCCTCCGAAAAAGATTACAGATGAAGGGAATGACCATGAGAAGAGCCTCGGGAGGAGCAGTGAGGGCCAGCCGGGAGAGGCGCTTTATAAATGCTGCCACCAGGTACGCCGGCAAGTGACTGTTAGAAAGGAGACAGAAGAAACCAGCATGTAAAAGTCCTAGCAAGCGAGCCAGCAGTCTCACTGATCCAAACAGCATGTCAGGTTAAAGATCAGTGGGGCTCTTCAGATTTTTTGGGCTCTGGAGTAAAGAGAAGCTATAAGAATCCTGGTTTCAAGCAGTAATATAGGGTCTTGTGCGCTCTCTGGAACAAATCTGGGGGCATTTCCATTCAATGCATGAATAATCTCAAATCACTCTGTGACTCAATCCAGATGCATGGCACCACTCCAGGCACTCGCCGTAGCCAAGCACAGCTCTTGTACATGGTCATTCACATGGCAGTCTTTATTCAGTCATTTTATAAACTTCTGAGGGCCTGGCCAGGCAACCTTAATTATATTCTGCTAATGTCATTTTGTGGGTTTAACTAATACACGGGCCATGGTGTTAAATTTACATAATACTTCCAGCACTAAAGCAAGCAGTGCAGCTGTTAATGGGAACATAAAGCTGCTGTAATGTAAATGTGCAGGACAGTTCTTTTTTCATAGTAAAAATGCAAATTGCTAACAGCAATCAGCTCATCTAGGCATTTCTTCAGGTCAGAAGAGCCGGGATGAAAGATGACAATTTTCAGCCGCTCAGCCTTCAGCCCTAGGGCTTGCTACACCTGCAAGGCTCAGCAAAGCCACCCCACGGGACACCATCTGTTAGATCTCCTTACTCTCTCCAAAGCACACTAGGAATACAAGGGGTTTGATATTAAGTGCCTAGTGCTGAACTGTAAAGCATTACTCTTGGTGTATTTTATAACATATGATGGCAACTATATGACCAGCTGCTTATCTAGTTTCTTCCCTGTGTACAATGAATGGACAGCATCAAGACAGACTGCCAAACACTTTATATTTCAATGTTATATGTCTGTAAAAGGTCATCGATTTATCAACAGCTTTATGATCTATAAAAAGCCTGCAAATGTAACTTTTCCATATTCATAAAGACAGACAGAAAAATGATCACTTTCAGCCAAAGTGGAATACAGATCAAAATACATCCATAATCACTTGCAGATCAAACTCAGATAACTAACTGCATTTTTACTTTCTGAAACTAGATGGCCATGTGGCAAATCTTCAAAAATAGCACACGAAAAATTACACAACGCTACAATAACACTCTTGGATTCAGTTTTCTCGGTAAAAATGAATCTAATCCAGTAGGCACACTGAATACATTATATCCAGGCACGTGGGGGACTGTTCAAGAACAGTCTCTGGACAACAGAAAAACAGGAGGAAAAATATGTGAACGTATGTAATAAAGATGCTACTTACGATGAAGACAAAAACAGATCAGCCAAATGGAAAAAGCGGGCTCGGTACTTCACGTGATATATAGAAGGGTCTAAAAGACTGTACAGCTTTTTGAAAAAGTCAGGATATTCCCTGTTAAAAAAAGGAAAAAGACGACATCCATTAGTGATGTACAATGGGACCACACTGTGTCTAAATGTTTCTGTGCTTTCATTATAGACTACCCCAGACCACTGCTGTGCTCTGTTTAGCTTTCTTCGGCTTCTCTCCACAGCCACCGCCTGAAAACAAATTGTAAGGTGAATTTACGGCTCTTGCAGCGCCCAGCCATTTTCAGGATGTGAAGCTATGTCCATTGACTGCAAATGGTACAGGATCCAGTGAAAGGCATATCAAAGACTACGGCTTCACTATGTAACCAGATCAATGGAAATTGATTTTCAAGTGCTGAGCAACCACAGTCTGGAGAAAAGGATATTTAGGCTCAGCTGAAAAAAGGTCAGACTATCAAAAGAGCTCAGCATCCAAACAGCTGAGCCTCTTGTGCAGAGTTTGGCTTTCTCATAAGGGAATTTTGAAGCCTGAAGATGCACAGAATCCATTTCAGCTCCTTTCTATAAGGCTGTAAATGCAAAAACCCATGTTCCATTAAACAAGATGCTCTTTTCACTTACAGATTATGCTGATGAATCAGAATAAATAATCCATTTAAGGCTAGAAGACTGATTGCTCCACCTGTAAGAAAGCAGGCAGGTATCAACACAATAAGAAAATAAATATCAGCTTCGATTTGTTTCTATTATAAAACTTTCCCGCAAGGAACACAAGTTTAGAAGAACAGGCTCTGAAGGACTGAGACACAAACATGCTGCTCTAATCCCCCAAGAAAGCCACACCGGGGAGGCAAAGGTCTCCTCAGAAAGGACATTTCTGTAGGAATCTGCACATCCTGTGCCCGGATGCAGGCCAGGTATCAGCACTGCTGGCTGACCTCTATATTTAAAAGAAACCACTCCAGTATTCTACTCTTCCCAAAGCCTTAAATATGATCTTCCTTACACACAAGGAACAACAACACTGACAAACAGAGGTAAAAACATCTCACTTTCAGGGACAACGGAGTTCACACTAGTTCCTTAGCTTCATCCCAGCCAAAAGTACATCTATTTCATCACCCAGGCTGTGGTGTTGCATCCAGCAGCCCTTCCGAGTCCATACGTACCATGCTGCAGAGCCTCACAAAGGACAAAAAGCCTGTTTTCACTCACCTATGCCATAGGCCACTGTCAAGAAGTCTATCATGAGAGTGGGCTCATTCATGTAAGGCAGGATGGAGTCATGCAGAATGACAAGAACTTTTTTGTAAAGGCCAGTGGGTAGCTGTGAAGGACAAAACAATACAGTGAAACAAGCATTGCAGGGAGAACTCAGAAAGCAACGGCAACCCACGGCTCAAAAAGGCGACGCACAAGCAAAAGGGAATGTGCCAGGACAATACAGAACAGCTTGCAGCAACAATGCCCAAATGGTAGAGTTTACAAGTGACACCTGACAATTAAGCTCATTCAAAGAAGCAGGTGCTCACAACTAAAAGTGTCATCACAGCTCAGAGGGGAAAGTCACCAGCAAAAAGGCTTGGGAACCTTCAACTTGTGAACAGAGGTCGTTATGCTGCAGATCATTCCTTACAGGCAGACTGGTTTACACGGGGGAAAAAAGGCTGAGAGTAAGGAGAAGCAGCAGACCGTACACGAGGTCATGTTTCTTGGCAGGAGAACAATCCAGCAGAAATGGTGACTGGGCTGTTCTCATCTGACACTGAAAGCATAGTGGGGTCCTACCAGGAGCTCCACGCAAGGACGGCCACAGCCTCTAACGATTAGCAATTGGAAAGCAATGCAGATCGGTGGCTGAAGTAACACTCACCTTGTGCTTCAAAAAACTGAGCCACATTTTTTCAAACGCCTGCTTGTGTGCCTTAAAACAGAATTGCGAGCAGTGAGTTAAACACACTCGTGTAGACAAAGCTCTATTTTAAGTAGATAAAATTTCAACTCTGAAGCACCAAATGAACAGTTACCTGCAGCTTCGACACTTTCAATTCCTCCCAGTTATCTAAGAAGAAAAGGAAAACAGACGCTGAACTTGAAATGGATGTTTAAAAAATTAAGACGACCCTTTTTTACTTAGTCCTTTGATACCCTAAAAATTTGGGCTGAAGTCCTTGTCTTGACACAAGGCCATGACAGACCCCACTGTAGACTGAGGAACGTGGATTTTGTAACACTTTTAGAATCACTGTGATCACAGAAGCAGACATTTTTCATTAACAAACAATATAGTCTTTACACAATAAAAATCTTAAACCTGATTTTCCTTTTCATACACAGTTCATCATGTGGAGCTTACTAACCTTGCTTCACCATAAATCTGACCATGTCACACTCTTTGTTTGGCATGTTAATGGGCGAAATGAGGGAAAATACATTCTGCTGGTAAAACGGCAGCGGCCTCTGAGAAAAAAAGCATATAATCACACATGAAGCAAGTTCCACAACAGATGGTAAGATGCTGGACTTCAATATTGTCCTATTTCCCAAGCACTGAATATATTTAGGAGAGAAAAAGGAAAGGAAAAATGCTGATGGCTGAACTACATACTGGTATATTCTCTACTGCTGCCTCGTCCTGGACTATTACTTGTTTGCCTAACACAAAACCCATCTCTGAACTAATTCTGGTTTAACAGAATTGGTAGATCCAATCAAAGAAAACAGACTCTTCTTCTGCACCAGAGAAAAAACAGAATTAAAAGTTCTGTGTGTGCCACCCGAGCTGCAGAGATTTGGGTCAAACAGAAGCTAGAGCCCAGACCAGGTTTTGCATGAACAACAGTATGTGTGTCTTGAGCTACTTCCAATTTCAGACTGAAGACAGTCTTAGCATAATTGGCATATACTGTGAACAAGGAAAAAAAAAAAAAAAAAAGAAAAAAATCAATGCCTTCAAGTGAGCACACTCACCACTCTTGCTTCCAAAGTCTTTCCACATACCACTAGTCCCTCCCTGCTTCACGCACAAGATACACTTTTCAGAGCGGTTTATCCAGACCCACCTCAACAGTAACCATTTGTTACCTCTTTTGTCTTCTGCATGACTTGTCCAATGCTCTCAGTGACCGCCTTTATGACAAAGTACCGAATGTCATCATACTCCATATATTCTTGAAAGCGAGAGATCAGGAGAGAAGCGTCCTCATTTAAGGGAAGTAAGCCATCAACAACTACCTAACGAAAGGTTTGCAAAGGAAAGCAACAAGTCAGTCTCTTACAGTACTGGAGCAGACAGCGAGCTGTGATGGCTGAGGGCACCCTCCTGTCTTTCTGAAAGGCAGCTAGCATGGCTGTGCACTGCTTGCCCCAGAGCAATGTCCACAAGCCATTTTGACAAGCCCTCCTGACCTCCAAGATGGGCCCCTTCTATCAAAGGCAACGTCACTTAGAAATGACACGGTGGCTGAACCAGGGGCAGTACCCTCCCTCTCATCTCCCAGTCCTCACAAATGAGGCCAGGGACTCCAAAAAACCACCCCAGAACTGGTACCTCATAAACACTCAGGAATCCAGCTCGAACCTGTACAAGGCAGCTGCTCCCACACCCGCAGGTGTCACCTCACCAGGGACAGAAGCTCTAGGTCTTGGTGCTCTCTCTAGAACACCACCCTCCCTTTGCCCTGAAAACCTCCGAGCGTGAAATTTTAGTCCTGGAGAAGGTGAGCACATGAGGTTGTGCGTGCCATCGGGTAACTGACAGGAGGAACTTTTCAGTTCTGTAGCTTACCTTAAGAAGTTCACGAGGAAAAGTTAAACTCCCCTTCCACTCTACTTTGATCAACGGATATTGTGCCTCCAACTCAACAAACTTCATGAGGGTGCAGAGTGACAGTTCCTTTAAAAGAAAACAACAGAAAAAAAAAACACCTCAACAAGGACACCAGGGGTCAGACCCAAAGGAGGCAACTTCTGAAGGAGGAAGAATGAACTAAGATGTTCTTCACTAAGAAAGCTGCGTGCCTGCTCCTGGCAGGCTGGTGAGCAGAGGTGAGCCAGAGCACCAGCAACGTCTTACAGCACTGCCCGCCCTCCCACACTGAAATTATTAGAGTGATAATTGCTTCTGCATCGCAAGGGACCCCCACGTGAACTCGTGTCTCAGCAGCAGGCTCGGGACCTACCTTGACCTGGAAGGCATCGTGTCCCATCAGCTCCGCCAAGCAATCCACGCAGTCGTTGTAGCGGTGCCTCATCCACATCTTGTATTTGTCCTCCGCGCTGTAGTTATCTGAAGGGTGAAACACAGACAGGTCTCGAAAGCTCAGACCGGCCGGGACGAGCCCCAGGGAGACGCGACCCAGGCTCAGGGCCCTGCCTCTCCCGGGACAGGGCCGCAGGAGCCCCCCCGGCTCTCGACTCACCGGCGAGAGAGGCCTCCTCGGCGGGCAGCTGGCCCACGAACAGCTCCCTCCGCTCCAGCAGCGCCCCGAAGAGCCGGCTGCAGGTCCTGGCGGCGCAGAGGACCTCCTCCTCCTGGCCCTGGGGAAGAGCGCGTCTCTGAGGAGAGGGAGGCAGGGCGGCCCGGCGCGGCCCCGCTCCGAGCCGCGGCCCTCAGCCCCCAGCGCCGCCCGGCCTCGGCCCCCCCTCCCGCCCCGCGCCCCGGCCCGCACCGCCAGCAGCTCCAGGATCTCGAAGACGCGGTTGGCATTGCTGCGGCTCCCCAGCACGGCTTCCAGGCAGGAGGCGAGCGCGGCGGCCCGCGCCATGCTGCCGGCGGAAGGGCGGGCGGCGGGAGGAGGAGGGAGGATGAGGCGGAGCCGGCGGCGGCTCCGCCCGCAGGCGGGGCCGGGGCTCGGGGGCCGGGGCTCGGGGCTCGGTCCCGGCCGCCCGCTGCTGCGCCAAGGCGAGAACCGCGTCTTTGAGGAAAAACGGCCCGAGTCCCCCCTTCCGTGGGGCGGCGACCCCCGCCGGCAGCGCCCGCCCCCGCGCGTCAGAGAAGCCAGGGCAAGGCGGTGTTATAAAAATGTACACTTTATTACACCCTCAGGTAGGATACATCACTATTCCTTACAGTCCTACTGGATCAAGTACAAATGCTTATGTTCGTAAGTTATTTACAGGTTGACTTCCTAACACACTCCTGGGAGAAGGACACATCAAAAGGAAAAAAAGGAGAAAAAAGGTGATTTTTATCTTCATTAACTGACCTAAACAAGAAACAATTGCCTCTTTAGACACCAAATCAGACCAGCACAATGATGCAGTCAACAGCTTTCCCACTGTTGGAAGCGTTCCCCCACACACGACTTTCATGCACATAATAAGAGCTAAACATTTAAAAGTAAAACTGGGGCTAACTAAGCAATATTTTTGGATGAGCAACACTATACTGTACACAGTGTCAGTTATCCGTTACCATCGCATTTGCTTTGCATTTTAAACTATTCTGCTGCCAACACTACCAGCTTCGCGGCTAGTAATGAAGTTTAGCTAATGGCACAAACCAGTGGTTCCGCAGGGTCAGGGGAATGCTACTGCATGCACAAACAGCCTAAAAAAAAACCAACACCCCCGTAGTTGCAGACCTGAGGGTCCAAGAAAAAGAGGATGCAGGAGAAAAGAGGTATAAAATAAAATTTAAAAAAAAAAAAAAAAATCACTGACCCAGTGTTTACATTCGTGATCGTAACAGCATGGGCTGTACCTATCCCACTTAAAATGGAGCAGCTGACTGGGTATTCTTTCTTGTTTAAGCCATTTGGATTGCTAGGTACCAATAGGTGTGTACATACAGAGATAAGAACAAAAGATACGCTCTCCTTGCCTTTAAATAGGCTCCCCTCCTGAAAGAGTAAAAAGATCACAGAATGGAAAAATAATTTTAAAACCATCTCAGAAAAGGAATGTTATAATTTTGTCTGAATTTTACACGTCGTGCAGTTTTATGGCCAAAGTAAAATAAACCCATTCAAGCCACCAAGAGCTTTTTGATTCCTCACTCGGTGCTGTTTGCAAACAGAGTCTGTTTTTCATTTTATGCAAGAAAAGTAAAGAAAACCCCCACAGTTCTATGCAGCTTTTTGCTTGGGTGTTTTTTGTTTGTTTGTTTTTCATAACAGTAAGGCAAACTGATTTGGAGGAAGAGGCCACGCTCTATTCGCATCCAAAATACCCACCTGAAGATACATTCATCATTAGCTTTAGTAAAAGAATAGTACAAAAGTTAGATCTTACTCTTTACACAGTTGAAGAATTAGTCTTAGATTTAATTTCACTATTCTCCCCTTCCCCCAGCCCCCCACCCCCCCCCCCGAGCTGAAAGCTGAGTAGAAAGTACTGAACATTTAAACATGTTGCAAGAGCAGAATGAAACTGAGAGATTAAATTTTATCAGTTGGAGAGTTTCCTTGACGGAAGTCCCATGAGAAACAGCTATGGATCATTTGTTTAGCTGTATCCACCGAACAATTCTTTTACAAAAAAAATGGGCTACACTTTAATACACATCTACTATCAACACAGTATTTACCCAGTTCATGCCTAAAATATCCATTATCTTAAAGTGAAATATGATAATGAGCGCACAGGTTGGGTGATTCAGTAAACTGTACACAAAACTACTAACAAACATTTTAAAAGACTTACAAAAATGGATAATGAAACTTTTTTTCCTTTATAATTACATATACTTACAGGTTTTCACATTTATTGGCTAAACTTTGCAGGGAGCACTTCAAATATAAGTTAGATCTTCCAGAGGTTATTTACCTCAAGCGAGAACAACACGCAGCTTTTATACAGATGGAAAATACTTTGCTATATTAGCCACACTTGGTTCTTTGAATGGCTTCACCGTGGATATTGAGCGCACATCCAAACTATAGCAAAGAACTGCATATTCCCATGGGCAGTTTATGGTATACTAACATAGATGAATTTTACCGACATTTATGGCATATTACCATTTTACTTCTGTGAAGCTGGGCAGAATTTAAACGTAAGTAATGTTTGCTTTATCTGGTTTCAATGAGCACAGAGAACACTGGCAGAATACATCCTGTACAGATTTTGAGTGCTAAACAGTTGCTAATACGCTGAAGTTATGTGAGAGTTTCCATGTTTAAATGTTCACCAGCAAAACCCTTCCGCTAAGAAAAAAAATATAGAGGTGGTTTGTCTTCATTTGGATGTCTGGAGTAGCTTCTCACTTGGCTTAGCAAACAAGAAATGCTGTGTTTCCCTGTTATTGCGTTTTAATCATTAGTTCAACTTGGTTTAGTAGGTGCCTTTAATCTGACAGTAGGCGTCCTCATTTGTACTTTTGCTTGCTGATTCTGGGCTTCAGATGTTGCTGGTGTCTGGGCTGGATTCTGTACACCTGGAGCCTGAATCTGGGGAGATGCTGTTGTCACGACTTGCTGTTGTATCAGTTTCTGCTGGACGACCTGAGCAGTAGCGGTCGTTGCAGGAATCACCTGAACCTGCTGTTGACCTGCTGTCGTCTGAGAAAGAGTCACAGTTTGGGGTTGAGCTTGTACCTAGACATTAGGATGACAAGCCAATTACAAAAGAATAGTTTGGCATTGAACTGACATTCATTAAATTTCCACTCTGCAGAAGGCATCTTACTTATACAGGCATTTAGTCTCTTGACTGACAAGCACCTTGGGCAAAGTAGGAAGGCTGGGAAGGATTCTGGGAACATAGGCTCTGTGGTTTCAGTGGGAAACAACGTTCTGTCACATTTTCTAGAGCCTTATAAATCAGAACTAAGAGCCAAGATGCCTGGAACTCGGATCTCTGCAGCGCAAATCAAAGGATATTCCCCCAGATCCTTTACAGAAGATAAAAGGGAGGTAAAAAAACCCCACTGGATAAACAGGAAAATTCCTGTACTACAGAAGCGAAGGAACAGGGAAAAGAACAGAGGGATAGATGGAGGATCAAAGAAGGGAAAATGCCCACTCTGCACCCATATTGTGACAATAAATACAGCCACTGAGGCTTCCTACCCGTCTCTGACATTACCCTTTCAGACTACAGCTGCCAGTCTCTGTTGCCAATTTAGGGTAGAACAGTTTGAACTTCATCCAGATATCTAATTTTCATAGCTCTACCCAGAGCGAGGGAGAAAAAAAGTCAAATGTTTCCTTGTTCAGAGGACAAGGTAATGAAAATGGAGCAGCTTCAGCTGCCTTTGCCAGACGCAGAAGCCACATGAAGCTGCAAGGGCTTCTCCAGGGGAAAGTTAACTCTTGACCGATCCAAGAGAAATCCACGGGGAAGCATTAAAAATGCAGGTAAAAAGAATGCCACATATACATCAAGACCACAGTGCTAAAAATACTTAGCGTGGCCTAGTCCTGCTGCCACTGGTGTTTGTGGGAAGGCAGTTGTTTATTTGTCTTTTTACCACGGACTTCAACAGTCCCAGAGTTATGCCAACATCAATGACTTTTGAAAATCTGGCTTTTAATGGCCCTTGAAAAATTATCTAGGAGCTCTTACTGACTGCAAAGGACAACTCAACTTGTGTTGACTGATGAGGTTTCTACTCCCTGCTGTCTACCTTGCCCTTGAAGCATTCGCATCTGAGGTTGTTATCAAGTCAGCTTACACCACTTTATCATCGTTTTAAGATAAAGAGTCACAGATTTTATTCTGCACTAAAACAATGCACTATAAACTGTGACAGATTAAGAGCCGATTGGCTCAGATTTTTGTGCACTGAAGGCAATAACTTCATCCACTGTCCAAAGTTAAATCATTCCTGCCAATCAACAGCATAAGTTATGCCTGTTGCTAATGGTCCGAATGACATTGTTCTAAACAGTGTAAATAAACTGCCTGGTGGTCAGGGGAGGGAAGACCAAACTGTTTGACCTTCTCTTGCCCTAGTCCCGTCTGTTATCACACCACACGTAGAACTGATACCACACCATCCTGACTTTTACAAAGCACTTGGCGCAGCTTCATGAACTAGAACAAAATGATTTGTCCCGAATTTTGTAGAACAAACTCAGATAGCGCTCATTAGTTCAATTATTTGCTATCTTGACTATATATCAGAAGAAACCATTTTTTTAAAGTTCTTTCAGCTCTAGAAAATATTTTTAATAATCTGTTTTGCAGCTTATCTACAGTGATGAACAAACATTGCTCCATCTACCAAAGTTTTAGACCAGAGAATACACAGCAGCTGACTCAGTATTCACGATTCATTTTTATAGAAGAGAACTTGCCATATCCCTCAAAAATACTGCCTATGCCACACATAAGGTGAAAAATACACATATTCCAAATAAATGAGCTTTCAATAGGATCGTGTTTCTAGTGCTGTATCTGACAAGCGCAAAACCTACCTGTTGGGAAACTGAAACCATCTGTTGAATGTTGGCAACAGTAGCCTGTTGCTGGACCACTTGTGGAAGTTTTGCAACCTTTAGTGACATGAAATAAAGAAAGATTTGGACAAAATAAGGAATTGCTAATAGCAGCAACACAGCATACCTATCAAAACTGCTACCTTTCTGAAGTCCTGTTCATGTTAAGTTGCAGCTTGGCATTGTCAGCGATACTGAACTTTTGTAAAAAGAAACTTTAGATCAGTGTATTGAAGAACTTAGATAGGAGGGCAAGAGGAAAAGTAGTATTTTCAAATTTAACTGCAACATACTCGTTTCCTCCTAACTATACATAAAATTGAAGGAAGCACAGAAGTTCTAATGGGCTACATTATCTTAGATATACTTTTGAAAGACTAAGGCTTCCAATTCCTAACCCCCCTCTTTTTCCTTGGTTAGACTGATCCAGTTATGCAGAAAAGGCAGCAACTGTCACCCACTCTTGGCTATCAGAGATTAGGCTGGGAGGTAGCAACAGCAAACAGGAAGAACTCTGGCTGAATTTTCCTTAGTAAATACAGTACGGAATCCCTTGCTTAATAAAAAGGAGTGCCAATGTATTTCTTTCAAAGAGGAAAGGTGAACTGGTGGCTTAGTTCCTCTGACCTACTACAAGGCCGCATCTTCAGCACCACTTACTTTTGTTACTAAGTCAATTTAAACAAGTCTGTGACTAGAATTAACAAGAGTGGGTGCTAAAATGCTACATCACCTGCCATCTTTACAATTCTCCAGTCATCATAGAATTTAAAGGTGTAAACCTGTGTTACCTGTACCTGAATCTGGGCCTGCACTTGCTGGGTTCCACCTGGTTTCTGGGTTTGGGAAATTGGAGTTGTTAAGAACTGTGTTTTAATGGCAGGCTGCGTAGTATAAGTTACTTTCTGTTGCTGCGACGTCTGCTGTTGGGTTTGGACTGTAACCTGTTGAGCATTTATCTGCAGAAGAGAAAACAGCATCAATGACTACAAAATATATGTGTATTTTAAAGAATAGGTACGTAGCTAACAAGATTAATTACATTTAATTATGGAAACAAAATCCTCCCAGGATTAGTAATAGCAAAACGAGCGCTAGGAGAAAGCTTTCACGCACTTATACAAATATTCCGAATCACTTAAAGTATTTACTGAAAAGGTTCTCTTACACACATGCACACATACGCACACTTCATACGGTAACGCACTTCCAAAAAACCACATTGGTGGCTGACTGACAGCAAAGCTCATGAGAACATGACATTTCAAGAAAAGTATATTTTGCACAAATTATATTGTAAACAGTGAAAATATTTGGGAATTTTCCACATTTGGTTACATTAGAAGTGACTAAAGAGAACCTTAATCTTTGTTACTTAAAAAAGAAAACCCAGTTTGGGGCACGGGAAATCACACCAACAACAGCCTTCTTGAAAAAACTGTTAAGCACCTGACAAGGCAGACGAGAACCCGTTCTCTCTAGATACACTTAAGATTCACCCCTAGAAATACTGACGGACTCTCTAGGGGTGTCCTCGTAGTTCAGAGCTGAAGCTTTACAACCACAGAAGCATTACATAACTCAAAGGGAGAGCAAACGACAAGTACCTTTTGCTGCACCGTAGCTTGACCCTGTGCAACCTGAGGCTGGATAGCTTTCTGTTGCTGTGCTGCTTGATGATGCTTGAGTTTTAGAAGCTGCTGGACATGCAGTGGCTGTGCAACTACCGTCTGGCCTCCTGAAAATTACAAAAATAATTAGAACTGTAAAAGTCTTCATTTTATTGCTTTGTCCCAGTAATCACAGCTTGCAAACACAGATTGTGCTTTTTATAGACTTATACATCTGCATAGCTTTGAGCACTAATAACCCACTGGTTTTAATGGGAATAAGACATATGATTTTGACAGTGGAGAAGAAAACATTCTGTTATCTAAGGGCAGGAGTAAGCTACTTTGTGTTCTAACAATAATCTTCCTACAGGAAAAATTCTGTCCGCAGTACAGGAGACAGTTATGAAATACAAGTTCTCCTGATTCCATTTTGCTTAAAAAAAAAAAAAAAAAAAAAAAGATGAAACTACTATGTCTTTATTTTTAAAACTGTATCTGCTCGCCTACTCTCATGCACAGATTTTTAAAAAAACAAAAACCCAAAACCAACCACATCTGGCTGAAGAATCACGCTAACCTCTAGACTAAATGGAATGAGCTCAACTCTCTTACCTCATTTTAGAAACAAACTGGAATGCAACCTCTATCACTTTAGTTTTTAAAAAGTGTAAGTGTCCCACAGAAGACATTATTTGAAACGTCCGACCTTTAAAAAAGTGGGATTTAATATTTTATTATGTTTTAGCAAGTCTGTTGACATACCTGCTGCTTTCTGTGGCTGCCCAATGGCAACACTAATGCCTGCAACAGTAACGGGGAGTGTAGTGACTCCTGCAGATGACACAACGGCGGCTGGAACCGACACTACTGGAGGCTTTGCCAAAGCAACCTGTGCTGCTTGCGGAGTTTGGGCCTGGATCTGTCCTTGTGCTTGAAGCTGGGAAGCAGGAACACGAGTCTAAGCAGTAAGGAATGAAGATTATTGTACTGGCACAAAATATATTTGCTGCATATAACAGGTCATTATAAAGTGATAGTTGTAAATGTTTCTAAATATAATTGCTCCTTTACAGTAATACAATTCAGAGACGGTATCAGTGGGTAAGTGCAATTTAAAGCTATTTATGTTACAGCTGTATCTTTGTATTGCCTCAGTAATGCCAAAGGGCACTTGTGTGCGTGAACGACTGGCATCCAGTTCGTTTAAACCAGCAAACAGAGTAAGGTGTTTAAGACTGTTTTTGCAAAGTCAAAGACAACTTACAAGACGAGCAACTTGAAGGTTTGTCACAGTCGTGCCTGTGAGAACTGCGCCAGGACGAGGTGCTGTAACAGCAGTGAGTTGTTGAGTTTGCTGTTGCTGTTGCACTTGTACTTGTGCTGTTTGCTGTTGTGCCCCTTGCTGTGTCTGCTGCGCTGCCTGCTGCTGGGGAAGCTGCAGTTTCTGCTTCTGCAACTTGATCAGCTGCTCCTGCAAAAATCAAACACTTCCATCATTTCCCATCTTTTACTTGACTACAGGAAAAAAATGGAGATGAATCTGGAGCTTTAAAGGAGCAACATTCTATGCCAGACTTCAGTTAAGATCAAAGAGCTAAGAATGCAACTCCTTTACGCGATGGGTTGCCAATGAATAAGTAACAGTAAGTGCTTTACATCCTGACCTACTGCGATAGTGGTACTGTTTGAAATGGCTGTCAGCCTCACTGCCTTCGTGAAATTTTAGTAGGATCAAATTTAATAAAGAGCTGCATTTCACTCTAGCTCAAGAAAACAGGATACAACACGCACTGCTAATGATGCTTACAATAACGATGAGAGTAACATGTCACATCACTTCAGAAGCATTTCCTCACCTGTGACAATTTCCCTACAGTTTTTATTTGAGCTGGAGACTGGGCTTGTGCCTGAGCCTGAATCTGTGGGACCTGCACCTGAGCAGCCTGCTGCTGCTGTTGCCTCAGAAGCTGGAAGTGAGCTGGGGTGATTGTTTTGCCGGAGAGCTGGACTGTTGGTGTAGCTGTGAATAAAGAAAAAACAAAATGCTCTGAAGAAAGATTTTCAACATTCAATTTAATTCATTGATTTCACCTGAAAAGCCAAGCTGCTAAATGCATATTTTTCTGCTCCAGCACAGTTTCTGGACTAACTACAAATAACAACACATTAGCATAAGCATGATGTAAAAGCAGAGTAAATAATAAAATATATGCTCCTTTGTTCACAATGGTTTTTGAACCATTGAGACAGTCAATTCTAATATTTTACTGCTAGATTATTAATAATCTTTTTTAATTGTAACACCTAGGGGCCAAGCAGCTCTCTACTGCAACACTTTATCCAGAAATACTGGAGAAAAATGTAATCTGAGCACCAACAATAAAGCAAGTTAAAAATCATAGCACTGTTTAATTGTGCTGCCAACAAATCCAGATTTTCAATATTGTAGGGCTATGGCGGTCAAGCAACCTACAGAAATTCCGGGGCCCTTTATGTACCCTCAGAAAAAATCCCTAAACACGATTATTACCTGGTGTAACTTGAGTCACCAAAGATCTTGTCTGGGTCTGCACGGGTGTTAAGTTTGTAGTTACCACTGCTGATGCTGTCACTGATGTTACTGCACGAACTCCCTGGGTAGATGCTATGGTCACCAGTTCAGTGGAAGCAGCAGGTGCTGCTGCAGTTCGCTGCTGGGTATGTACCACTTGTGCGGTTGCAGTGCCTCCCGAAGTCTGAAAAGGAACAAAGTCGTTACTTCTCACAGTTCCCATACCCCACAGAAAGCTATGGAACCTTACGGAAATGGACTACACAATTTTAGAAAGAAACATCAAAAATGCAAAAGTAATGCAAAAGCAAAGAAGGTCCAAGTCTTTTGGACACATCTGTCTGTTCGGATGTGTCTCGTAATCAGCATCTGGTTAAATCTTTTTCAAACAGGCTGATCACCAAACCCTTAACTACATTACAGAAATTTGATTTTACTACCTTTCAATTTTTTGCTTTATCTTCCACAGTCTTAAACCATTAAAATAATACTAAAGATCATAATTAACAAAGTGCAAAACAGTTACAGGTTGGAAATGATAACAACATAATACGTTGCCTATGGCAGCACTCGTCTACGAACTATTTTAACAGTAGTACCTATTAGGCACTTTTTTCTGATAAACTGTTCCAGTGTGTTCTGATATTTTGGTAAGGGAGAAGGGTTTGATACAGAATCACATGATGCACATGAAATCTGCAAGAAGCAGTTTCTGATAACATGGAAAGCTAAAGAAGAAAACAGATATGCTGATAAAACATGCAACCAAGATCAGTCCAGGGACACAACTAGTGATGCAGTCTACTCACAGTCAACGTTCCAGGTATAACAGGTGAAGCCAGACGTTTATTGATGGGCTGAAATGTAGCAGCAGGGACTCCAGCAACGGTATTCACTATGACATTTCCACTCACTGTAGCTAAAAGCAAGCCAGGATTAAATGTGAGATTCTAAAAATGAAAATCCAAATGTCCTATCATCGCCAATGCCTAATTATAAAGTCTTCTTACCAGTCTGTATACTTGTCCCCGTAACTGCTGTTTTGATTGTGCCCGCCTATTTAGAAGACAATTGAGGTTAACAGTTCAGAAAAACAATAAAACTGAATATAGCTCTTACGCTACTATGCTGTTTAACACAATGCTGTATTCCAGAAGTTGACAAAATAAGAAAAATGCAATAAAATGCACAGATACTTCTGCAGTTGTTCATTCATTTTACGTATCAACAACAACTGATGTATATATTAGGGTTCTGCCGTACTAACTAGCAATTGGAGACGAGTCAAATGTCTGGTAAATACTGGTCGTTTGACATCCTTGTTAGCAGAAGGGAGCAATACATTACTCTGGCACGCCACAGACAACCACTTACACACGAACATCACTGAGCAGTAGATACACAGCAATACTTATGGGTCAGAACCCATCCTCTGTCTCTTTCTGTAAAAGCTGTAGTATTCTGGCCCTTCAACAAGCAAAATAAAATCACCACTGCCTGCACACATTAGTATGCAAACTGGACTGGCTCTAAAAGCAAAAGCCCCAGACCTGTCATCAGACTCATTAAAACAGACTCTAGATTTAAGGAAGCCATGAAAACTTTGCAGAGGTTTGCAATAAAACAACCATGATAGGTCCTGTAGGATGCAACATTCCACTTGTCTTGCAAAGGTTAATAAAGCTTTGGTTTTTAAGCTACTTTAACAGAGTAGCTCTTACAGCTACATTCTCTTTATTGTCCAAGTTCTCTGTATAACACTGTTCACTGACTCTGTAAATGTATTTGCTCAGACTTTGACTAAATTAAATTAAAGTTTAAACTGAAAAAGGCAAAAAAATCTTTGCAGAGGATATGGTGTTTTTCCACCTCAGAATGCCAAGACCTATTGCTATAATGGTACGAATACAGTCTTAATAAATGAGCAAAAAAGAAGATACCCAGCATACTCGGGGGGAAAAAAAAAAAAAGAAAAAAAAAAGGAGAAAAATAGTTTTTACCTCACTACACTGACCTAAAATTCTCACTTTCCAGAGAAAATAAAACCACGCAAATATGGTACACACAGAAGAACTGAAGTTACTACATCAGAGGCACCAAGCCCTCCCTTTCTTACCAATACTGCTGTGTTGGCCACAGTAGTTACTGCAGTCTGCACTACTGCCTGCGGCTGCTGAACTACCTGTGCCTGAGCCTGCGGCTGAGGTTGGGCTTGTGCTTGCTGTACAGCTGGTTGCTGAGCTTGCTGCTGGCCAGCTTGCTGCTGCTGAGACTGTGGACCTGTCTGCTGCTGTGCCCTCTGCTGTTCAGCCAAAGCCTAGGAAATCAAAGTGTGAGCTTCATCGTCTTCAAAACAGTGCATGTAACAATCAGGATGTATTTTTTTAAAAACAAAACCAAACGACAAACAAAACCCCTTTAATTCTAAGCATGTAATATATATGTGTGTGCAGAGACAGCATACAAAGCTGTCTTCACTGTAACTATAACTACAAGTTACATGACCTAACTAGTTTCAAACTACAAGCTATAGCAAAGCACAACAAGCAATTTGCCAACAATAAGCAAGGACAAGTATCTCTTTCTGAATAACATAAGAAAGGAGGCTACAGAAGGGTCAAGAATAAAACAAGATTTTTACATGGTTTTAGTACGTTTTCCAAAAAGATGCTTCTAAACAATGAGTGTAACATACAGGCCCGAGGAAAGGTCCCACTTTGGACCTTGGATATCTAATCCTAGTACATGAACAATTTGCAGCTGCCCGTAACATCCACTGTACCGCCAAACCTTTCCCAGGAGGCAGCTTTTCTCGTACTTCCTCTGTTGTCTAATTTTTTTAATTACTGAAGTCATTATATGTATAGCTGAGATGGAGACCGTACCTTTTTCTCTTTTGCAATACGTTCTGCTCGGAGGGATGCAACTTGAATTGGAGGAAGCGGCTTATCATAGTTGATTCCACTATAAACAATCATAAGACAAAGCACACAATTGTTAAAAATAAATAGCTGAAAGTTAAAAAAGAAAAAAAAAGCACTTTTATGCAATTTATAACTCCTTTAAGACAGAGAGTGCCCACCTTTCTGCAAGCACTGATGCATGCTTTGGATTCTTCTGGAAAGGATTCATGCCAAGTCTGAAATTGAGCAAAACTGTATTACTAGAGACAGAAAAAACTTTAAAACAATATTTAATTTCACATATTTTAGTGGATGACACCGCAGTTTTGGTGAAGTTTTCATGATATTCCCACCAGTACTGGAGCCTGCATACAGACAGACATTTTAAGAAAGACTCAGAGTAAATATTAAATGAATCAAAAAAAAGTTACTGCAGGAATATACATAGAAAACAACGTACTACTAAACGGCATAGACATCAAAATGTTTACAATTCAGGCAAATGGAAAGTGTAGTTTATAAAGTAGATTAAAAAAAAAACAACTGAGTGCTCTTCTGCTCTTAATCACGCAAAACAAATTCATGCAGTGAGTAAAAGCTAACCCAAACACATGAAATATGAAGGTGTTCCAATAACAGAATGCCAGGACACAAGCAAAGAGATCAAAACCAGAGAAACAAAACGGCGGTTTGAAACGAGCGTAAAATAATACTCAGTTGCGAGAGCAATTCAGAACACAGTTTCCAGAAGATCTGTGGTGACAGGGAGATCAAATGATCCCAGTTAAACTTACAGAGGTTTGATAGGTGGACTTCTTTTCCCTGCAATCATTTTCATCATCTCAAAATGATTAGTATAAAGTTGCGTGTGGGTGGCACCCTCATCTTGAGCATAGATCTGATTGGTACGAAGTGGGCGACTGTTTTTAGTCTAAAAAATGAAAACAAACCAACTTTCAATTGCGAACACACCCACATGGCCTTTTGTCTATGTATAAACACATGGTGCGCTTGTAGATTATTTAAAAACGTACTCCAACATATCTATCACAGACTGGTTTCTGCCTCGTGTCACTGATAACTTACTGTTACACAAAACTCTATGGGAAATATATAAAGAAAGAGCAAAATAAGGAGCAGTTCTCACGGTCACACTGGCATCAGCACTTGGGGATGTACAAAATGGCAAACTCTAATTTGAAAAAGAATCTTTGCTTTAGTTTAGATTTTGCAAGTTTAATTCAGTACCCAAACCAAGAGCCCATTAGTTTATAGTTATGCATAGCGCACACATAATATAATAAAACCATCACTGCACTGCTCTCCCAACAAAGCTATGTTAACATCCAACACACCATGCCATTCTAACATTTGGCTTCTCCTAAGTAGAAACTGCCAGTCAGGGACAAACCTGCTTATTAGTCAGAGAATGGGACTACAGTCAGAAGTTCTAGATTCTCTACCCAGTTCTGTCACTAAATTGCTGTATGTTTGGAAGAAGTTGTTTATAATCATGGAATTTGTTTTTGTTTCTGTAGCGTACTATCATCCTCATTTACTAAAAGGTGCTTCAAGCATTAAATTCACTATGTATTTGTAATCCACTTAGACCCTAGCATGAAGTACATTCTTACAGATCTTATGTACCATCATAATAATCAGGATAAGTTACATGGTGGTTGTTAGGTGGAAAAATACCCACTACAGTTTAAGTGAAATCACAAACTTCTTGCATGATTTAAAATTTATCTACCAAATCCAAAAGCTGAAGTCTGGTGTCAATCCACTGTATCAACAAAGAAAGGAAAAATAAATTTGGAATTTTAATTGATGTTTCAGAACTCAAGTAACACTCAACATGGATCTCATATGAATTATCTGCCCACCTCCATTGCTGCTAAATACCACAGTGTCTAGATTTGATTTTGAAAGAATACCAATGCACACCTTATAAATACTTTTTGTCTTCTTTTTAGGATTAGCTTCGTACATTAGCTGTAAAATAAGAAGGAAAGTTAGATGATCTTTTGTGGAAGATTTTGTTCAGGTGCTTTTTCTTTTCAAAGAAATCACATAAAATAAGTGGAAATCCTGATGAGGATAATTTTATAATCTTTTAAAAGTTATTTATTTACACTGTTGAAACATTTAACAAAAAACAAAGTGTTTACGGAGATAAGGGAAAAAAACTCTACAAACTTAAGGTAAAAAAAGACGCATCATTCTACGTAAACTCACCTTTCCTTCTTCCCTTGGAATAATGACATTTTCGTATCTGTTTCGGCATTGTTTTGGTGAGCGATAGACTCTGCTGCATGAGTTAACAACATCACTAACAAGGTCCCAATTGGGAGTGTGTGCTGGCGATACAACAGCAAGATTTAAAGGAAGCTCCAGCAGCTGCTTCACTGCCTACAATAGATAAAAGGTACAAAAGCTTCAGATGACAAATCATTCCAATCTTCCAAACCTACCCTTATCTGCATGTGTCCACACACCTTTACTACAGTGACACAGATAGCTTAGGGCTCAGGCTACGGCTTCACCTACGTTCACAGAGAATAAGCAAGCATAAAATGCTATTACGCAGACTGACGTGCAAGAAAACACGTGGAGACTGGTGTAAGAGGAACAGAGAGCTGCCATTCAAGTGCTGCTCTCTTCTCGAAGGTGGGGAGAACCTTAGCTGCACTACCCAACGTTCAGCCAGCACAGCTAATCTGGCACATAACAGTAAGTGGTCTCTACAACAAATATAGGACTTAATCATGCATTCTGTAGTTTAACCTTTAATTTATCCTCAGAGGAACACAAATGATAGGCAATCTGTTCTGAGTTACGTCAGCAAAATGCCAAACTAACCACTAAGAATTAGAAATAACCTTGAAGAGATAAAGTGCAGAAAGAGCCATTTCTGAAACTAGATGCAAAAATACAATAAAATACAATAAATAATAACAGCAGAAAGTGCAGGTATCATCTGACCTGCAGAAGTGCCCAGTCTTCACTGATCAACCACTCTGGATTATCCTGTCCAGCCTCAGCAGCTGGTTTGACAAGAGTTGGCAAAGGCTTTGCAAACTGCGTTTGTTGTTTCAACAAGATGTTTTTCTTTTGCTCTTTGCCCTCTCGGCGCATTTTCAACATTCCTGGAGTTGCTCGATCAAAAAGAGAACGAGGTGGAATAACTGTCTCTCCATGACGTTGCTTTTTCTTCCTACCTGCAGCTAAGACCAAAAAAAAAAACCACCAAACATTCTTGGTAAATAGTTACTACCATTCTTTGACTCTTCTGCTACTTACAGCTGCAAAATGCTCCTACGCGTGTACAGAGTATTCCCCACTGCCTCTTAAAAGCGTACTGTCAGTAACTAACCGGATCCTGGTATGAAGTAAGATCAGCCTTGTCCTAACTCACATAGTAGAATGCCTGTTTTCTAAAATTGTCCTTTTAAAAACACCTATATGTCTAAATAGAAAAACGCACTGTAAGAACTGGGGCTTCCAGTGATCCTATTGCTTCAAGACCACGGTGAGACAAGAATTTTCATCTCTTCAAATCTGCAAATTTGATCTTTACTGGACCAGACATGTAGGAGGTATGAAAAATCCCCTGATTTTTTTAACTTTCAGCAATAAATCTCAGAAGTTTTGAACAAACACTTACCAGATGGATCTGTTTTGTGTCGTTTACGTTCCTTCCTGACATACACTGGAGGCAACTTTGATTCTGGAATAGGGGTGGTATCATACATCAGGCACATAACAGAATCAATGTAGATATCATTGTCATCCTGAGGTGGAGTGGGAGGAGTCCAAAGCTGCACAGAACAAAATTTGTAGTTGTTGCAATATTAACTACTCTGCACTGATCTTTATGTTTCAAAAAATAAAAAACCTATTTAGGCTGCCTGGTGTTACTTTTACTTACTGGCATTATTTCGGTTTGTCCATCTGGACCTTCATAGACATATTCCTACACAGCAAAAAGAGAATACAGTTCAAATGATCCAACTGAACCCTGAAGGAAACGGTATTCTCAGAATAATTGTTAGGAAATACACTATTAAGAAAAACGAGACTAATCAGGAATTACTTTGTTGTATGCATCCTCCCGAGTGTACGTTAGAAGTTCCTCTTCATCCTCCCAAAGCATTTTTTGCTCTTTTTCCTTTAACTCCTTCATATGCTGGACTTCCCATGCTTTCTTTGCAGTTTTCAATTCCATCTAGATGAAAGTCAGACTCCTTATAAACTTTATGCAGTAACAGACACTGAATTAATAGTTATCGATTTGTATTTTTATGGACAAACTCCTTAAACTTTGACATTTTCAGGCACAGAAATCTTACAGCAATTTCTTAACAGATACTTTCACAATCATTTAGAAGAGATTTTTTGGTCTCTGTTGAGGGTCTTTAAACCCCTTTAAACCCTCGAAATAAAGCAAATTCAGAATTTCAGTTAAACAACCAAAGACAATCAGAACACAGCTCCTTTACCCAAATAAGCAGGCTCATTGAAATTTATGAAATTTTTTCCCCTATCAATGGAGTACGACAAATATTTGCTGAACTGTGCTGAAGAATGTCATTCCCATTTTATAAAAAAAGAAATTAAGAACTGACACCTGCTTAAACCAAGAGAATCCCAAAATAATAAGCTCTCTCTAAGGCATTCCGGTGTTCATAAAGTACAGCAAGAGAAGATCACAGAAGCACCTACAATATATTCCACGTCACTGGAGAAACTTCACTTCACATCGAAAATATAAACCTGCTTGTACATACTGTGACAGAACAACATAGAAAAGAAAGATTTGTTGGTTTACCTCATTCAGCCGTGGCTCATGCTCATCAACTGAAACATGGAAGAGCTCTAAATAATTCAAAGCATACTTCTCAATTGGAGTCAGCTGAGAGAACGTATCAAGGAAAAAAAAGTTAGCATTGAGGAAAATAAAAGAAATGTTAACTGAAGGAGAGTGTATCAGAGCTCTCCTTAAAACTCATCTCCCTTTCTGATGATTTAACATCTTAAGTCAGTAGAAGATTTCCCATCCATTTAATAGGAGTATCAATCCCATAGACAAAGTTGCTTTAAGGCCAGACTGCAAAGAAATTGAAATATTTGAACTAAACATTACTTTTTAACCAAATATTCATGGAAAGTCATGGTACCTGATCCACAACAGCAACTAACTCCTGCAGCTGTGAAGGCTCTTCATTGTATTTCGTCTCGCAGAGCTCTGTGATTAAGGGTTCAATGCTTGACTCAGGTCCTATTTCTCGTATGTGATCATTTGACTCCTCATCCTCTTGTTCAATACTGTTGAGGGCCTTTCAGAAAGACATATTTTAAAAATAATGAAGACTTCAAAAATACGGAAAGAAACCCATAAGAAGTTCACTGAAATCCAACACAAATTTCCAGAATAAGTCTCTGCTGAGGCAAGAGAAACAGTCCCCAGAAAGTATAAAACTCAACTGTGGGCTTTTGGAAGTTTTGTTACAAGGAAAATGACAAAACAACATAAAACTAGCAGGAAAAGAGATTGATAGAATTTACCTAAATAAAAAAAGATAAGGCAGCTGTTTAATACTAATGTTGCACAGCTGTATTTTTAATGTATGTGTTAATAATTACCTCTATGAATGGTCTTGCAACTTTAGGTGAAATATTTTCTGCTGGAGATGGCTCTTGAGAAAGTACTACAAATTCTTCTGCTTTCACTCTAAACCCAGAATCCTCCATAGGAGAATGAACCTCAAACAATTCCTGAATCGTTTGCTTGGTAAGTAGAAGGAAAAAAAAAAAAAAAAAAAAAAAAAGAGAAGTACATTCAGCTTTCAGGACCATTTTATTTTTTTTATATAACTTTGAATTAGCTCAGGTTCAAGTCACCTCATAAACTATGGACTGACTAAAGAAAAAATAAACCTCTATCTATTAGTTCTGGAAAATTGTCCGTTTTCTCTTCTGTAACTTTCTCCTGTAGGTCAGAGTAGAATAAAGCGTTAACAGTTCATATACAGGAAAGTCAGAAATACACACTGTCTCATCCTGCACCACCATACTGGGAGTGCCGAAAGGGGATGGATTAGCTTCATCAGGGCAGTCACCTTCTTCTGCATCTGCAGAGCAGCAACTCAGAGCCTATCTCGCTGAATACCCACACTTTCTATTTCGTGTTTTGAAAGTTGCCGAAACCTTCATCCTTACAAGCTCTGCAGAATTTTGCAGCAGGGTGCAAGAAACCAGAATACATTAAGTTACATAGGTGACGCCTGTGCATCACTATGCAAGTAACGGAACAAAAGCAGATAGACAGTATTTGAGAGAACGTGGCCCTAAGTTCAAGCCATCATGAAATCCAATATGCTCACCTATCAATTCTAGCCCAAACAGATTTCTACTAAACTCTCATTAAACACCCTAACACAGATGCTTGATTTTATTAAAACACTGAAACACAGGTGTTTTGAATATTAACTTACCTGTGTTAAAAAGGCCATTGAATAGTCATTTCCCTGAGCAGCTACTTCTCTGATCAAGTCCTTTGTGCCGTTTTTCAAAAGCTTCTCTTCTACAGAATTACCACTGACAAGCCTAAAAAAAAAAAAAAAAAGAAAAAAAAAAAAGAAAGAAAGAGAAAAGAATGGAAATCTGATAAGTCATTTCCAAAACAGCTTTCAGAAACAAAAAGAGAAATTGCCCTTAGAGAATAACACTGAACTCTTAAAATGTGGTGGTTTGTGGGGGGTTTTTTAGTTCTGGTACAGGCCCAGAACCAAACACATACTAACACCTCTACTTTAAAGCCTTCTTTTAACAATTAGTGTAATTTAAAAAAAATAAATAAATTTTTTAAAAAATTCAAAAAACACCTCACTTAAAAAATTCCATGTAAACTAACAGACAAAACCATGCAAGTACGATTCATTAATTACAACTGGTGTTAAGAAAGACCACGTTTTCATATGATAACCTGGCATCTTTTTTATTGAAGTGAGGTGAAGTTTTCAGCACTGTTTCCACTTTATTTCAGATCATACAGAGCAGCACTATCTGAATTAACCTTACATTAAAGCATGTTAAAGAGCTGTCGTTGATCTGTAACAATCACCTGTATATATGGATATCTTTACATCTCCCAATTCTGTCACACCATTCCTGAGCTTTTGCATCCATCACTGGGTTTAGATCATTGTCATAGAACACAACGGTGTCTGCCTCAACAAGATTGACTCCGGTGGAGCGACTGTGAGAGGAAAGGATGGCACAGAAAATGCGCTTGTCTCTGTTGAAAATTTTCATCAGCTCCTACATAAACAGAATAAAAGCAAGGAGGAAATAAACCACACACCAAAATAAAATACCAAAACAAATTCACTATAGCCTAATAAAAAACAGACAAAAACAAGTCTGGTGTTTCAAGATGAGTAAGAAGCAAGGCAAATTTCCTTCCCCTGCCATAGTGTATAAAAGCCCGAGCAGCACATATTGCTGTGCCAGTGGACAACCGTTAGGGCAAACTTACCTGCCGCTGTTCATGGTTAGCATATTCATCAATCCTCACAAATGTGAGGAAATGGAAATTCAGGAACAATTCCAGTATGTCCAACATCAGAATCATCTGTGACAAAATCAGCACACGGCGCCCTTCAGATTTCAACTTTTGAAGCAAGACAGCAAGAGCTTCTAATTTTCCTATATTTCAAACAAGAAAACAAATAGTCATTTTATACAGACATTCCATTCCTGTGAAACAGGAAATTACCGAAATATTATCACCAAATGGTCTCCTTTACCTGAGTCATACTGCACCAGCCGGAGGTCAGGGAACTGCAGCAAGTGAGGAGTTGTAATCTGTTGCAACTGATGCAAGTGTGGAGCTGCCTTCTGCTTAAGACTGTGCTTAAGGAGTTTCAATCTGTGACTATATGAAGGGGGAGGATTTGCTACATACAAACATGGGGGAGCAGCAACTGCAGCTGGCAATACGAAGAGAGCCCTGTGAAAAGCATGAAAACAAGGGAATACCAGTTTAAAAAGCTACATACAAAATGATCATCTGCAGCAGTAATTTTCAGCCTGTCAACCATGTAATTTTACACTATTATCTAACCACTTTGTTAAAGTGACTTAGTAAGTGCTGCACACCTTCAAAGTGTTAATATTCTCTACCTCCCTTTACTGTTTTGTTTTGGTTTGTCTGCTTTGATGATAGCTTCTGCTAAGGTGTTTGCACTGTGACCACTGTATTCAGTCACTGGAGCTCAAACACAAGAAACACCCATCATACCAAACTTACTAAAAGCAATTCAAAAAAGTTTGAGTTCTTCTAACTGCATTTCATATTTCTAGAAAATTGCAGCTATTCCTCTGCACACAATCCACTAAATGTCAGCTTTAGCCAAACTAGCTTCTGCCTACATCTGTGTCTTAACTCTTGTTGGTTGGCTCTAAGAGGTACCTACTCAGAAGTAAATCCAAAGCATAAGAATGTAAGCTGAAGTATGGTCAGCTGAATTTGGGCTTGAAATTAGGAATGTGGCACTGAAAACTCTTATTATAAAGATCCTAAAAGAAACAGAAGTGACTGTTATTTTTATGTTCATACTGCACATCATTTACTGCTAAATAAGTCAGTCTAAACCAAACAAGCTCACGAACAGAAACAAGGTTTTAAAGCTTTTTTGAAAAGGAAAGTTTAAGAAATAACTAAATGTGGTAAAGGCTTACAAGGCAGAGTCACACATTACCTGTTAACAGCATCCTTTAGAGATTCTTGTTGCTGAACCAAAGTCAGGATCATTTCTTGCAATGGATTACTTGGGCCTCCAGAGGCACTTGAAGAAAGGCAACAGTTCACAAAGCCAGCCCACCTCCAACTGTTGTCTTCACTGGAAGACAGCTGAGAGGGCTTTCTTTCACCAGTCAAAGAACAAACACTCAGCAAGTCTCTGCCATACATTGGGGCCCGCGAACAACGGCGCTCATTGCCAGAAAATATTCTGTCCAGGCGCTCCTTCAAAAGCCGGTTCTTTTCTTCATATGTTTCCTTTGCAAAGAAAAGTTGAAAAAAACATTTGCTGCTCATCACAATCACTTAGGAATTTGAGTTTCTTTAGACTGAAGCTATCAGGATCAGAGTACTGCGTGCCTCATACCACCAACATCCTAGATTATAACAACTACTTAGACCAATCACAAAACGTGTAAATTTTGGACAAAATTTGAAGACTACAGCTAAATTCAATTCACATTAAAAAGTCAATTCCACCTTAGGTTAGTATTTCTTGCTTTGTTTAGAGTACATTTTCATAGTTTTGGAAATAAAACAAAATGTATCATTTATATTTGGGATATTTCAATTAACACATCAATATTGATAAGGTGCAGGTTCCCGCACAGTTTAACATACACTTGATGTTTCCCTATGCTTTATAGGTTGCTTGAGTATCTTTTCTAAAAACTTGTTAAGATTAGAAGCCTATAAACATTTGCCCAATTGCCTTTGTGTTCAAAACACACAGAAAATCTTATGATTCCTTTATTTAAGCATTACTACATAATTATGATATATTACAGTTTTAAGAACCTGTCTGCTATCAAAGCACAAGAAAGCTGTTAGCTGCTTTTATACACCAGAATTTATTTTAAACTATGGATTATAGATGAAAATGCATCAGATCTGTCAACCTGAAACACTGACAAAAGTTAGGTTTTTTTACCTCATCTGTAATCAAAGTTCCTAATTAATTCCAGCTTTGTAAATTATAGCTTCCAGCCGTTACATGGGCTTTGTCTCAATCCTGAAAAGTTGTGTTTCCATAAGAAAATAAAAATTAAGTACCTGCGATTGTCCATGTGTAGGTGCTGGTTTTAACACTGCTCCCATGTCACCAGATGACAAATTAGTAACCGCACTTCTACCTGGAATACAAACTGAGGATAAACCTTGTATTTATATATTTATTCTTCTGAAGATTTGGTTTCATTATTTTCACTAAGTAGACATTTCATAGCTGTAACACATCATAATTGCAGACAAATTTTTAGTCTAAATGTCCATGGGGTATTGCAAATTTGTACTTTGTTATACATCAGATATCTGACAGATATTTACACCACCTGTTTTCACAAAAATCCAAGACAGATCAATGGAATTTTACTTTGCTTTGCACAAAGACCTGCTGCATTCGTAGTTTACTCAAAATGTCATGTATAGTGCAATAGGTATTAACATTTAGAAGTTAGACTGTAAATCAGGAAAAGATTGTTCTAATTTATCTCAAACAAATCATCTAAGATTTTTCAGAAAACGTATGAATTCAGTATATCTACAAGTTGATGAAACCTCACAGTAGCATTCTTATGAATTCAGCTGCTAGCAGATGTTTTCCCAGGCAGCTAACTAACCTGTGAGAACATCACACACAAGTAAACTAATCGAAACTACAGTAATACCCTTCATGTACCAGCAGACGACAGACACCGTGTAGCAGTTATGTTCTTGATAGGATATATAGGTTTCTATCTCAGCCAGAATGCGTTGCTCATCAGCACTGATTATTTGTACTAGAAAAGCAGTACAACCCTCCACTAGTCACTGTGAAACTGTATTTAGTGGCGAGTCAATACACCCATGAAGAATTGCATTCAAGTTAACAAGCAGGTGCTAGCCCTTACATTAAGAATAATAGACTCCAAGGAGTATGCAGAGGTTCAAGCTTTGCCTTTCCGCATTTTTATTATGAACAAGCTAATACAGATAGCCAGTATAAATCCAATTTTACTACACAGCTACACGTGAGCCCAGCAATTATAGTTTCCAGTCACCCAAAGCAATGGATAAAATGCCAAATAAATTCCAAAATTCAGAAAGTCAAAATAAGTATTTTCAATATGCTTTACCTCTTCCTCCAAAGATGAACAGCAACAATAATAAAGTTTTCTTTCATCAATTGGAAACAATAGTTATTAGTGCTTTTAATGGAGCTCTCTCTTTTACCGTCATGAGAGTAGTAAGATGCGTAAGTTTTTGTAGACATCTTACATCAATTTTCATTCTGAACTGTGGCCATATTAGGAGTGCCTGTAATGTTTCACCCTCCAGCTCTGACTACATTTGAGCCACAGATCTTCCAAACTATGACAGAAATCCTTTACCTCCCAACAACTGGGAGGCTGTTGAAGCTTCCTCTCCCCATTTGATGATGAGATGTTTACTCTTCAGAGAGTCAAAATATGAACTTCAAGGGCATATTAATACATCAAAAGGGAGCAGTAAACAGTCTGTTTTGAGGGAATGGTTTATATCCAGACAAAAATTACAGCAGATGGCCATTTCCAGGGAACGAACTCCTAGCATTGAATTTATCATCATTTAACAATCTGCTGTTTTGTTGTAAATGCATCCTAGACAGCAATTTCTCTAGTTTTTTGATCAACATCTTGATTGTGCTTTTAAGCAAGGAACTGATCACATTTGCAGCAAGGCACCAAACACCTAAGCAGTATTTGCAGAGGGAAAGGGAAAACAGTAGCTTGATTAGATAGAGAAGCAAAGAAAACTAGATAAAAGCAAAATCAATGTGGAAAAATGGAGAGAATTGCTGGCTGGCTGGCATTCTCTGTCAGTATAAAAAATAATCACCCTGATCTTTCCTTGAAAAAAAGTAACACAGTATTTCAAACTCACTTCTTCCCACAAAAATCTGACCTGAGACACAACTGGTAAAAAAAAAAATTCTATATATTTAATACAGTTTCATGGTCTCCCAAGTTTGTACTAAAAAATTACCTAAGACTCCAGTACACATCACACACAAATCGGAAGGATGTGCCTCATAGTTTACCTGCTTCTGAACTCAACTTACAGAATTACGATCTATAACAATTTGGAGTTAGATATCAATGTGATCTTAGTAATTGAATGTTTAGATAGAGATATTTCTTCAGGCTAGAAAAACCTACCTTGCTGTGTCACTGCTGTGGAAGTTGGGACACCTGCTTGATGCTGGTTTCCTAAAGCGTTCAGAGCATTCTGAACAGTTCCTGCTTGGGAAACCGTCTGCATGACAACCGGACCCTGAGGTCTCAAATACTGCTGACCGGGTGCTGAAACAATCTGAAGAACGCTTCCTGCAATGGAAAATTTAAAAAAAATTAGGCTGGATAGAGTGGAGGAGAATAAATAGTGTTCTCTAGCAAAAGATACTACTGTTAACAAACTGATCATTACTGTTTCAAACTATGTTAAATTTTCCCAGACAAGTTCATTACACCAATCTGATTTAAAGTTCCATAATATCCAATAGGAGGAAAACACCTAAGTCTTCATAGTTAAAGAGGAGATCCACGTTGGTATCAGGGTATCATTTTAAATCTAGGTATTTTATATGGAATTCGGATGAAATCCAATCAACCAAAAAATCCTCAGTGAGCGTTCCCTTTATTTATTTTGCTGGCCACAGAGAATCAAGATTTCCAGGTTCTCCTGAATTTGGCAACACACATACCACCAGCAAGGGAAATTTGAGGGCAAAATATATCGTAGCATTCAGGCACAGGGTAATAGTTGGGTCAAAATTCAGAGGCACACTGATCTTGAAGTCTTATTTACACCATTTCAGAACAAACCAAGAACGTCCTCAGTTTTGTCTGTTTCTGCTCATCAGGGAGTTTATTCTGAAATAATGCCTCACCTTACTTTAGCTGTATTCCACACATGTGAAAACAAATTCAATAATAAAATCTTGAAATACAAACACAGAGAAAGAAAGTAACCAAGTCTTTCATTTGATAGGCATTTATTTTTCAAAACAGAGCTACCTCGTTATCCCTGTCTCACACAGAAAACAGGTAGAGCAGAACAATACAAGCAATAGGGATGGAAAAATCTCCTTAACATATAGCAACAAGGAATGTGCTGCCCATATCAAAAAGCGAGCATTCGAAGTAATGGAAAACTCCCTGTTTTGGAATCAGTACCTTGTAACTGCAAGGGTTGCCCTGCAGTGAGCTGGCGAAGTTGGCTGTGTGATAAAGTGAACTTGTTCCCTTGGAACTGCAGTGTTACAGGGGTCTCTGGCTGAGCGATTCTGCCTTGTGCTCCTGCTATAGAAGCCAGCTGGGCTATTTTTACTACCTCACCACCTGTTAAGGAGGGAAACAGGCATTAAAAAAAAAACCCCAAAAACAAAGTGGGAGGTGGGTTGTTCAATATTCACAATTCTAAGTTTTGGTTAGTAAACTGGTGCTGAAGCGCCTTCCATGCATAATTATACTTAGTGCATCAAAAGTGTCATATAAAAGTTAAGCAGGTATTGCTTTCTATATTTGTTGGACAAACTGGAAAAAAGCTGATTGTTTAAAGGGTAAGAACATCAACATTTTAGAAGTTATCACTTTCATTAGCAAAAAAGTTAAGAGCTACCTGAAAACTCATGTGACACTTTGTAACAGAACGAGTATAGACATTAAAGTGATTTTCACTGCCTTTTCAAGAGCACGAATGAAGGTTTAAGGAAGAGACAAAAATATTCACACGTGGCACCGTAAATACACATTTGAAGTGGCCTGAAGTTTGCTGATGAAACATGATTTATATTAAGCTATCTGCACTTAGACAAACCAAAAAGCTTTAAAGTGACAAGGACCAAGCTTTTTGTGATTTAAATGCAGAATTGTTAGAGGCATTTAAGCATTAAGTTTTACGATATTGAGAAAATATTGGCGTGAAAATTTAGCTTTTGTAAAGGCAGTGCATTACCCCAGAGATAAAATTAATACATCAGTGCTCAGTACTCTATACACATGCTAATAGGCAGTGCACATACAACCTTAAAGCAAAGCCTCATCGCTTTTCTCTGCCTAACAGTTGCGACGTTCCTCTCTGCGAGAGGCCTTTAGCAGATGGATTAGTGTTTAATATGAAAGGAATAATTAGGATAGAGCTAAAACATTTGGTCTGAAGGAAGTCTTGCCAGCAGAAGAAACATGCAGAAATAGGAGATTAAGTTGACACCGCTAATGTATGTCCACAGCAATTCTATTGTTTCTTATCCAATTTTCGATTTTCCTTGGTCATAAGCAACGTACTGAGCAAGGCTAATCAGAAGAGTGAAAAAAAAACAACGATTCTGTACACATTTTAGGGTGCCTAGTAACTTAACCTCATTGTAGTACAAAGGTGGGAGAAACCTTGAAAGGGGAGGCCACTTACTAGGCAACCGTGCCTGGGCCTGAGAGGTCAGTACCAGCCTCTGAGGCAGCACACTCTGTTGGATGGTGTGCGAGGGGGCCTGTGGCTGGGCCTGGCCTAGCTGAGAGGCCTGCGCAGAGGTCTGGCCCCGCGGTTTCACAGGGTTGGCTGTGCTAGTTGCTGTGGTGAAGGTCGCTGCGGGCTGGTGTCTTGGAGCACTGGTGGAAGCCTGAGTTGTCTGAAACTGTGCTGCTGCGGCTGCAATCAATAAGGGTTGTTTGTGCAAGCTGTTAGAGGTTTTAACTCCGCTCTTTTAAACAACCTGCATTAAAAAGAAACCTTCCAACAGGATATTAAAATGGCTACAGGAACGGTTTGTCCTTACAGACTGGGATTTCTATCTGCACCTTTTACTCCATCCTATTTTTACAACATTATATATTTGGAAAGCATAACGTTTAAACGTTAAATCAATACACAAAAGCACTGTAAATTCCCATCTTTGACAGAACATTACATGTGATCACATGTAATTACATGTGGTTGAAATACCAACTGTGCCATATTTACTCCATACGCTAACAGTTAGGTTACACAAAGCTTAGTTTTGCATTATACTGGCAGATCATACTGCAGAAACTAGCGGGGAAATTTACTGGCAATTAATCTGTTGGTATTTTTAAGCCATTAGTATTCTAGACCATTAAGCTAGAGGGAAAAGGAGTTCTATTAACAGACTAACTTTTATCGTCTATGCAGAGGTTCAAGGTAACCAACCTAGCGCTAACTCTCTTACCTTGATTTGAAGACACCGCAGCTATGGGTGATCTTCCTCGTACTTGTCCCTGTTGAGTTACCGTTGCTGTGGTCACCGTGCGTTGTACTTGCGTGCTTGGGAAAACTACAGTCCTGCCCTCAGGTTTCTGACCGTACTGAACAGGTTGAAACAACCTGAAAAGAATACGAAAAGTCAAAATCTATGGGAAGATCACAGTTTGGCCTTTAAAAATAAACTCTTTCACCCGAGGAAAGTAGAAACTGATCACATCAGATGCTAATCTCTCTTGCAAATGGCCGAAGCTGGCAAGACTCATCACTTCAGCAAACTTCACGTATGGACGTTCTATAAAGTCATTTCGCCAAGTCCAGGAAAGAAGAAAACTTTCATTGCCATGCATCCAGTTTAATGCAGGATACATCAGAATTACAGCAAACAGCTTAAAGAGTCTAGCCCGGTATCTGGAAAAAGAATGGGTCTCTCCTATCACTTTCAGAGAGACATCAACATGCCGGCAGGTCATCAGGCAGCTCCTTTGCATCAGAAAAAACAGTTCCACCTTACTTTGAGATCACTAGGAGAGAAATACTCTTAAAAAAATTTACTGCTATAAAACTTCGTATGTCTCATAACACTGTAAGCACAGCTAACACTGCAGGACCAGCTTAGTCTTAAAGAATTATCTCCTTGCTAATTTTGCAAAACAACACTCACTTGCCATAAACAAGGACCCCAAGAATAAAATTCATCTGCTGGTGAAGTAAAAACTATGGGAAATCCATAAATAAACTTCGAATGGAACTGTATGCCTCAAAAAACTATTAAAATAGAAACCCTATTTTCAAGGGCAAACAAGAAAGCAACAGAATAATAGAATGTAAAGTCAAGTCTGAGGTTGTATGTGAATCACGTTACCAGAGATGCAGACAGAACTCTGTAAATGTAGCAACAAAACTATGTTTTCCTCCTGTAATTCTAGCTTAAAAGAAGGACAGTTGTACCTACCTGCTTGGTTTGAGCTTCACTGGGTTGGGCCTAGCTGGTGGTGGAGGGGAGCTGTAGATTTCTTCAATCAACTTTCTAGTAACCTTCTGTTTTGGCAACATTTGTGCTTCATAATGAGTCATTTTGTTTTCCATTCCAATGAGATCAAAAAGAGACAGGTCTGATTCCTAGGGATATTGTAAAATAGGGTTTATTTTATGTGATGACCCGAACAGTTAAGTCCTCTCTATGTTCTATGCCGAATTCACTTTCTACATTTTACTTTTCAACTGGAAATAAATGCTGTAAGTTTAAAAAGTAAACTATTAATCATTAGCCAAAACTGTCTAGAAACCTTGGAAATACATCTTAAACTGACAGTACCATTTTAAGCATCAGCATCAGAACAAAAAGAATTAAAATCATTAGCCAGTTACGGAAATCAAAGCAAGGCACATTTAACAGTTCTTCATATACCGTAATTTCTAAAGAATTAAGTAGAACTCTTAGAAGGTGTTTGTTAACTATTGAGCTCAAATGCCAAACTAAAGGCACACATATAATTTAGGAGTAGAAAAATATGAAGGACGGAAATAAGACCAACCAAAAAGATAATCTCATCTGCTCCATTACTCATACTTCTCTCTAATGCAATTATTTCCTTTGATTATCTCAAAGAGGGGGATCACTTCTTTAATGATAACACAAATACTGGTACTTCAGATAGATTGACAGAAGTGTACTAATTTAGTCATTGAATCAGTGTCTACTCTTATGTGAAAAAGAGTAAGTCTTGCTCTCCTTTAGCTACTGAAAGCAGAAAGAAAATTACAGAGTGCCGTAAATAAGCACTGTGCTACCCAGAGTGTTTTCAGTGTTGGAGAATTCCTGCAAACATGAGTATGATGAAAGCAAAGCTAATTTCTCTTTGACCAAGTAGTTGATGAAAAATTACCGATTACAAACCACTTGAAAAGCTCAAACTACTAATACAAAAAAGAGATGCAGCAAGTACGCACTTGGTAGGCACAGTCATGGAATAGTGAATTCCTTCTATTTATAAACTTCAGGTAGACTTATGATGTATAAGAAAACAATGTTAAGTACTGAAATTCTACAAGGGCACTAAGAGAGAAAAAGTAGTTTACTTTTCTACTCACCTTCCAAATATCCCTTTCTAGGGCACTCAGTACCAGAGATGCAGTTCTGTATTCCAGTGTTTCTGATACATAAGAGGTACTTGAAAGCCGGGGGTTTATCAGATCAGGGTGATTACAGATCCGTTGCAGCTGCATCAGGACATGCAGGACACTGATGAAGTGTCCACTTTTGAGGGCTTCTTGGGTTCTACCAAACAATTTACACAGAAATACATTAATTTAACTACAGCTTTTATGGAGATGTCCCTAAATCAGCAAGGTGAGAATGTGCAATGCAGTATGTTATGCAAAGGTCTTAAAACAAGCTCAGATTTTACCTAGGTCTTTCTAGAGCAGTGTACCAAATGTAAAGTTGGAAACATGAAACTTAAGGACCAGTGCTACCTTACAGTCAAATACGATCCAACCAGCTCCCTACCCTCTACCTGCTTTGTTTCTGTTTCATCCCTGCACCTATCAATAACCACTTGATGTCACAGCACAGGTAAATGGGTGGGTGGGAGGAGAAACACTTTGGGCTTTAAGAAATAAAGAACCACTCATTAGAGACAAATCTTAAAACAAAATAGCAGCAAACCTGACCATTACAACTTGATTTTTAGGTTCCAGAGGTAAATGCATGTTTTTCATCAGGCCCATAGCATCACTTGCCTGTAATTTTAGTTTACAATGTAATCACATTCTATTCACTGGTCATAATGGAAAATTTCAGAAAAAAAAAACTGAAACACTTCCAACTGTGACAATCATTTATCATCTTGCTTAAGCACCAAAAATGACAGCATTTTTTATTTACTGTTTTAACTCCTTACCCTGGTTGTAAGATGACATCTTCATACATAGCTTTTTGTCGACTAGAAAGACGACACTTTAGCACATGTTCATATTTCTTTGTTAGCTGCTTTTCAACGTCTCTCTTTGATCTTCGCAAAATAAATGGCTGAATCATCTGAAACATTTCATAATTAAGGGGAAAAAAATTTTTCTCACTTCAAAGATGCAGTTTTAGAACAGGAAGCTAAACCTGTTCACACCTAACGCATTTCATGTGATAAACCTCATATGCCATATACAATCATATTGCTACGCACACAGTTGTATAGGCATTAATTTGTTCTTTAATTTCTGCATGTTATGCTTCAAAATCTGAGCCTTGTATTACTTTTTTTAAAAGCAATCTCCATACTATTCTGGTAGCAGAAACCCTTGCTTTCAGCAGGACTTTCTGTCTGAACTGAACAGTGTTAAGAAAGGCCAGAAATTTCGAGCAGAACCACATCTTTTCATTTCTTCCCCCCCTTCCTCCCCACCCCCCTCAACAGCTTAACTACTGTAGTAGGACAGATGAGAAAAAATTACAACATACTCTGTGTAACCTGATGACCAGTTTATGGCAATAATCCTGGTTCTCCTCATTAGCTGCTTTTACTGGAAAATCTAGATAAGGTCTGGAAATTCCCGGAATCAGAAAATGTACCATGGTCCACAACTCCATCAATGTGTTATGCAAAGGAGTGTCTATCAGAAGCAAACGATGCTGGCTGTGAATAACAAAAGAAGATTTTTAATCGATACAGCATTTAGCTAGTATCGTTAGGAAAAGGACACCAATATTCAAACACTGTTTACTGTAGCTTTAGGTTTGTCAGAGAAATAAGTAGTGCTAATAAAATTAAGTCTAGGATAAATCATCTTTTTAATCTTGAATATACCATCAAACTAGCTTCCTCATTGCAGAGGAAGTATCAGGACATACAAGGGGATCTGTTTGCGAGCACAGAGTATCAGCAAAGAAGAATTATAGTGTTACGATAGTGGCAACAAAAAGTTCCTAAGCATGTCTCTGAATCCTGATTGTTTCAACTAAAGGCACCTCTGTAGGCGCATGTTGCATAGGAATTTGGGCAGACGAAATCAAGAGGGTTTTTTATCAGTTTTGTGTTAAAAAGAGAACTGTGTGACATGAAGAGAGAAAAACCCACTGCCAGCAGGAAAACAATTCTCTGCTCCATACCTGCGGAGACTGAAAAGTGCCTCCCAGTGTTTCTCAGTCATGTTCTTTATTTGTTGCATCTCATCTACTATTAAGTATTTCCATCGCATTTTCATAAATGCTGGGTGGCCTTTGAACAGCTGTTTGTAGGAAGTGATACACACATTGAAGCTGTTGGGTTCTGCCCATTCCTACAGAAAAGGAAAAAGAGGATGAGACAGAAAAGTTATGGCAGAACCCTCAAGTATCTTACAACCAGCTACTTCTTCACTAAGAACAGAAAGATGCTATGACCCAAAGCACTGTGAAAGACAGTCTTGGTCTTTGAATTATAGTCAGTTCAGAAAGCAGGTCAAGTATTGCATGTACTGCTCAATACCAAGGGAGTTCCAAAAATGCCTTTGAAAATCTAGAACTGTTAGGTGTGAAACTCTTTGTAAACCAGCTTGTAGAGTTAAAAACTTCTCATATCCCACCAGGATGTAAGGAACATATAGATAAATGCAGGTTAAAGGAAGAGTCTTGCCATCTAAAATGCTGAATACAACAGTGTAAGAGTCGCGAAATACAGTACCTGTCTTTTTGCCCTAAGTTCCCTTTGGCTGCCAAAGTAGAGAAGTATTTTCAACCCTGGGCACCAGCGTTTCAATTCCAGCTCCCATTTCAGTATGTTACAGCTCCGTACAACAACAAGGTGAGGGCCCCAGTTACCTACAGAAGGGGAAACATAGCAGTTAACAGCAGAAAGAGACTCCTGACAATTCATGTGGCTTATATTCTCCTCTGATTTTTTAAGTGCAGTGCACTAAATTAATCATTAAAATTGAGATCCAGTAACAACAGAGGCATTTTAATGACTAATCTATTCTTTATTATTTTTCAGACCTCAAGTACCCCTTGTGCACCTAATAGCTATTTTTCCTTCAACTACATCAACTGCTTGAATAAGAGATACTACCTCCACAAGCTTTGCCTTACTTACATTCTTAAACCATCCTGACTACAACACCACTATTAGTAATATCTGAGATAATACAAGACACACTTGTCTAACTGTTCATATTTACTCCTTGAATTTAATTATCTGTGGCCATCTGGTCATTAAACAACATGTAAGCCTTTTTTATACTAATAAACTAGGCTTCAGAAGAATTTTATCACCTAGAAGGTAACAGCAGATTGATCAAACAGTATACTTGATAAGAAGGTGCCCCTATGTCACACAATCTGAGAAAGTTTTTCTGATATAATCTTACTCTGTGCATTAACTAAAGTCTGATACAGTTCAGCAGAAAAAAATGTGACCCTAGGCTACAATTCACAAAGATAGTGCTGGCCCAGTGCCTGTCTAAAATTGTTAGGCAAATGAACTTACCTTCATTACAAGCCAAGTGGGCAAAAAAGGCGATAATTTGTACTGTTTTTCCAAGCCCAGCCTCATCTGCCAGAATGCCGTTGAGATTCTTCCTGTACAGCTTTGCTAACCAATCCAGCCCAATCTTTTGATATTCTCTGAGAGGCCCATACAGTAGCGATGGAGTATTGTATTTTACCTGTAATGTGAATGATGTGATACTTTTCTCCCAGAGTTAAATTCACGGAGCACATCATAAAGCATAACCATTCTGTAGTTCAGTAACTAGAAAATATTTACTGTGATTTGTTGCTAAAACCTGTGAAATCATGAAAAAAAGCATTCTTTGTGTAAAAGTAAGCATGCACAGTAGCAGACAACAGGGAGTCTTACCGCTGTTGTTATCCTAGAGCTGCCTTTAGGTAACAGCATTTCTGCTGCAGCCGCAACCTCTGATATGTCTCGCATATGCTTCTTTGGAGGACTTGATCTGTCTATACCCTTGTACTGGTCAATGCTGAGAAGGGAGTCTATGAGGACAACTTCTTTCTGAGGACTTTCCCTATCAGAGATACGGTCTTCCATTTCTATGAGAGAGAAAAATTACATTGGCATTTAAAATAAACTTAAGTATCGGTTACACAAAGGAATTGAGATGGCTAGAATTCAGACCAGGGTCTAAAAGGAGGCAGCTAACTTTTAAAAACAAGTCCATGATCTTCAAGCTAATCAAGCTAAAATGAAACCAGCCTAAGCTCAGGATCCCGTACATGTTCTGGATGTTCACGCTAGCTAGGCTAACATGACCGTTAGCTTTTCACAACTTCTAGGGAGGTCCTCTCATACTACCTAAAACCTATCCTCAAATATGTAATTCTGTCATCACTCCAACACAGAACAGATGGCAACTGTGTAATAATGGCTAGCCATGAGGTGTGCTGTTTAATTCAGTGTAGAGAGGCTCTTCTATGGCTCACTATTGTTCCTGAGAATCTCACACATCTTGACTTTAAGATAGGCAAACACTACCCTCTTTTCATAAACTGAGAAGTGAAAAAAAAGAGAAAAAGAAGAAATTCTTCACAGACCATTATCCAAAAGTATTTAGTGATAACAGGAATAAATCTCATTTTTCTAATGATCATTCCAAATGCTTAGCAAGAAAGCCACCATACTTTCCCTTCATTTTTGTATATACCATTCTTCTTCACTTAAAAAATAAAAAACATTTTAAATGTGATTCACTCAGTATTTGTTTTCCCCTAGTATAAAATGTCTTTTAACAGAGACCTGTAGAGCCAATCCATTTATTTCACCTTGTAAGTCAGTACAACTTCTTCTAGACAAAAAGTAATTTACCTTCCTCACTGCTATCCTCTTCACTGTCAGGCTTCGGCTGGGGCCAGTGAAAATTTTCTGCAAAGGCACCTTCATACATCTTTAGTAAATCTTCCAGAGGCAATTCAGCTGAAAAGTCATTAAAGGACGTAAGTTTAAAAATACCAAAACTTGTAACAATCAATACCATTGTTTTTAATCTCATTACATTCTTCACAATTGTATAAAGCCAGTTCTCTAATCAGAAGTTAATTGAAGAGGTAATTATTAGGTGGGAGATGGCAATATTTATTTAATGACCTCAATTACAGAGAACACTTGGCATTACACCAAGCAGTTTGCTCACCCAGCTTGCTTTTTACTATATTACAAACCCACCATACAAACTGACAGTAAACCACTGGTTGGGGAGGTAGGGGCATCAAATCCAGCCGAGTGGTTGAAAGACAATTCAAGAGCTCAAAGTTTCAAAACTGAGCTGTACCTCAACCCCACTAAACAGTACCTCCATGAATCCCTTGTCTGATCTGTTGAAGCAGGAATGTGCATGCTGGCGGTGGCCAATCAATCAGGAAACATCCTCATTAGGAACCTGGCTGACTGGCCAAGAGTTATAATCCCTCCAACTGGCCAGCTGGCTGCAGCCACTAAGCTGCCAAACAGACCAAACAAACGGATTTGGAAACTGCATATTAATTGTCAGACGGGTTTAGCTTAATGGGAAGCTTGCCTCTAAAAATCAGCAAGGTTTTTTTACCATGGTAAGTGAAGTGATCCCTATGGGATACTTTGCACACATCAAGCTCAGCATAGCAGTTATTGTTATGTTGTTAATGAAAGAGAGCTGCTAGCCAGAGCATCGTCCCTAAAAGCCCCTGATCTTCAAGTATTTATACCCCCCAAGATCAGCACTTCAGGGCCCTTTCAGACTTATCAGGTAGGTCACAAAACCCTTCTGAGATACTCTAGACAGTTGATGTTCATGTTCAATCTGATACACTTCTGGTTTTAAGTATTTATCATGCATTTCTAGAACTTAGGTTGAGTCTTTTAGCGTGAGGTTTTAAAGAAATGCAGTGCTTCAGCAGAGAAATACTTTTTCTCAAGCTACCTTGTGTGATAACTAGTTAAGTATACGGACTGCTTTATTAAGTACAGATGTCCCTCATCATCCCATAAACTAACCGCTACAACTTTCCAAACAGAAAAAAATAAATACGGATTACATATGACTAAACATCTGAACGCACTCAACTTCTCATCTATAACCCTATTTACAAATACAATAACTACTGCATGTTTTCACCTGCCGTTTCAGAGCCCACCACAGAGAGGAATCAAGCTACACGCCTACCTTCTTTGGCTAGATTAGACAATTCAGTTTGATGGTTTATGTTTCCTTCTTTAGCTTCTTGTTCTTCAATTGTTTCTTCTTCATCTTCAACTGAAATAAAAACAAATGCTAACCTTGGCATTCAAATTACACATTAATTCAGGAAGTTTGTAATAATATGCCTCTGAAGTGTACTAGCATAGAATATTGTAAGTTACCAGGATTCAAAAAGAATGAGACATGTATGGAAAACAAGAAAATCTGAGAGCAACTATACACAGAACTTAAAAGATAAGTGAAAAGGGGAGAAGCACTTCTGCCTCAGGACAAAAGGCAGTCTTGAACTCTTAAGTGTTGGCTGACAATGGTCACCAGAGACAGGTTATTCTGTAGCTTTAAACTGGGGATTTTGTCAGAAACATGACACAGATGTCATCACAAGGAAGGAACTAAAGCAGATGGGTTATTCAGTCTGAAATCCTCAAAAGAAGTTTAAGACCACTAGTAAGGTTTGAGAAACGAAGGAAGTAGGACAGAAAGAATTAAAATCCACCAACAATGATGGCAGCGTGTTTTCAGGGAAAATTTTATTTTCAAATTTTCACTGAAGCTCTTTTTAAGGAAAATTTACTATCTAATTGACTATCTAATCTCTCTAAGAAATGGATGAGGGTTGGTATTTGGTTTGTGAAATGCATTGCATCCATGCAGTAACAGACTGAAACGTGTGGTTTCAGGGTTAATATACAACTTCTGTACTACGCTATAGATGCACAGTTTTGAGAAGTGACTTACCTTCCTCATCAGTCAAAGAAGTGCTTGCCTTTCTTTTCCTTCCAGATGAAGAACCCTAGCATTAAAGAATTAAAATATGTAAAAGCACAGAAAACAAAGTTAGGGAGGTTTTTTTGTTTGTTTTTTAAAGAAAGCAACAAGTGCTTTGCAATCACAACAGCATTTGCTAACAGACACTTGACACCTATTAGCACTTTCCTGGCCAGGCAAAAGCAGATACTCTGCTTCTGTATTGAAGGCAGCATGCAATCAGCCACTTCAAGTGCTTGCAGTTCAAACTACTCAGGTCCAGCTGTGGCGCAGAGCCATAGCACACTCTTTCCCTTGCAAACATTATTGAGGCACAAAACTTGTACCCAGGTTGGAGTCAAGGACTAAATTTTCACTAGTCAATAAAAAAGAGATACGGCACAGGCCTACAACTGCTCACTCTCAGCTGTCCAGCATACTCTGTAGCACGGTTTAGCCTGTGCAAGTTAACACTCGCAGACAGCGCTAGGCCACAGTTTGGCTGATAACACACGCTAACGCTTGCTCCTAACAGGGAATTCAGATGCAGGCACTCTGCTTGGTGAAAGGGGAGCATTTCAGCAAGTGGGCATCAGCTGTGCCATGCCAGATGGCTCAGGGCCTCAGAACAATCCCTCGCTCATTTTTTTCCAAATTGCACAGATGTAGCCAAGGAGTCCTAGCACACATTTTGTCTAGGGCAAAAGATATTTAAGTTACAGAATGGATCAAACTGAATGTAACATACACCTGCATCTCTCAGCAGATAAATCACAGCTGAACAGCTGAAAACGTGCTTTCATGCCCCACAGAGTTTACCCCTGGTTACAGTAGGTGAAACTCCTGCCCAAAACGAAGTCTGGCAATTAATTTGTGCATTTTTTTGGTCTTGCAATCTTAGAATGACCAATTCAAAGCCATTGAATAAATATGAATTCTTCCTTTAAAAGACATGTATCAACCACAATCCATTTCCCCGTTAAAAGCTGTGGTTCATAACCAGAAAAAATGGTATTTGTGCTTATGACAGTATGTTCAATTGTCAGTAACTACACAGAAATGTGCTTGTCATCACCATGTATCTAAGGAAAACATTTCACATTTATCAAAACTTTTTCACATAGGTAGTCATATTTAAACTAATTTGATGGCTTTTTAAGAAACAGAAAGGCTTACCATTTCACTTTCTTTTTCCAATAAAAGGTCTTCTGCAGGTTTTGTATCCTTACCTGGAAAATTATTATACTTCATGTATGCATTAGTCACTTAGCAATTTTATGTTTCTTACGTGAACTTTTAAATGCATTCAACATAAAACACAAGAAATATTAACAAAATCTAGCACAAAAGCATAAAAAACCGCTGTAACTCATAGTTCAGATCTGTTCACAACCTTTTATTAGCATCTCACAATTCTATCACCAACAAGATTAAACACCACTGAGTGAAATTATATAAAACAATAGCATCAGAATTTATACTGGATTTCTTATGAAATGGAATACAATTACCTCTCCTTGAAATTCTCTTTAAATTCAAAGCTTTTTTCCTTTTCTCTTGAAATTCAATTTGCAGTTTTATTTCAACAACCTGAAATGTAAATCAAGTCTCATAAAGCACTTAAATTTTATAAATAAATTACTGAAGATGAAAAAAACAGTATGACTTGCACAAGTATTAATAAGTCGGTATTTTACCTGTTCAATGTTAGACCAGAAGTATTCTATTTCTCTAGCAATTGATGCAGCAATTCGCCTTAGTTTGTTTTGTTCTTCCCTTTTAGCTCGCTCTTCATTAAGTTTCTTTTCTTCATGGTAACGAGCCACAGTTCTTACCATCTAAAATACCACGAGAGATACTGAATTAGGTTACCTCAAAATACACATCACTGTATTTCTTAAGATTATAGTGGTTGTCAGCTGCTAGATGTTGACCACAGCTTTACACATGTAGCAATTACTTTCAATATTTCTAATTCTTACCATGCCAGTAAAACAACAGACATGAAACTCGAAGGAAAAAAGAAAATACAAGAACTATAACTAAGCAATCACGTAGGAAACTCGTAATTCACTACTCTCTCAATATAAAAATTAGGGAAAACTCTACTGAAACCAGCAGCAAACACACAAAAGAAAACTTTTTTCAGACAGCACATATGAAGAAGTCATAGAAATCACACCACAAAATGTCAGAGACCAAAGGTAAAATGAGTTCCAAAAGAGTGTACATACATGAGTGAAAGATCAGTCAATGGCTGTTAAAGACTGACTCGATTGCAACCTTTAGCTCAGAAGGTCCCTAAAACATTGACTTCCAGAAGTTTGAAGCGTACTGCCAGGGGAAGGATCATTTCTTATTTGCCCTTCCTGTTTCTCCTATTCTTAAAAACCTACCATTGGCCACAAATGGAGTAAGTGCTTCAAATCCAGATTTAAATTATATTCAAAATGCAGATCTTCATTTTACAAAATGATACACCTATTTCAACACTTTGCTTGTAAGGAAGAGAGTTCTGAGTTTCCATCATTTTAGAATATACAATAGAAAACAACGTGGCAACTTAAACTAATGACCTTCAGTTGCTCTCTTCATTAGCCCAAACTGGTCATAAATGTATCAAAAGAAGGTGCTACATTGCTAGAGTCCATAGAAAACTCTTGCCTATTGTAAATAAACAGATTTTACATATTTCATCTCACACCACCCCAGTTTTCATTCCATCACTGACTTAATTATTCCCACTGTGCTGCTCTCTTCCCCCATGGAAGCAGTTCTCTACCATGTTTACACTGCTGTCCTTAGAACATGGTTTCTCCTTCGTCTTTTTCTGAGATTAAGAAAGAAGAATCAGACAGACAACCATACCCAATGGAAGTTATTTACAAAATTCTGTATTTACTCTTCATTGAGAGGGATTTGTGAGACAGGCACGATAGCCGTATTTCTTAAATATGACACAGTCAACATATTGACTGGCTCCCCTAAACAAGCTATTTGACTTCCAGAGAAATAAAATCCACAAAATCCAAAACTACTCTTTGCATCCACAATCAATACAATTATCTAGCCTGTTTCAAATGCTAGAATATCCAAAGCTGACAACACGGCTTCTCATTTTGAGTTAAAAATCGGTGCCTTATATTCCCATCACTTCCATCTGTAGAAAAATAACGTTTAAATAGCTTTGCTCCCAAGCTCAGTGATACCAAGACCAATTGTTCTGAGTCAAAAAAATGTTTTTCCAGTACCTTCTTAGCAGTTGCCATCTTCCACTTTCTCTCTTGGGCAAAATCAGTTGCCATCCACTGCATTTCTTCCAGCAAATAATCCCAGTGAGATTTTGGTCTTGGAGCCTCTTGTAGTTTAGGCAGTCGCCTCAGGGACCATAAACCTTCCTTTCTCAGTTCTGCTATTCGCTGGTGGATTTGGTTTTCCTTAAAAAGAAGGACATATAGTTACAATGAAGCTGCAGAATGCACCTAAACCAGTAGCCAAATAGAAAAATAGTAATTGCTCCCACTCCGTCAGAATAATTGACAGCAAAAAAAGGTGTAACAGCGTGACACATGCATTACAAAAATCAAGTCTGAACACTGCATCAATGAAAAAATCACCGGACTAAATTCAACTTATGCATAAAGAGAATCACAGTACTTCAACCTGTATTACAAGAAGTACTTTGTTAAATAACAGGATAAAAAAGGTTCGCTGGACAGCACAAAAACCAAGTAACATGACATGTGCGAACAGCAATCAAATAATCTTTTTTTTTTCAGAAATTGAAATTGCAGATGTATTTACCCAAAGAAGATAAATATAACTTCATTATTAATACTGCTTGATTTTGTGAAAAAACAAGTTCTCTATGATGTTCCTGTTAAATAAGCAAAACATCTCCAGTTAGCTATAAAAATAAATAAGGTTGCAGTCACCTCGAATGAGTAGATAGAATCAATATAATAGAAAGAGAAAGAATGCAACAACAGTAGGAAGACCAGTAAGTCTTCTTCAACTTCTCTGAATGCCCATAAAAGCAAAACTCAGTATGTAGAGCAGACTAAAAAAAAAAAAAACAACCAAAAACCAAAACGCCAAACACCCCACTCCCCCGAAAAATAGCCCATTTTCATAACTCAAACGCATTGCTCGTGTTAATTGTTATTTGTGTGTTAACTGTTCATAAGTTTCGGGAAAAACAAAAAATCTTACCAGCTTTACTTGCTCAGCAAGCTTGTCTTGAGAGTTGTCCTGTGGTAATACCGCTGCATTCTGAGCTGGACTTTGTGTTTTAGGTGCTGCTGCTACTGCTAAGCCTGGGGGTTTTGATGCAATAGGAGACAGGGACTTGTTAGTTGCTGGAGAGGTCCTGTTTGCTTGTACTGGATATGCAGAAGGCGGTGTTGTGCCTGAGATAGCTGCTGGCGCAACGGATGAGGTAGGCGGTAGTGTATTTGCCGTAAGACGCTGAGAAGTCTGAGCAGGATCTGCAGATGGTCGTGTCAGAGTCACAGTCTGCCCAAGAAACACATTTGTTAGTGATGAGTTTAGGATTCAATACTGTCTTAGTCTACACTACAGCAGAACACAATGCGGACTTAAATTTAATTTAATAAAAAATTTACACCTGCATTTTTATAAGGAAAGGATTTAAGTGTCCAGTGGAATTAAAAAACGTTAACATATTTCATATTTTTTCAAGAAGATAACGTTCTTAGATTTTACTGGGCATTGAAACGAACATATTTTCACCCCAATGAAGTTCACATACCTGTTGCTGTATTGTAGCCTGTGGCTGTGACACTTGGTTTGGTGTTTGTCCTTGCACATGGATTGCTGGTGGCACCTGCTGTTGAAGTGGTGCTGTAAGTGGAGCGGAACTCAGAGGTACGCTTTGAGGCTGGATCTTCACCTGAATCTGAGGCTGAGCTGGAGATTCCACTATCTGTGGTTGCTGCTGTGAAAGCTGCAGCGCGGCTGGGAGAGACGTCATGGGGACATTTGCAGGTTGCAGTCTCCCTGGCAGCTGCGGCGGAGGTGTATGCAGACTTGCTGCGTTCTGCACAGGAGGGCCTTTAGATGGGTCATACTGCTGTTGACTCTGTTTCTGACCAGTCAGCTGTACAGTTTGAGGAGTGGGAGGCATTCCACCTACAAAGCAAGAGGAAACACGACACAGATGAAATTAAAACATCCAATGCTCTTTACCAATATAAAGAGGAAATCAACTGCAAATAGACTAATTTGTTACTTACTTTGCCACAAGACACCATCACTTGAAAATACCACATCACAATCACAAAATAAATCACCATTACAATAAACAACAAAGTATTTCATGCACGGGACTGCAACTAAAATTTGGAGCACAGCAACTATAAAAAAAACATGTCATTATATGTCTTCTGAATTTCTTATACTTCAAAAAAAAAAAGACTGGTGAGCTAATGGAATTTAACCTAAAATAACAGCATCAAGTCTAAATAATACTTAGTTCTTAACACATTCACTCTAACACATATTCTAAAGCTTGGCATGACTAATGAATAAAAATTTGTCATGATGTTGCAAATTAGGAGGCTTCCTTTTCATAAATCATTGGCTCAGTTCCAGAATTCTCAGATTAACCATTTTGCATCAGCACCTGTGACGTATTTCCATGCCCACATGCACCTTTGGAGCCCGTCACTCAGCTCCTTCAACAAACCAGGCATTGCATACCAAGTATTAATTTACATGGAGAAGTGCGTGGTGGGACTAGGATCTTGGAAGGCCGGAAGCCCAAGTTTCTAGTCCCATCACTAACATCTCCTTGTTAAATTAATGTGCAATTGGCATGTGGTGACACAGTACCTTGTGCCGTTGGCATTAGCTGTTGAAGAGGAACTCCTGAAGCCACACCCGGGTGCTGAAAAACCATCCCATGACGGCCCACTTCAATTCGTGGTCTCTTAGACGAATCTGTGATATTCAAATTCCATTTATGGCATGGTATAATGGAATGGGTTCAATTTTACAAAGCAAACTACTACACATGATTCCAACATCAGCTCAGAAAGCTATGACTACTATACATGTGTAGCATTTATGAAGAACATGCTCCGAGGGCAGAGTCCCTCTAACTTCAAGTTGGCCATCTCCAATCTTCTTAGCCAGAACAATCAACCTAACAACGTCTCCGTGCCTGCCAAATCCAGTCCTATATATTGTGAGTGGAGTGCACTCTTCACACAGCACCATTCACAATAGATAGTCCTAGGGATCTGGCAGTTCCCAAGGTGAGGCAAAACTGTATTTCAAGAGTTACAGAACAGTGGGCTCCATTAACTGTTTGGAAAAAAAAAAAGAACCGAAGTGAAATTCTGTCTGTGGAACATACCTGCTGGTGCAAGTGCCTGCTGTCTCTTAAAAGCTTCAATTTCTATGGTGTTCACAGTTGCTGTTACTGGAGTCCCTGTATGCGTTTGCTATCGGAAAAAGAAAACAAATCACAAAAGTTCAATCTGTAGATAGTTTAACACCAAGACGTAATTTACAAATGGATCTAAAGAGGCGAGCACCGAACAAATCCTTCAGAACAGTGGTACAACAAAGAAAACAAGACTCATTCAACATCTGCTATAACGTTTTAGATGTCCATAATGCACCAATACTCTTCACTAAGTTTAAATTTTAAAACAGTAACTGAACTGATGAAGTTGGTTATATATAATACACGTCTACATTTTTTAAAAAGTGATGCCAAACCCAGGAAAATGGGATACGTAAGAAATAAACTTGCCCAATATTTCTTTTATTTCTCATTTTTTTAATAAATGGAAATTTTCATTAATGTATTACCCTTCATCATTTGCATAATGCTGCAATGAAGTCAAAATGACGTATTCATATAGTATATAGCTGCAATAAAAAGCTGACGACAACAATTGAACATTGTGACTTCATTACAGGATAAATTAGAAGGGAAATTAGATGGGGAAAGAGAATTTACACATAAACTGTATCATAACTAACAAGACACAAAAGTCAGGAACGAGAGTCAATACATTTGTGAAAGCTAATCCTTTTCACTCTGTATGAAACATCAGTAACACACAAATTAACTCTCATCCTGAAAACAGTTTAAGCTTACTTGAGTCTCCACCACTGCCACTCTCAGGATAGAGGTCTGTGAGAGTTAGCCTTGAAATATTTCAGGAAAAACTGCTAAGACTCAGAAGATGGAATAAAAGAATCTCAGCCAAGTAACACAAGTTCCAATTCCAGTTTTCCAGATGGCAGACTTGTACTTGTTTGCACCGCTGGCAAAATGAGTACCATGAAGAAACTCAGTGAGGAGAAATACAATATTGCCGTAAGGCTAACGTGACATCAGAGCTCATCAGAAATTACCAGACATTTTGTCTGAGGATAAACATCACACAACTATGAATTAACAAGCCTGGAAGAGCACTACTGATACTGAGATGGAAAAGAAATCACAGGGGTTTGATTCAGCAAGTTGGAGTTTAGCTTCAGTAGGATTACACAGCGCGTGAAAACTTTATTTTAAAATCACTACAATTAATATTGGCAACGATGGCAGGGAGTATATCCTCAATAATCCTTTCAGCACCAAACTCAGATGGCAGACTTACATACGAGATTATTGAAACAAACAAGTCTGGGTATATGACCATTTCCACGCTCTTTGGGCCCTCAGCACTACTGGCAAGTACTTATTTATGTCCGCCAGTGTTTGTGCAAGCCCAGTTCTTTCCAGTGAGTTTCCAAGTCACATTTTTAAGTTCTCCTCAATATTTAGCCATGCTATACCCAATATTCTACTATGAAACTTGTTATGAGAAAAATAAGGGTCCAAAGAAAGGGCTTAAGAGATTCTATCAGAAAATACAAAGATGGACTTTACGTATGCCTCTATGTCCTGGAAAATGAGCTAATTCAACATTCGAGTTCTCTAAATGTAATTTGCTATAGGTGAGAGCGTCTGCCATACCGATGTACAGTAGGGGTTTGCAGATGTTGTGAAAATTTATTATGACAACATAGCAAAGACAGCAATTTCCCAAAAGAATCTTCTAGTTTATTCACAGATCTTTTCTTCTCTGATTTTTAATAGAAATTCTACCAATGTAAATTAAGCCTAAGGAAGTAAACACCAGTCTATATTGAAATAAACCGTAGCTGTCACAACCCTACATCTTCAACGCTTCATCAAACGGTATCAATAAACATAGCCAACGTCACCCAAAATGACTGAGTTTCAAACACTCCTTTTTGAGCTGAATATATCTCATGCCGCTCAGATTCTATCAATAGCTATGAATTAATAACATTTAATCTCTGCTGCTGTGAGGGCATTTGTGGCCACTCTAGCCATACAGCTGTAGCCTTCAGATGCGAATTTTGGTTTTAAGAAATCTCTGACTCATATTCATCCCTAATGGTCATGGTTCACTGTCATATCACACCCGATATGGATTAAGTTGTCAAATGTTTGTCTTCTCACAAGGCAGACATGCAGCATATTTCAAGTCCAACGGCCAGTGTCCGGCAGAGCATCATACAGTTAGGCATTTACAGAATTTTCAAAGTAAGTCACAACAACTTATCTTCTACAATGCTACTGGATTAATTAACAAATTCAGCTTATGTCCTATTTGCATCAAATGCTTTCTGGGACATCAGTTTAAGAAAGTACGTTCTCCAAACTCTGCTTCTAATGCCATTTATTTCACCTGCCCTCTTACTCTGGATGACTGCATACTCACAGTTTCAGGCTGCATCTCTACTTTAGGATTTTTGACTGACATTTTCTTAAGAGTATGCCTCCCAGCTGTCTGCATTATCACCACGTAATTTAGGCCAGACACTTCAAAGAGCAAAGATGTTATGTCTTTATAAATTGCAGTCACATACCACTAATATTAGACTAGAACTGTCCTAACTTTAATTAAAATAATGTAGTTCTCCAGAGGTCATGATTATGCAGCACGCCCACAATAATCATTCCGAGTGCTGCACTTATGCACTCAAATTTGAATGATGATGCTGATTGGGACACATTATTTCTCTATAAACAGTTACAAAGAGAAAGACTGATGGAAAGAGATGATACTTTCTGATACTTGTGCTAAAAGGTATTATCACAATTACATGGAGTTTTGTACATTTTCAGCATGTACCTGCTAGTTTCTCTGAAACAGGTCTGAAATGGTATAATACTTTCAAAAGTACTTCATCACTGCTGTAGCTATAGCTTGATGATAACCCTAATCACTATGATAAATAACCTGATATAATATTACATATTTTAAACAGCTTAGATGAAGCCTGACTACCTAAGGAGACTTCCAAGACATGTCACTATTGGCCATAACAAAGAGCTCTCAGTCAGTGCAAGCCCCTTAACTATGCAACTCATTTGTAAAATATCACCGTGAACATCCCATTTGTTACACACAGCAATACCACCCATTTTAGATTTCACTTAACTCTCCGTTTTCCAAAACCTAGGTGAAGGCAGTGCAGACTGTACAGCTTCCACGGTACAGCAGAGTAATTCACCCTGTAACACCTGCTATTCAAGCGTATGTAATAGAGCTAAAAGGTAAATATTTTAGTTGCAGAGGAATTAGGGTATATTACATCTCAGGGTATATAAGCAATCATGTCTGGGTAGCACAGATTTGAAGGTAGCTGCATAAACCCATACTAGTCTGAATTTAAAAGATGCATCATCACTGATCCACAGAAATTTTAACTGTCACATTTATTTCTTTACTTTGTTCAGTATTCCCTCATGGAAAAAAAAAAAAAAAAAAAAAGAAAAAATGTAAAAAAGGACTTATATAATAAAAATAAGCACTTCGGTTTCTTCTTCCCAACATTTATGGTAGAGCTAATGGAAAGTGGTTAGTTATTTAAAAAAAAAAAAATGTGTCAGCGGGTTATTATTGCTGTTTAAAACATTTCAGGGGAGGCAAATCCAAAACCTTCTGTAGCCATACTCAAAACCTTTAACAGATAAGGGAAAAAAAGAAAAGAAATTTAGAAGAAATCCACAATTACAATGCCACAGACAAAAGAATCCGTATTATCACTATGCAGAATGCACAAATGAACCAAATGCATTAGGGAAACAAAAGACAAACAAACCAAAGTGAAAACATTCAAGCTGAAAGTTAATGAAATAAGCCAGCAACCTGGAGACAAAGATTTAACTTCCTCAAGGCTTCATTAATACTGATGCATTTGAAGATTGCAAAGGTTTTTTTTGTTTTGTTTAGATGATAAGGGATGGGCTCTTGGGAAAATTCTAATTCATCTAAGAAATATCAAATCTGAATGAAGAAAAAAAATCTGGGATGAAACTACATTTTAGAACCATTGAAAAGTACCTGAAATGGTTGCTGCTGGGATGAAAAAGCAGCAGAAACATTTGGAGGAAGCTGGGTTGCTATAGCGACAGGAGTACCAGTCTGCCCATCCTTTCCTGTCACAACCTTTACCTGAGAGAAATATTTGGGGAAAAAAAAAAAGAAGGGAGAATCATTTTCTTTTTAAAAGTTTTTCTTCTTTTTTTTTTTTTTTTTGTACTGTTCAGTACCTCACTGAAGAGGGGATTATAACTAAACAACCACCAGTACGGCTCGGTTTGAACGCAGGCCGTTTTTGAAGAGTTCTGTCTCACTTTTAATAGCAGAACAGAGTATGGCCTTGACTATTTATAGTGACTTCTTGTCACTGGAAACCTTTTCTTAAATCCAGTTAACATAAAAGTGTGTTTTAAATTTAACGATTGCTGCTCCTAACGGACAACAAATTAGCATGACAGACAGTTCGAACTTAAGAGAGCTCCAACATTTATTTAAGCAATGAGCACAGCCACCATTCGCTCTCCCCTTGAATTCCCAAAGAGATCAACCTTTCCAGGCAAGGGATGAAGTGCATTGCTTTAGCAGAAAGTGATAAAGAGGGGCGAGGGGGAAATAAAAGAGAAGACGACAAAAAAATACAAAGAAAGAACATACTCAAAAGATGTCTTAAACTTTCAAAAGGATTCATCAGTTGAAAACACATAAAGACTTTTGCTGTTGCACTTTGCAAAATTCTCCAGCAGCTAGACGAACAAGCGGCTTTCACAAACAAAAGACGATCCATCGCAAGAAGGCAGTGAAGTACAGCAAACTCCAACCCCGAAAGACCGAGGGGCAGAGCCTCAACTGATGTAAATTGTAGTAGCTCCACTGACTTCAATGAACCTATACAATTTACACCCGCTACAGATCTCTCAAAATGTGCGTACTGTAGTTAAAAATACCTGGTATTTCAGCTGACAAACACGCAACCCAACAAGAACACCTAAACGATTTGACAAAATACAAACCAGGTGAAAAAAAAATATTGAATATCCATTGTCAATAAATTACAATGACAGGCTAGCACTTACGTTACTGTATATGGAAATGATTCCTTCAAAATTATCAGTAACTATCACAAGCAGAAATATATTTTTCCTAGTCACGAAGTTTAGACCACAAAACAATGAACAAATTGAAGTTCAGCTGTTGTACTGTTAAAATTTCCCACAAATTCCAACTGAAGATATGATAACTAATGATTCACACCTAAGAGAGTCATCAATTTTCACTGAAGACACTCATTTCTAACAGATATTTCAAAGCAATATGAGTTTCTTTACAGAACAGGTTTGGTTTGGTTCTTTACAAACTGGCAACTATAAACCCACACATATTTTAACGAATTTTAAAGGCTATTTGTGAGTGCCAAGTGATGCAGTGGCATCAGTTATATCTACCCTGTTGCAACCACTTGCCACATAGACTTTCAGGTAGGCGCTGGACAAGACAGGCACTGCTCCAGCACCCACGGGGGTGCTGCAGGTCAGGAGCTACACAAATGGGTACAAACGTGCAGGAGAAGTTGCATGGCATCTGTCTGTGGCAAGCTTATTTCAAGCCCTTTGCCATTAATAAACAGTGAATTCAAGTCAGTAATTTTAAACCTTTGCGTAAATAACAAAGTTAACTTGTTACTGTCCAGTCTGTAAGTGCTATTTTTTAATCATTTAGACAGCAATACACGCACAGAGCTCTAAGACAGCCTAAGTAACCCGATTCATTACTACAGACCCATATACATTATGATTCACGTTCTCTCTGAGAAATTAGATAACTTCAGATTTTTCTGTCGGCCACAGCAACGCTGAACTTCAGTAACATCTATGGTTAGAAGTCACATGAGTCAAATAAAGGTTAACCTCTTGTAAGACTTTGTGCTTATTCTTTTTTGGTTTGTGTAAGTCTAGTAAGTGAAATTTAATCTATGATTCCTACTCATATTAATTCTGATAGCTTAAAACAGCTTCCACACCAATGCCATCTTTATTTGTGTGTTGGCTTACATACTAACTAGGACAGTGAAAGCTCCTTTCAGCTCTCTGTTCTTTTCTTTTAAATACATACATTTAACGGCATGCTCAAACCGACCTGTCGAATCACACTACCCAGCAGAACTGCACTCTCTCGGACGAACTATTTAAAGAAAAATTGCCATACTCCATCAAGTAAAAATGATTTTTCAGGTACTGCCACTTTCTCTAATACTTCACAATCCAGGTGCCACAACTTCATCTACAATTTTATCCCAAAACCTTAATCAACAGATTTCTTACCTCATCATTGATGACCTCAGATTGTTCTTCCTCCTCTTCCTCCTCCAGATCCAAGTCATTTTGCCTCAGGTATGCTTGCAGTGGAACACAATGTTTCTTCTTAAAAGCTAAAAAGTCCATCATATTCCCTTGAAGATGTTGCAGGAAAAACAGTTCAATCAAACACTCCTTAAAAGTTTCCTTAAGAATTTCCATCTGCTTGTGGTGATGATCCAAACATTGTTTTCTCATTTGAGCAGTCTCTTGGTTGGCAGGAGGAATCTCCTCCAATTTTTTGGGTTGTTTTTTCACTGCTGTATTAACTGTAGGAGTAAGAGGAAGACTCGACAGCCCCTGTGGTACAGTGGCCCGTGAAGGACTTGTGGGAGGAGGTGGTGATGTCATTCCAAATGCACTCGGTCCTCCAACGCCTGCTATCAGTCCACCAGAAGTCCTGTCATATCCAATGGGTCTACCCAGCTGCTGTCCCTGAAGCACTTGCTGCTGCTGTTGCATAAGTTGCCCTTGGATAATATTGCTGATTTGGGGTGGCAAGCTGGTTGTCGTAATATGGCCCGGGCTAGTCAAAGATTGCATATTTGCTCCGCTAGCTACAGGACTTTGAGGACCGAGATGATGAATGGTACCACCAGACTGAGAATGAGGTTGTGAAAGCCTGCGTTCCCTTACCGTGGCAGGTGTCCCAGAAGATGGAAGCTGTACTTGTGCAGCAGCTCCTTGAGCAATTTGTGCAATTCCCGGTCCTTCTTGATACACAAAGTGTCCACCATTTGAAGGACTCAAGCTGATTTGCCTCACAAGCACACTAGCATCTACAAATCCTCTAGTAGGGCTCTGGCTGCACATACCCAAGCCAGGGCCTGGAGTGCCTGCCCGAACATTTGGTAACGTTTGCACTGGCACAGGGTTAGGCTGCGTAGGGCTTTGAGACTGAACTTGCTGAGGCAGCGGTGACGTAACTTGAATATACGATGGGGACCCATGCTCAAACCGCCTCTGCTGAGGACTGAACTGAAAACTCGGCGATGTTGGGTTTGGAATTGGCAACGGGGTAAGCGTTATCTGCTGGTTTCCTGAAGCCACCGGTCCAACGTTCTGCAGCGTGATGTTCACATTCTGCCCAGCTACTGGACTTCGACTCATTATAAATTGCTGTATTTGGTAACTGGGGGACTGGGGTGCAGATGGACTTGCAGAAGGCGCAAAAGAAGCTGCAGGGGACTGGGGTAAATTTGCCTGTTGCTCTTCTCCCTCACTGCCCGTGAAGGACCTGGACCTCTGGAGCTGACGCTGGGCATTCTGAGGACCGTTACCATGGTGCATTCTCACTGTTCTAGGTTTTTTACAGTGTACTCTAAAGAAATACACAAAAACAGAAATTCAGGGAAGGTAAAAATATTTCTGTAACTGAAACTCTGTAGTTACTATTCGAAAGACCACCTTATAGTAAGAACTCGGTTATCCTGTCTTTGCAGTTACTTAAAATGTTTTACGTCCCAGTCAAATTATCTGAAATCCTCGTCACCACAAAAGCTCACTTGAATCCCTCACACATTTCTCTAGCTAACAAAGTACTATTGAATAGTTTTACAAATGATTCGTTCCTCTTAGCTAGTTAGAATGACTCCAAAGAATTTAAAAAAAATACTTGTTCCCTTTCTGAGGAACTCCAAGAATCGACAATCTCCAATATCAAAAGTATCTACTCTTTCTTGTATTCATTATCCCAACGTTTCAGTGCTTTTAACACTTAACACGATGTTCTCAAAAACACAACAGTTGCTTAAAATCTACAGTACGTTTCTTCAACAATAACTAAAAATATGATAAAAATGGACACAGACTATTCAACTCTATTGTTCTAGCTACTGAAGAAAAAATGCGTCATCAAAAAATCTCCCTACAAAATCATCTGGATGTTTGAAAAAGTATTGTACCCGACACTTAACTCTGCCTTTGCTTTCCTTCAGAACACCAACCCCTTAGAGAGATGAAAATTAACCCAAATCTGCGTTTCATTTAAAATGCTGTTTATTGGGCCCAGCTATCCAGAAATACAAAAACCTTCTGGTTTTGTATTTCAATCATTGAAAAAAAAGAATTCCACCGACACGCACTGACAGGTAGATTCAGCGCTGGGTGTCACGTAGTAGTAGCAGCAAAAGAAAAATTAAACCTCATTTTTTAACCAGCCATCCCACACCACACACACCCCCCCCAATCTGTCTCATATTTTGAAAACAAGTTTCGGTTTTGGTATTTCAGGCCAAACACATGCCCGAGCGTGCTGCCATTCGTCTTTGCTCCTAACCCTCAAGTTGGTTACAAGCGGCAACAGGCAGCGGCACATCAACACCGCCGCGCTACCGGAAAGGTACGCGGTGCCGCGGCTGACTGCCCGACCCGCTCCTCGCCTGTCGCTCGGGCCGGGAAAACACAACGCAACTCGCCCGCTCCCCTCTCCCGGGCTATCCGCAGCAATCCGCTCGAGCCCCGGGGATGGAGACGTTCCCCTCCTTGCCCTCCCGGGAAGGAGCCGGCTTCCCGGGAGGGCGAGGAAGCGGAGGAGGGCTGTCACAGGCGGGCGAGCGACGGGAGGCTGCCGAAGAGGAAAGGGGGCTGCCCGAGAGGACGAGACCTCGCACGCCAGGGAGGCACCACGGAGCGCAGCCCGCTCGGGGACCAAAACGCCGTCCCGGGCAGGTTTTGCCTCTCCCGCTCCGCAGAGCTCAGATCTGAGGGAGAGCCCTCAGCAGAGCGGGAAGGAAAAGAAATTCCACTCCTTACAGGCACCTCTTCCGAAAGATTTAATAATACTGCAACACCCCGTGGTACTGCGACTCCTTCGTAGCACTGATACCAAATAATTGAGATTCAAACGGTATCACCCATCGCCAGTCACAAAGTCTTATTATTTTAATTACCTGTACCTCGCTAACATTTACGGCCCAAGTGAAAACACTTAATTAATTACAGGCTGATAAGGAAGCGTCACCGGCGCGCTGCCGCCGCCGGCCTCTGCCTGCCCGGGGAGAAGGGATCGCCTTTTGTGTGCGAAAACTGAAGTGTGCGAGCGGCCCGCGCGGCGGGCCGGGCCCGCGGCGACCGCCCGGCCCCGCGGCGACCGCCCGGCCCCGCGCCCGAAGTTCGCGCGGGGCTCCCCCCCGCCGAGGCCCGCGCGGGCGCCCCCCCGCCGGGGCAGCGCCCCGGGAAGCGCCGCCGCCGCCGCCGCCTTCCCTCCCCCCGCGGCGGGACGAGGCCGGCCCTGCCCGCCCCCGGCGCCCCTCGCCCCGGCGCCGTGCGGCGGCGCGGGGAAGGCCCGTTCACTCCGCGGCCGCCCCCGCCGCCAGGACCGGTGCCGCCGGGCCTCGGGCCCGAGGCCTGCGGGGAGGGGGTGAGGGGGGGGAAAGGCGGGGAGGAGCGGGGCCCGGGCGGCCCCCCCGAGCCCGGCGGGCCCCACTTACCGCGGGCGCCGGGGCCAGACTTTCCATTCGCTCCTCACAGGAAGCGGGGGCGGGGGGCGGCCGGAGCGGCAGCCGCTACCAGCGCCGGCAGGAGACAAACCGCGCCTCCTGCGCCGCGCTCCGCTCCCGGCGCCTGCGCCGCCGCCCCGCCCTCCGGAGCGCGCTCTGCGCCTGCGCCGGCGCACGCGCGCCGCCCGAGCGGGCCGCCGGGGCCCGGGCCGGGTTGGGTTGGGCCGGGCCGGGCCCCGGGCAGGGCGGGAGGCGCAGAGCGGCGAGGCGGGCGCCTGCCGGGTCCCGTCGCCCTGGCTGTATGTCGGGACAGGGAGAGCCGCCGCAGGCGGGAACCGGGGCACGGCGCGCGCAGGAACCAGACTCCGGGACAGGACAGGGCAGAAATTAACTTTAATCGCAGCGTAGCGCAGATGCGGGAGCGTCGCAGCCGTTCAGAGGGCGATGTCCGCCCGGGCGGGTAACGGCGCCGGCAGCTCTCTTCAGGATTTAGTGTGAAAATCCACGGAGAAAACTTGCCTTCTTGCAGGAGGGCGCGGCCGCCGCCCGCCCGGAGGATGTAACCTCCTTCCACGCGAAGGGGGAGCTGCAGGAGGGAGAAGGTAACCTGGTGCCGCTCCCGATTACAGTGCAACGCCGCCCCGAAATCCTGGGGAGTAGTTCAGCGGTACAGAAATCGTAACTTCCACCTGCTAGAGAAGGACATTCGGTTCTCATTTACAAAGCAGCCGTTGGCCCTGCTTAGGTCGAACCTCGGCCCCCGAAGATGTCGCGTAGGCTGAAGCGGGGTCGGACGTGAGCCTCGCTTCCCCCGGGGGCTGACGGACGCCCGCAGGCCGCTGCCAGGGTAGATCCTGCACTGGTTTCATCCCTGTGGCCTGATGGTCCGGACTTGGTTCCCGGAACTTCTTGCGACTAAATCTAAAATCAGATTTTAGATGAATATTGGTTACTGGCTCAAAGTATAGAGATAAAACTGTCTAAGATAATACTGAAAATAAGTGACAGTATTCAAAGATGAGTGTTTAAAATTCTATGTAATTAAAATTAATTACACTTAAATAATACAACATCTGGGGCTACACTATTTTCGAAAGAGTAAAGGACTTACTGAAAGCCTATTCTCCCATCATTTTCACTTACTGTCAGTAAATTTTAAAGTGAGCAGTGCTATTCAACAAAGATGTGACGATTTATTTTCAATAGCAAAATGTGAACTGAAAGTGAAAAGTAGAAGGTTACTTGATGTAAGCGGAGTCGTCAAAAGCATCCGCACGGTTGTCATCAGGGTGATGACTGTTACAACTGATGCTGTCAAATGCTTCTGCCTGAAAAAACTGGCCGGGGGTCGTGGGCTCCGGCTGTGCTGGAATGGCGGGTACCGCGGACACCTGCTGTAATGCAGCTGAGGCTGGAGAAAGCGTACGTCCTGAAGCCTGAAAGTGTCATAAAATGTATTTTTAACATTTACAAGCGTTCTAAAGTGATCGCAAAAGAGGGTGTGAAGTTTTAAGAAATTCTTCCAATGAGGGAGACAAATACATTGAACAAGTACACTTCTATTAGTACCATAAAATGACATTTGTTCCTCTCTGTATGTGGAATTCCTTTTTCAGCATCGTGAAATCCACTCTGGGATGAAGCCCAAAATCCTGTATCTTTAAGAAGGAGCTTGTCTATAATTCTTCTCTGAATACTATTCTTACATCCTTGAACAAGACGACTGTATTTTTGGTAACATTTAAGTCCATTCACCTCAGCGCAGATAAAACGAAATGCTCCTGTTACTCAACGTCCCAATTCTCCAATCTGCTGAGAGTCCTAACACAGCCTCAGTGAAGTCGAAACAGATGCCGTAAGCGCACGTGAATCCGGGCTTACAGCTTCATTTAGCCGGGAGGAACATACTTCTCTGCCTGCAACTGCAGGAGTGAACTGAACTTGCATACCAGGTGGCAATCATGTTCTTCTTTCTCGCCTGCGTTTCCCCCTGTGGTTGACACTGGGTTTGGATTTGCTCCACCGTTTGTTCCTCGTCTTGCTTCCGACTAGGCTGTTGCTCTGCAGTTGTGGAGCTATTTGTTCTTGCCTGTGACAACAGAAGTAGAGGAAGGGCGGGGGGGGGGGGGGGGGAGCAGAAATCACAGCAATAGGTTTCTTTTTAACTGTTTTAATTCTGAATAGAACAAAAGCATGACTGTTGCCGCAAAGTCATGTAAAGATTTATCCTGAAATGAATTCCTAATTGTCTACACCAATAATTGTGACAGAGAATTCTGACTTGACAAAAAGTTATGATACACATCATGGTTGACTGCTTCTGACATGGCTAAAATGCCAAAAAATGAGACAACCGCAATACAGTAAGGGAACCGATCTGGAATGGACAACTGATAGCTCTGATGCACTGATAAAGGTGATTAGGCAGTCAAACCCATACCGAACAATTTTCAGTCTTCCAAAAACCCTGGTAATTTTTCCTTATTGCCCATGATGATGCGCTCCCCCCGCCCAACCTGATCTTTATCTCCTGTAACTCTCCTCGAGCGATAACTACCAGGGGTGGTCATTAATGGATGCCGATAGTGATAGCTGCGTCCATTAACAAAGTGGATTCGGGAGCCAGATAACACCACTAGCCCTTGGTTACTGTGGGAAATATGCCCACCTAACCACAGTTATCAGTATGCAAATATGACTATAAGTCAATCATCTTACTCTATAAATAGTGGACAGCCCAGGGCCCCTTGAGCTCTCCTGCAGGGCAGCGGGCTGCGCGGCGGGATCTCCCCTGGAGTAGGGACGCCTCTCAAGGTTACTCCTCGAGGTTGAGAGACTCCTTGCCAGCAGATCCTCGGGAAGTGACTAATAGCATGCTAAGCTTTGAAATCTTAGCTAACTGATATAAAGGCTTGATTGCGCATATATAGTCCTTTAGACATAAACCGTTGGCCAAGTCTGGGACTAGGTTTGGATCCAGCCACACCTAGACTCCTCCCTGAGAAGGAGTTTAGAAAGCAAGGGGGTCCTTTCTGAACCTCATGGCTCAACGGGAGGGTCTCCCTGACAGTGTCGTCTGACCCTGTCCTCTATGCAGTAAATAATCAAGTGTACCTTGCCATGGAACCTTGGTAAATCACTGTCACATTTACCATTGAACTTTGTTAACTCACACTTTAACTCACTGTTTTCTATCAATAAAGTGTATTGTTGCTTCTCTCTTATGAGTGAAGTGCAGTCTGTCTCCATCTGTGACATTCCCAGCCTTTCCCATTGCTTCCACAGGAAGAAGTAGTTAAAAAGTACTTGAAACTGAAAAGAATTGAAAGGCTATTGAAAAGAATGTACAGGATGGAATTCACCTGGAAAAACTGAACAGACCTTTTCCTGCATCGTCATAGGCTCTGCACAGATGGAAACAACTGCAGACATAAGTAGTACATTGTCATAGTCATCTGCACTGAAAGTCAATGAAGTAGCTTAAGCTAACTTAATTTTATGCAACTATTTTAATATTCATGACGTTTTAACACAAAGAATTTTAAAATTCTGTGAGAGGACTCTGCAATTAAGATCCGACAAAACCGGGGATTAGCAGGGAACTGCAGCCACTTCTTTACCTAGAAATATGATGGCTATATTGTTAGACCTGAGAAAAGAGTTGAGGAAAGAAAGCCTGGGCTGACCCTCCTGGTACATCACATGGAACAATACTGAGGCACTTCAAGCTTTTCTTTACATCAGCACAAGCACAGGTTTGATCCTTTGCTGGTACATGCACTACTTTACCTTAAGGCTGAAGGTCACCACAGCACCTCTGACGAGAAATGCCACTGTGAAACACATTCCTGCTTAAGAGAAAAGAATTTCACCAATCAGACCACCAAACTGTTTAAATGTTAAATCTGGGAAAAATTATCATTGACAGTAGAAGTAAACTTGCTGAAACCCATTTGAGGAACTTCTTTTTCTAGCAGTCATTGTCGTCAACTCAAAGTGATTCATATGGATTTGAGTGTGCTCAGAATTCTGGTGTTTAGCATAGGCTTGTCTAACACGAAGAGGATAACCACCTATGTTCTGGAATAAATAGAAATTGAAGGCTTAGGTACCAAAAATAAGCAGTCATAAGTGCCTGTCGTGGTTTAACCCCAGTCGACAACTAAGTACCACACAGCCACTCGCTCACCTCAGTGGGATGGGGGAGAGAATTGGGGGGAAAAAAGTAAAACCCGTGGGTTGAGATAAAGACAGTTTAAGAGGACAGCAAAGGAAGAGAAAATGATGATAATAATAATGATAAAAGAATATACAAAGCAGGTGATGCCCAATGCAATTGCTCACCACCCGCCGACCGATGCCCAGCCAGTCCCCGAGCAGCGGCCCCCCCGGCCAGCTTTCCCCAGTTTCTGTACTGAGCATGACGTCCCATGGTATGGAATGTCCCTCTGGCCAGTTGGGGTCAGCTGTCCTGGCTGTGCCCCCTCCCAGCTTCTTGTGCACCTCCAGCCTGCTCAGTCGGTAGAGCATGGGAAGCTGAAAAGTCCTTGACCAGTGTAAGCACTGCTCAGCAACAACTAAACCATTGGTGTGTTATCAACATTGTTCTCATCCTAAATCCAAAACACAGCACTGTACCAGCTGCTAGGAAGAAAATTAACTCTATCCCAGCCGAAACCAGGACACTTACACAGGAATTTGTGTGTGAAGACCCAGATGGAGAAGTAGCAATAATGCCTGTAAGTCAGCAGCCCTTATTTCATCTGAAGGAAACCTTACTTATTAAATTACTTATTAAAAAATATTTTAATTAATGGCAAACTATTGGTTGTTTGTTGTTGAGGTTGATGTTTTGTGGGTTTTGGGTTGGTTGTTTTTTTTTTTTCCCAAGCTTTGGACTCCCCTTGTTGTACCTGAGAATCATGATGATGTCTACACTGATTCTGTATGTGTCTGATGTACAGTAGTACCCTGATTCCAGAGTCTTAAGCTTCCACCTCTGTCAGAAAGGCACGTAAGCTGCAGAGAACAGATCTGTCTTGTAAGTTGGATTAAAAATTGCATGGGAAGGTGTGGTAATGTTTTTGTGAGAAACAATATGAAAACTCTTTTGCAAGAATATCTTTAGGTTTGTGTTTAAAAATTTAGGCATGCATGTACCATTATCTCTGTTAAGCTTGGTATCACTCAAGACAAATGATTGAATGTAGAGTGAGAGCAGAGGGAGTGCACTGTGAAAACTTGCTATTGTCCTTATGAATTAGCAATAGAAATACAGGTGAATTAAATAAGCAGGAGTAAAGCAATGAGACTCCTGTGCATCCATTTGAGCTGTTTTTAAGCTTATTTTCTTAGTGAAGCGAGAAGCTATTTAAAAATGACCGATCAAGTCAAATACTGTACTAGGGGACCACAGGTTGAAGGTACCTGCATTCAGAAAAGTACTACAAAAGGCTTATCATTAGTCAAATGATTTGCAGCAATCAGTTTTCTGTCATAATCTTGTTGCATAAAGTTCCTTTCTCACTGGAGGTAACAACTTTGTCCTGTCAATTAGCTTCAGGTGAGAGAAAGCAGCATTGCCATAGAAGGATCGTTTTCAATCAAGTGACTCCAAGAATATTGAAAACACGACAGAAGAGCAAAGCTCAGAAGACCCTCCTCTTGGTAAAACAGCAGACCTATCTGGCAAGACCTTTGTCAGTTCTCATCAAGTCAGCGGCTGACACTGAGCAAGATAGTCCTGCATGGCTTACACTAGTCGAGGACTTTTCAGCTTCCCGTGCTCTACCGACTGGGAAGGCTGGAGGTGCACAAGAAGCTGGGAGGAGGCACAGCCAGGACAGCTGACCCCAACTGGCCAAAGGGACATTCCACACCATGGGACGTCATGCTTGGTACATAAACCGGGGAAAGCTGGCCGGGGGGGCCGCTGCTCGGGGACTGGCTGGGCATCGGTCGGCAGGTGGTGAGCAACTGCATTGGGCTTCACCTGCTTTGTATATTCTTCTATCATTATTATTAATTTATACCAATTATTAAACTGTTCTTATCTCAACCCATGAGTTTTCTCACTAGTCTTCTGATTCTCCCCCTCATCCCATTGGGGCGGGGGCAGTGAGCGAGTGGCTGGGTGGTGCTCAGTTGCCGGCTGGGGTTAAACCACTACAGTGAGAAACAAGGAATTTTTAATACCTCAATACATCATCCAGCCCAGAACCCAGCATTTAGAAACATAAGCATGTTTGCAATAACTATAATAAAAAAGTTAAGATTAATTCCTTAGGAAAAAAAAAAATTTAATTTTCAAAAGGCAGCATATTTTTCTCAGTCTCTTCCTTCAGTTATTATTCCCTTGATACATAACTGTGCAATTCCAGGTCAACCTACAAAACGACAGTCTTCCTGCTAAAAAAGCAACTTGCTACTCTACAGAATTAAAACTGTCCACAGAGTGACAGCTTCAATTTCAAGAGTATAATACTTGTGCGAGGGCACAAGACCAGTGCAATACAAACCCAACAGACATACTTAAATACATGGTTCATAGTCACAATACGCAAATTCCTCGAAAAGCAGGGACTTGGAGATCCCTTGACGTTACCGTGTTACAAACATCTTGTCTGGTCTAAGTTAAGAGTTCCTCTTTCACTTCCTGCTGAAATTTTTTTTCTGCCTTTTCCAGCTCCTTGGCATGCTGATATTCCCATTTTATATTGGCAGTTTTTAATCTCCTTTTAGGAAGAAAATGTGTACACTTTGAAATATTACCATTTTTCACAATAAATATGCTAACAGCAGTAAATTACCACTGATTTGAGTCTCATCTTTTATAGGCTAGCAGTCATAGCAAAGTTCGTTAAACTGAGTTTTCATTCTTGGGTAAGACCCTCATACCACTAAAGAGCAAGGGAAGTATGTCTACCTGTTAATTAGGAACCCATGTGTTTTTAGACCACGATCATTTGGAGCAAAATTTCAGTGCTCATAAACAAAAACCAAACAAAAAACCCAAACAAACAAAAAATAAAATCTGACAACAGTTGGGGTTTTCTATTTTGTTTTTATTAATTGCTCAGAAAATGAAACATAGTTGCTTACCTTGTTGACTTTCTGACTTTTTTGATCATTCAAAGTATGAAACAATTCCAAGAAATTCAACGCATACTTTTCAATTGGCTTAAGCTGTTCAGAAAGCATTTTGACACATTGCTAGTTATTTAGCTTTTGAATTAGAAACACGTAAATAATTTAAAACATTTAAAACAAGCAGAAAAACACCCCAACCAATAAATGTATTTATTTTGGTTGCAAATAACGGCACTGTAATTAAGGTAGAAAAGAAATCTAAGGACCAAAAATCTGATGTTCTGGTCCCTAGCTAGTCTGCTCACGTCCCACCAGTATCACTGAGAATAGGCTCGAACTACTGGCTTCCATTTCCCTAACTGGAAAAAAAAAGATGAGAATCCCATCCGAGTTATTATGCGCACTCTTGACTGGCTGTTGGTAAGCAGGCTGCTACTTGGGTTCTGCGCAAGTAGCCAAAGGGAAAAGGAGACAATTAGAATCTGACAGAACTTGGGGAATGCTAAGAGTAGTCATTTCATGGTTAAGAAGAAACAGATCCAAGGACTTTAAGAAAAAACACAAGTATCTGGCAAAGCACAGGACTGTAAAACAGTTTTGTGTCACAAGATACAATTTAGTCCAAAGCAATTCACAATCCTCAGAACATTTGGTGACTTAAGTGTTTCAGTACGTGAACAGATCTATCAGCAAGCTCAGATCACCTCCCAGGATTGTTTCAATATTTAAGTTTGTGCAGAACAGTAAATGTACTGTTTACGTGTACATTTCATGTAAATGGAGTGGAAATAAGATCATAGAATCATAGAATCATTAAGGTTGGAAAAGACCTCTAAGATCATTGAGTCCAACCGTCAACCCAACACCACCATGCCCACTAAACCATGTCCCTAAGCGCCGCATCTACACGTCTTTTCAATACTTCCAGGGATGGCGACTCAACCACTTCCCTGGGCAGCCTGTTCTAATGTTTAACCACTCTTTCAGTAAAGAAATTTTTCCTCATGTCCAATCTAAACCTCCCCTGGCACAACTTGAGGCCATTTCCTCTCGTCCTATTGCTTGTTACTTGGGAGAAGAGACCGACCCCCACCTCGCTACAACCTCCTTTCAGGGAGTTGTAGAGAGCGATGAGGTCTCCCCTCAGCCTCCTCTTCTCCAGGCTAAACAACCCCAGTTCCCTCAGCCGCTCCTCATCAGACTTGTGCTCCAGACCCCTCACCAGCCTCGTTGCCCTTCTCTGGACATGCTCCAGCACCTCAATGTCCTTCTTGTAGTGAGGGGCCCAAAACTGCACACAGTATTCGAGGTGCGGCCTCGCCAGTGCCGAGTACACGGGCACGATCACTTCCCTAAAGATACTTCATGAAAGCCATTTGACTGTTGCACAGAAAAGTAAATTTCGAGTATTTCTAAAGCTTCACGTAAAACAAGAGAAATCATCATACCTTATCCACAAAGCTAGCCAGCTGCTCTAACTGTGAAGGAACCGTGGTATTTCTCGAATCATACAACTCTGAATCTCTGTCATCTCTTATCTCGGATCGTGTCTCTCCTGTAAACTTTCTAGAATCCTCTTTTCCGTATTCAGAGCAAAGAACCACCTTACGGAAACATGTTTTCAAGTATTCAGTAAGATGATGTGTGATGTCAAAAGTTTTGTAATCATCCTAAAATTGAGTTTAGAAAAGTCAGATTACAGACATATCTGACACCTTTTGCTGCAGGAGATGTTGTTTTCGTTTGATTAAAACAATGGCAAAAATAGTGTAAAATTATCATTGGAACAAACACAGTTTTCTTTCTAGATATTTTTATCTTCTGATTTTCTACACAAGCTAACAATTCAGGATTTTTACTGATTTTAACTGTGATCACATACCACTGGCCCCCAAACAAGTCTGGAAATAAATATAGGACTAGATGATGTTTAAAATTCTGCCTCTGATCTAGTAAAGCACTTATTTTTTACATATCACTAAAGAACTGCTCATTTTTAAGTTACAGTACCTGAGTTAAAAAGTCTGTTGAACAATCATCTCCTTGAGCAGCCACTTCTTGAATCAAATGTTTAATACCTTTTTTCGACAGCCTCTCTTCAACAGAATTACCACTTATAAGCCTGTAAAACAAAGTAACTCATTAAATACTGCTCTCTAGAGAACAGTGACACTTTCTGAAACTCAACTGTTCCATGTCTAATGTTCCTCGCCTACAGCAGTGAGCACCAACACTTGTTTAGAGTCCATCAGGTGTTTTTGTAGGAAGTTTTGTATTCTTTTTTAGTTTCTTAGAGGAAGGTGCTTTTTTTACATCTGATTTCGTATTTTCAAAACACCAGGTTCTTCTACGTTCTTATTTTCAAAATGAACAATGAACAGTACTTCATTTTTAAAGGGATTTTAAAAGAACAAATGACTTAAACTAAAAGGACGACCTCAACCAAAAATCCTAGTTTCACCTAAAAACATCTTCCCTCTATTTTTGATTTTAAAACACCTATACTATTTCTTAGCGTAAAAGTCACCTGTATACGTATCTCTGTCTCTTGCAATGTTATCACACCATTCCTTAGCCTTTGTATCCATCAGCGGATCTAAATCAGTGTCATAGAAGACAACAGTATCCGCACCTACATGGCTGACACCTGTGGAGGGAGTGTGGGAAGAGAGAACAGCACAGGAGAAGCGCTTGTCTTGGTTGAAGTTTTTTATGGATTCCTAAAATGGGGAGACAAGCAACTTAATTACAAATTCACATTAATAAAGAATAAATCTCTAAACAAACTTCTTTACAGAATGAGAAGATCAGAAAAATTGTTTTCTTAGTAGTTCCCCAACCGACATTAAGCTTGCAAACATTTTAAGTGTGACTGCCCACATTACAGATCTACACAATTCACAATTAATTTGTGTACCATTAAAACTATTAATTTATGGTGCAGTCAACCAGATAAAAATCTGAAGATCTGTTACAGTAGTCACATTATGTCCTATGACTAAGCACACCTGACCGGGTTATCACATTCTGTGCGTGCTTCATCATTTTTCTTGTCTATTGACTAAATTGAATCCCTTCTATTGTGCTGCCTTGTGTTGCTTCAAGGCAAAGTATTTCTTTATGTTTTATACTGCATCTGACAGAAAGCATAACAATGCAATTTGAAATAAAAAAAATAAGAAAAGAATAACTTAACTAGATTGTTAATGTTTGCTCAAATTGTAGGCCCCAGAGGATACTGAGAATCTTACTGGGGAGGGAAATGAGCATACTTTCAATTTATCCTCAGGCAATGCCAGGGCACTCTACAAAAAACAAAAGCCCCTGGAGTAAGGCTGAGGAAGTGCCAACATAAAAACAGCAACTACACTTAACGTACTAGCAATGTAGATAGCTACAGATAATGAAAGCAAAAGTAATTAATCAAAACACTATTGTGAAATAAAACACCTGTATTTCAAGCACAAATTACTCACAAATGTAGGACTAGTGGCATACCTCTTGGAAACACCCTGGATGCCTCATCAAATAGTAATATGACTGACATATTTCATATATAATTATTTTGTGCTACAGCTACATACGTAATTTGCTTAAATAACTAATGAAATTATGCAAATGTATTAGGCTTCCCTTTAGCATTTTCCCTCCCACTATGAGCATCTATTCACAATTACCTTGAGTAAGAGGTTCTCTTACCAGATAATGCCAACTGTGAGCACCGCTCTCATTAACTTTTTTGTATGTGAGAAAATCAAAGTTCAAGAAAAGCTCCAATATATCAAGCACTGGAATCATCTGCGTCAAAACCAACACACGATGTCCTCTTGCTTTCAGCTTCTGAAGCAAGACAGCCAGAGCTTCCATCTTGCCTGTTTATGAAATAAGAACCTGAAGGTTCTGCAGGCAGCATTCAACAATTAGAGAAAGCGCATTCACACAGTTAGAACAGGTGGTGGTTTGTTTGGTTTTTTTAATACCTGAATCATGCTGCACCAGTCAGGGATCTGGAAACTGTAGAAAATGAGGCCTTGCTATCTGCTGCATTGAATGGAAGTAGGGAAGTATCTGTTCCGTTAGATTAAACTTCAAGACCTTCATTTCATGGGTATAAGGAGGATTTGCTACATACAAATACGGAGTAGCAACAGCAACAGCTGGCAATACACACATCTCTCTAAAACAAACCAAAACTTTAATATACTAATTTTTAACAGCTTGGGCTACTAATTACTCAGAAACAGTAATAAAGAAGATGTCTGCATGGAAGCATAAAGGACCTGGCTAAAGGTAATTGAAAGCAAATCAGTAGATGAAGTTTTATGTTAACATCAAGTAAATGCAAAAACACTCAAGAGCAGAACAAGAGGGAATTTCCACTATCCGTAAAGTTACCCAGATAAGCTGACTTACAACTCCTACTTTTTTGTAAGTATTGACATAAAAAATACAAGACGTCAAAATGAAGCAGAATTGCTATATAACTAATAACAATTACCATGGAACTATTAAGAGTTTTAAAATCTTAGAACGATCTAAAATGATACATCAGGGATGCAAATAGATTCTGCATAAAGGAATTTAGCCTGCAGTAAGGATAAAACAAGGCAACTCATTTATCACTTTTAGCATTTTACAGTACTTTACATAAATACCCTGTTTTGGATAGCAGTATACACCCATCAAATTTGTGCAAAGACTGCAAATGGATTTGTCTCAATTACCTCGTAACAACATCCTTCAGGGCGATCCCTTGCTGCTTCACTGTCAGAATGAGTTCTTGCAATGGATTCTTTAGAACCTCTGAAGTACTTGAATATGGAAGGCAATTTGCAAAGCCAGCCCAGCACCATTTGTTAGTCCTGGCAGAACAATGCTGAGAGATTTTTCTTTCACCGATCCAAGAGCAAATTTCCAACAAGTCTCTGCCATACAGGGGGGGTCTGGAACAACGACGCTCATTCCCAAAATGTATTCTGTCCAGGTGTTCTTTTAGTTGTCTTTTTTCTTCTATGGCGCCCTTTAAATTCAAAATTCTTTTCTGAATGTATTTTGATCAGATAAAGCTTATGCAAAAAAGAAATCTATGCAAAAGAAAGCTGAACATAAGGATAATTTAGTTAATGCAAGAGTTCTAGGAATGACTATGAAAGGAGACATGAGCAGGAGAAAAGCTGATGATTAGAATAGTATTTGTGATATAAGGACATACGTTAGGTTTGGTATTTTAATGAAAAATAAATCTGCTTTCCTACTCTATGCCTACTAACAAAAATATAATGGCCCTTTCAAACTACCATTGGAGAGTCCACTAGTACAGATGGATGAGACTAGTCAATTACCATATTCTACATGCTTTAAATATTAAAGCTTTGACTATTTCAGCAGACAGATATGCACACATGAATCTTGTAAAATATACATTGTTCATGATCAAGTATATGCTCTATCATATAAAGAGTTAGCATAGTACCTGAGTTGGACACGAAAGTGTAGATACTGATTTAGATTTAGCACTCAAGTCATCCACTGTCACACTAATAAATTCTTTTTTCCAGGAAAGCAGCAAGACAAGAAAAATACTTCAATGAAGAAAAATAATTTAGTTTCACAGACACACGATATTACAATATAAGGATATTGTAGCTTCTAGAATTTTGATTTCTGAATAGTTAAAGTTAAAAAGAAAAAAAAGGAGGGAAAAAAAATAGAAAGATGTGAATGGAATCACGTAGCACCTTATGTTGATGCTTCAGAGACTGTCTACCAATAAGCTGACAGAATTGACTGTAAGACAAAGTAAATGTTTTCCCTCTAAACTGTAATGTTACAGGCTTCTCTGGCTGAGCAAGTCTCTCGTGCTCCAGCTGTGGAAGCCACTGGGCCGAGAACTATCTTGCCGCCTGTTAAGAGAAGACAAAAAAGGTACAAGGTTTAAAAATAAGGATTTCCTCACTGTACACTGCAGGATTTGAATGCTTATCCCATGCATATAGTGTGCCCTATTTCCAAAGAAGGCCAATTTTACTCTAGACATAACTCTTGGGTTGCACGTAACTGCACACAGACTAGGTCTCCCTCTAATACTGGGTGTTCTTAAACTACACATGAAATGTTCTTCCCCTCAGTACCACTGGTAGACCTATTTTAAAAAAAAAAAAAAAAAAAGGATGATTTCCTAGATACAGTTTGACTGGTATTTCACATGGCTACTCATTTGATTTGACAATGTACAAACTTTGCAAGGGCTTCAGGAGTCTGCACAGGTATATTTTAAGCAAAGTTTTTGGGGAAAACAACCACAGAAATGTAGCCATATGTTTGGGTTAATACCTGTCCTAGACTGTATTCTTCATCGTACTAGCCTGATTACCTGGCATAAACAACGCATGCCTTACAACGACTATGCCCTTGAAGAAGAACTAGAAGACTGATAAAAGGGGAACATCCTGCCCTAGAAGGTGTTGGAGGCTAGAGGATTGCCAAAAAACCAAGAAGTCAGCAAGAAACTGCAGTAACTAGGGGAAAGGTAAAGGCGGCAGGGGGAGATCGTGACCACCGACTCAATTCAAGACTGGAAGGACTTGCCCCCCCCGCAAGGAGCATGCGTGCTAATTTACATGGCAAGCGAGGCTAATTTGAACACAACTAACCGATGAGCGTGAACTTAGGCGGGCTTTTACTAATCATGTAACAAGATAAATACGCTGCAGTTCTTCTGTGTGGTGTGCTAGCTTTGCGGAATTACCACCTAGCACCCATCTTTGCGCAAACATGAGATAAATGAGTATCTCGGCTCTGGGTGTAAGATTGGCTTATTGCACACCGGGTACCGGACCCCGCTTGTGGGACAACAGTATAAGAGATCTTTTCCTGCACAATTCATTTTTAGCAACGAAAGAAGTTCTTAAAACAGTTAAGACCACAAAAGAGTAATTATCAGATATAATTTTCAGTCTTCCTTCATACTGAATGCTTCCTGTTCAACCATGCAAAAACTTATACTGTACCCAGCTGAAATCACTACCTAGAGAATTTAGAAAAGGCCTGAAAAAGAGCATGCTTGAAATACTTAAAAATACTAAATACTAAAAAACAGTCTGTTCCAAAGGGCTGTGTCATATAAAAAAGACCCAGTTCATAATGACCTTTAGTAGTGGCTCAGCAGAGACCCAGAGAACGGGACAGTGATGATGCCTAAATCCGATCAGTCAGTTAAGACTGACACGTGTGGAAAGCTCTCACACGCTGCAGGTCAGGTCTGAAGAGACAGTTTCACTAAGATGGTATACCTGGAGACCAACGCAACTGTCGGCAAAATTTCCAGTGTTTGCACAGTAGTATCATTCTGTTTAAAAAAGACAGACTGATAGATAATAAGGAATTTTGTTTTGATTTTGTGAGCGAATTTCTGTTAGAAAACTGCTAATGGAACTTGATATTCAAATATGTAATGCGCAAATGCATTCAGTACAACCTCATTTCTTCCCCAAATTCAAGCAATATTTAAAAAAAAAAGACAGCAAACCAGAAAGCAATGGTTTATTATACGTACAACACACCTTTTCCTATGCTGATTTTCTGAAAACATGGCAAGGGGTTGTCATCTTTGTATTTTCTCATTATGATCTGCCATAACTGTTGCTGTGTCTACTGTCTGCTGCAGCTGAGACCTTGAGAAGTCTCTAGTCCTACCTTCGGGCTTCTGTCCATACCGCACCAGTGTAAATAACCCAAAAATTAACAAATTTGGTTTCTACACATACAAAAAAACCATACACGAGGAAGTTGTTAATCCCTTCTTCCTAATACAAAATCAAGTTAAAAAGCAAAGTTATTTTTAGTCAGTAATCTGAGCTAGAAGAGGTGCCCAGCTGCAGAGCATACGGCAGGAGGGATTCTGCTTCTGTCAACACGCAGAAGAAACACAATATACTGTAAAATGCAAGTACACCAAATGCTCTAAAGCTCCAGTCTTCTCTGAAAGATTACGTGGAGGGGTACAAGCATGACAGATCTCCCATATTCCTTAGTCATCTTTGGAGTCTGGAGACAGCAAGAAAACTCCCCAAAAGATGCTAATAAGGATCCAACTTAATGGAGCAAAGGCTTAACTATGGCTAGGTGCAATGTAAGTACAGAAAGCAGGGGATCTCTACTTCCATGCATCTTCAGGCAGTCTGCTTTTAACAACATACCGCAATTGTAAAAGCTGACTTCACAGTAACTGTTTCGTGTAGACAACTTCAGGGAAAACATCTAAACGGTAAAAGAATGAGTTCTTTTTCTGCTTTACGTATATATTTTAGCTATCGCTTCTAATTCTTAAATTTCATTAACTGACAAAGCTCCCTCCTGGCAGAGCTGCCTAACAGAACTAGTGCAGGACATCCTCCTTGTCACCTGTTACAGCCGCGTGTGACACAAGCTGTCCTGGGCTTCAGTAACCATACTCTGCTCTTACCAGGTTAATTATTGTAAAATGTTTACGTCTACATTGCTCTACAGCAGAATTACATTCGCTCCAAGACTCAAAAATGAACCCTCCCAACTGCTCTTCAGAGAGAAGAGTCATTAATAGCAAAAACAAAAGGTCAAAATTTAACAGAACACCTTTTTTTCTTCCCCTTCCCCCGCCCCCCCCAAAAAACCCAACAAGACTTCTTTAAGTGCTTTGCAAGCACATCTTAGACTTAAAATTAATCAGAAGGAGAAGATTTAATTATTCTGCTTAGGAGACTCCACTGCAGAAGTCACTTCCACTGTTTGATCAAAACCACAACAGACTTGAACTCTATTGAGTTTGGCAGGGAAGATCACAACTGAGCCTTTGTAAATGAAAAGAACTATTAAGTGGTAAAAAGCAGTCTGCTTTCCCTCAGAAGACTAGCATACAGTCTTTAGCAGTGATCAGTTTGGAAACAAAAGACAGCAAGAAAAACAAATGCTTCTGAATGAGCCCTCTCACCCTCACAAATATTACTCACTTTCACCTGTTACTTACAATAAATAAATCAATAAATCAGTCACTGGAACTCTGCATACCTATTTGGTTTGAGCTTCATCGGCTCGAGTCTGGGTGACGAAGGAGAACAGTAGATCTCTTCAATAAGCTTCCTAGTTACCTTCAGTTTTGGCAGTATTTGTGCCAAATTATCTGAGAATGATTAAAAAGCTCACAACAGCTGATGCCAGAATTAAACCAAAACGTGGAGGAGCCAACTGTCACGTGGTTTTGCAGAGAGCAGCTGCCGTTACTTTAAAAGGTTTCAGCAACCTACACCATGAAAATAGAGCATTATGCTCATGTTACCAAGAGTCAAAAACAGGAGAGCACCCTCAAATTACAAGCTCTGCAGTTAATTCAATGCTTGTAATTAAAACATTTGTCTTTGTGGAACTGTCATTCCAGGCTCATTCGTTCCCACCAGGCTCATCCATTCCCACCTTGGTACCTTAACCCTACTTCCTTCACAAGCCTTTCACACTCACCCTGTCCCCCCCGCCCCAAAATTATTTTTCCAACAGGCTTAAAGGAGTAACTATTTGAATTTCCCAGGACACATAATGCTACTGTTTTAGCTTTGTCCAGTCTTTCTTAAGCCTCTACTATTGCTGAAATCACTAGGAAAAAAATGGATGAAATCCCTTGCAATATAACTTTAACAAACAGACTATAGTTAAAACTAAACTGTGGCATCTGAGGCAGCTTCTCACCTCCAGAGCTGTACACAGCTATGCCTTTACTGCTCCTCAGGACAGGACAAGAATGGCAGCTTTCCCTTGATCCCAAGGCCCATCAGTTTTGGTTCATTGGGAACTTTAAGCAAAACCAAAAAATGTTGCAAAATAGTCTGACCACCCTTGACAAGGATAGCAAATTCCCAGCATACCTACTGAATTCAGCACTAGCATAAAGTCAATGGTTATTATTTATAGTCTTAGCAGTTGCTTCTAAAAATAAATGAATTAGCAATTCAGATTTTGAAATTTAATTGGAACCTGAGTTATGTGTAAGAAATTTTATGTCCTAAGCCACCTGCTCTCCCAGTCAAATCAAGTCCAGCACAAGAGAATTACTTCCCTGCTCACCTCCCAAAGATCCCATCCTAATGCATTCAGCACTAGAGAAGCAGTTGTAAACTCCAGCGTGTCCAATACAAGGGAAGAACTTGGAAGCCGGGGACTTATCAGATCAGGATGGTTACACACCCTTAGCAGCTGCGTCAGAATATGGAGGACGCTGACAAAGTGCCCACTTCTAAGACATTCTTGAGTTCTGTTATTTAAAATTAAAATATAATTTAAATTATCTTTAAAAAACAGTGCTTTTTAGGAGCTTAGGTCTTTCTGCATACTCAAATTGTTTTTCTGAATAAATCTGATAACACCAAGTTATCAAACTTGGAAAAGTATGAGTTTAAAAATGCAATCTTCTATTCTTCCGGCTTCTCTCACATTCACACAAACTTTATTAGATTTATAGAATATATTCTTATTTTAAAATTCAGATTATGATAAACCTGAATTTCTCAAATAGCCACTCTATTTCAAATGGAAATGACATTGGATAATATCTGAAACACATATTGTCAATATTAAGGCCTTTTTTTTTTTTTTTAACACCTGAATAAATACCACCTTAAATTACCAAATTCACTGGAAAATACAAACTAGACATATCAGAAAAGCAATGTAACGTATAACCTAGGATATTCAGTTCCTAAATAACTTAAGAACTAAATTTAGACAAAAACTGTGACACATGGTCAATTGTCTAAGTTATAAATATTTTGTCCTATATATAGTTTGTCCCATAAAGTGCAAATACTGTTTATTTATGCTTCTTTTCACCTTGTAAAACAACTAGATCTAAATAAACAAACACATAATGAAGAAGTGGATGAATGCAATTACCACTAAGTGTAGAACATGATTAGCCTGCACAACACTATGATTATGCCAACGTGCTTTAACCTTTAGGTTTGCCCATGACTCGCTTAGAAATAACACACCAGCAAACAAGCTCTCTTATTGTAACTGGAACGGTTCCTAACTTTAATGATGAATGAACAATTAAGAACTACTCAACAGATGTACCTTGGTTTAGACAAGAAGTCTTTATACATTGACTTCTGCCAATTAGAAAAAGTACATGTAAGCACCTGCTCGTATCTCCTTGGTAACTGCTTCTCAACATGAATTTTCGACCTCCGCAAAATAAATGACTGCACTACCTAAAAGAATACAAAACATTAATTCCTAACTGTATTTCCTCAGAGAAAGAGATACTAGTATTAAGACACTATCCTCAAGATAGTTGCAGTCTCACTGCAACTCTCTGGTAATCATCTTCATTCCCCTCCTCAGATGTTACCTTCGTAAAATCCAGATAGGACTGGGAAATCCCTGGAATCAGGAAACGGGCCATGGCCCACAGATCCTTTAAGGCAGTAGGCAGAAGCGTATCCATCAAGAGTAAATGATGATGACTGTGAACAACGAAGATAACAATTAAGGTAGACAAAAGCAAAATGAAAAATTTGAATGAATGCTTCAGCCCTCTGGAGATAGAATGTTGCATCCCAGTGCTTCTCCGTCATATTATTACCGTTCTGCCTCTCATCTGAAACTAGGTACGTCCATCGTACTTTCATGAATGCTTCACAGTCTTTAAAGAATTGCTTGCAGGAGGCAATACATACATTAAAGTTGGGGTCAGTCCATTTCTGCAACATAAAAACCACAAAAATCCTAAAGGCTTTTTTGGTGGCTTTCAGAGCCAAGATTATTAAGTGTTTCCTCTTCTGGAATTAGAATAGATTATCTTATCTTGCACTTCATCCCAGCGCAGTTCTTCAAAGCTCTCAAAATTCCAAAAGGGAAGAGAATGCTCAGTTTAACTCTCTGGTCGTGATGTTTGAAATATTATATAAAATACCCTTAACAGAAACTGTTTTTTTAAAGAAGAACGAACTTTTCCTACAAAACACAGTAGACCAAGTTTCCTAGCCATCCAAAACAACTGGCAATGAAAAGCCATCTTTCCTTATACATTTTTAAATTGTTCCTTGAAGAGTTTGGACATGTTTCAGAATACTTATACTTGTTGTTACAGGTTATCAATAGTATTCATACTGAATGGATAAATTCTGATCTCTAAGATTCGTATGTGGCAATCTTTAGGTGAATTCTACCCAGAAGTATCAAAATTATTATGGACTTGACCGCAGAAGCTGTCAAATGTGTGAATTAACATCCTAATACTTACTTTCAAAGGCAAATGAAAAATTAGAAACACAAGACACAAAGATAAAATTGCAAGAATGAAAGGAAAAGTCGCAGAACTAAAGGAATAAATATGCTCAAAGCTAAGGCAATTTCGTTAATTTTCTTCTGCTCTGCTCAGGTCACAAGGCAAGAAAAAGCTACGACATGATTTATATGGCCCAATTCTACAAACTTAAGAGAGAAGTGAAAAATTGTTAGTAAATCTAAGATTATATGAAGGACTCCAATAAAGAAAGAAATTGAAAAGTAACTGGAAAATACACATCATCCCAAAAGGAGGGATAAAAGTTGTATGTTGTAAAAGCATTAATGGAGGAACCCAAGAAGTTCCTTGTAACTATGGAAGTTGAAAATACAAAAAATAGAGGGGGGAAAAAAAAAAGGAAGAAGCATATTTTGCAAATCAGTTTAGTGAAGTTTTGAAGCCTGAAAACACATACATGGCTTCCAAGCTACAAAACACACACCGAACTTCCTGTTGCTTCTTCTGGATTACGCATCAATTTCTCATCCAAAAAATGGCTAAATTCAACACATTTTCTTAATAAACTTCTGCAAATACTAAGATGAGGTACAAGTCACTGGAGCAAAGATGTGAGTTTCCCCATACAGAGACTAGGTACTAGTCAAAAACGTCTGTGCAAAGGGACATCATGGCAGTAAGTACATACACACAACTTAAAAAGGCTAGCCAGACATTGCTGGTCATCAAAGCAGATTTTATTGGTAAATACCAAACTCTGCTTATGAACTAGCATTCATGAAATGAGGAAATGTCTTCATTCTTCCAGTATGCTACATAACAAAAGAGAAAAGAACCAGGTTGTGATATCACTATACTGAAGTTTTTAACTACAATGGTATAACTGTGACTCGGGCTGATATTTCTTTCTGTGTAATGCTTATGTTACCCAGTACATGTGCAGATGAAACAGCGTTCCACAATACCTGCCTTTTTTTAAAAAGTTCTCCTGGGTTCCCAAGATACAGAAGAATTTTCAAAGCAGGACACCAGTATTTCAGTTCAATCTCCCACTTCAGCACATTAAAGTTTCGTGAAACAAGAATAGGACCCCAGTTACCTGTAGAGATAAAAGGTACAGCATGACTGGAAATGACTGCATACCACTTCAGAACTTACAAGAAAAGGCAATTGTGTATATACAAACAACATACACATGCACTAACAATGAAAGGAATTGTGTATCCTGTTTTATAAAATTTATTCCAGGTACATTTCTTTAAGTGATACATATTAAAAGCAATTTTTTTTCCTCTTACTGAAAACACATTCACTAATGAACTGTTAAAAATACAGATTTATAAAATAAAAGATCTACAATATTTCATACCTTCATTACATGCCAGGTGTGCAAAAAAAACTTGCACTGTTTTTCCAAGTCCAGCTTCATCAGCCAGAATGCCACTGAGGTTCATCTTATACAGCTTTCCCAACCACTCTAGTCCAGTCTTCTGATACTCTCCAAGAGTGCCGCACCATAAAGACGGAGCATCACTTTTTACTACTGTTGTGATTTGAGCACTGCCTTTGGGTAACAACGCTTCCGCAACAGCAGCGGTGTCTGCTAAATCTCTCGTGTATTTCTTTACAGTAGATGTGAGAAGTTCTGGAAGCACCACTTCCTTCTGAAGGCTCTCTTTCTTATTCAAGCAGTCTCTTATTTCTGCACAAAATAATAAAAATTGTGGTGCCGCCATATCCGAGATGAATAATTCATTAACAAATTTGATGCCTTTTACAGCTAAGCCAGGGTCTAAAGAACAGAAGAATTCTGAACACTGTAAGAATAATGCAAAATCCAGTTTATCAAACTTGACTACGTGACCAAAGGCAAACTGCAGTGGGACACAGGTGCCCACATGATAGTTTTAGTGAATTCAGTCTCATGCATGGCCCCCAAGGGACATAAAACTAAACCCCGATACAAACAAGAGCTCAGCAACAAAAAGCCTTCACAGTGCGTTCATCAAAGCTTTAGTAAGCTACAGGAAGTTAGCGAGCTCAAGAAAGGAGATATTTATGACTCGAAACTAAGACCAAAACACTAGCTCCTAAACATTTATTTTGGTAAGCTTATACTAATACTACTGGTACGCAAAAGAGGAAAAAAAAAAAAGGTCATGCTAAAAAAAGTCCTAGGTTCTTACTACCTTTTTCTGAGATGTTCTGTGAGTTTAATACTTTCTTCCTCCTCTCTTCTAACTCTACTTGCAGTTTTAAATCTACCACCTAAAATGGAGAGAGTGTAGGGGGGAAAAAGAGCAGAAGGAAATGACAAACATGAACGCACTTAGCTTCAAATACAGCTACGGATTACCTAACATTCCTTCAACAGTAAGACAGGCATCAGACACGGCTACAATGCAGAGCACTCGAAGAACAGAACAGTGTGTACAAAACTGACCATGAATAGAAGTCATCCACATAATAAGCGAGAGCTACCCAAGAATAACTCACATCAAAACATAAATGTCCGCAGCGAGCCAGCTGCACCAACGAGGATTAGTGAAGCACTCTCCTCCATGACACATAAGGCCTGCAATTATTCACGCAACCGTAACGTGAAGCTATCTTTACCAACAGGTAACAGTCACCACGTGGGCTGAGCAAAGCTCAGTTGTAAGATTCTCGCTGTTATGGTCCAACAGGTTTTTATTCAGTACCTCTTTAGATTTTTTTTTTCTGTTTTTAACATTTACCTGTTTAATGGTGGACCAGAAATGTTCAATTTCTCTAGCAGTAAAAGCAGCAACAGTCCTCAGTTGCTTCTCTTCTCTTTTCTTGCATTTTTCCTTATGAAGTATCATATCCTCGTGATGACGAGCCACACTTAAAATCAGCTGAATAAAACCGTAAAATTGTTGTAAGTTTTCACCCTGTTCTAACAAGCATATTTCTAAAGAAAGAAAAAAATACAATCCCTTTAGGAGTACTGCCAAAACTTTACAAACACAGTGGAGAGGGAAACCAAAACTCGCGCATCCTCAGTGATCACATCCTAACCATGAAAATGCTGCCTGTTCTTCCCCCCTTTCTGGTTGAAAATACCAAATTCACATTACTCTCTTGGCAGTTGTTATCTTCCACCTTCTTTCTTGAACAAAATCAGTTGCCATCCACTGCGTTTCTTCCAAAAGATAGTCATGGTGTGATTTGTGCCGTGGGGCCTCTTGGAGTTTGGGCAGACGTTTCAGAGGCCATAAACCTTCCCTCCTCAGTGCTGTTACTTGCTGCAGAATCTCATTTTCCTTCAAGTAAACATAATTAAACTTATGTTTCCTACTGCACAACACAAAACCAAGACAGAGACACTGTCAGAAATGTTGCATGAATAACCAATAGAAATGATTATTCAGTCCTTGGAAACATTCTACACTGTTTGAAGTTGCACTTTATTAAAAGTTAATGAATAACACATCTTGTGCAGATTTATGTGGAGTCTCTGAAGGGCTTTGTGATGCAGCGGTATTGTGTAAAATCAGTAGAGAAATTTGGGATGCAGTGGTAATCAGTCTTTAGAATTTTATTTTTTCCTCCTAAAATATGGTACCTCTATATCTCATCAGAAGAGCAGGGCTGATTCAGTGAGAATTTCCACAGAACTGAAATGCCCTGCCAAGTGGCAGATGGACAGAATTCCCTACAAAGTTCATATAAAAATACGTTTAATTTATGGCATTTTTATTAACACATGTAAGTGTCCTGCAACCGCTGGCAAGTAAGCACAAGCAACAAATTCTCATTGTGTTTTTCCCCCACCTTGTTCTAAATATGCTGCATAAAATGTTAAAATAATTGCTTCTGTTTTAATTAAATCTCCTTTTAGGATTTCATTACGAGAACAAATTCTACTTTGCTAGAGAATCTGCCTGATTCCTTCTCATTCCTTTTCTTTCTTCAAGAAAAATCATACGGCATGTCCACACCACCAATTAAAACCAAGAGAGAGACACAGCTATCTACAGCGCACTCTAAATTTAAATGAAGACAAAGTTTTATTGTAAAGAAAGATTTATACCCAGCTGTGCTACAGAACAGCTATCTGAAGCAAATTATTAGTGCGTGGTAGTCTTTTGTAAAACGTACTGAAAATATTTGCTCCTTTCTCCCCAGGTCGGAGTAATAAATTCTGTCATCCACGAAGTCTCAATACAAAACACAGATGACAACACTGCCCGGACACAGTGAGAGGTTAGCACGCTGCTCCTTCTTGCTGCACCTTGTAACTTACTTACCTGCAACCTTCCAGACACATTTGAAATTTGCTTTGAAGCATGAAATGAATTTGATTCATTTGATTCATTCATTTGATTAATGGCTTTAAACTAAAGGGGGTAGATTTAGACTAGATATAAGGAAGAAATTTTTTACGCTGAGGGTGGTGAAGCACTGGCCCAGGTTGCCCAGAGAGGTGGTGGATGCCCCATCCCTGGAAACATTCCAGGTCAGGTTGAACGGGGCTCTGAGCGACCTGATCTAGTTGAAGATGTCCCTGCCCACGGCAGGGGGGTTGGACTAGATGACCTTTAGAGGTCCCTTCCAACCCAAACTATTCTGTGATTCCATGATTCTATGATTCAATGAAAATCCAGCACAATAGCATTTAAACTGAGAGTTGGGTAGCCATCGCAAATGACATAAATGAACAGATATGTTCTTCACAGAAGTAAAATTTCCAGAGAAAGTGGCAGTAAAGTGCCAAAAATTAATCTTGTCTAGATTTTCTTAACAAGACACATGTTACCGCTCTGTTTTCTGAGGATACTCTCTTCCCAGTATTCAGACAGACTATTTAATGGTGCAGAATAGACGACAACAGCAATTACAATATACAAAAACCAGCCGTTCAAAGCCGCATACAATATAATATGCAAATCTGATACCTGTTGCTGTACAGGAACTGGAGTTGGGACCGAAAGCACGTGCTTCTTAACACAGCCTGCTGGTTGTACTTGCTGAAGAAAAGCTGTGTTCCTGCTGTGTGGAGCAGGTAAGGAACTATGCAAACTTGACAAGTTTGGTCCATTTTGCTGTTGGCTTTGCTCCTGGCTAATCTGTTGAGCCACTTGAGGAACAGGAGGCATTCCACCTGCAGAGAAACTTTTAAAAATTGCAGTTTCAGTAATTAAAATAGCGGAGCATCAAAAAGAACCAAAGAAAGTGGCAATACAGACTGTTACATAGTTGGTCAAATCAGCTTTCTACCGTACCACCATGCAATCGCATACCTCAAAACCATGAAGATGCAAATCAATCAGCATGCTAGTCTAGAATGTACTTACCCGCTCTTTAACCTGACAACACGAAGATCTTTTTTAACAACATCCTACAGAGAGGTGATAGCTAGGCGACCAATCTCTATCAGGGTATCAAATGACCAAAAAGGAAAAATTTCATGCAACATCAATTAAAGAAAACAACAAATTAGGCACAGAGGGTACAAATTTAAGCCCAATGCATGGAAAATGAGATGTGCAGCGCTCACTAAGATTTCTAAGATTTTCTCCAGAGCATTTTTAAATCGTATAATGATTGGTATTAGACACAATGTTACAATTACAGAAAATCTCATTAAAGCAATTATCTTCAATTACAAAGCTTAAAACTTACATTTGATCATAAATACTCTATCATAAATCATTAATATATGTAGTAGATGTACCAGCGTTATTTTAAAGGTCGCGGCATTTTTTTTTAAACTGTTCTCAAAACTAATTATGAGTCTCTATGTGAAGTACTATTTTGGAAAGTTAACCTAATGAAGTATCTCATTCTCAATAAAACAGTGCATTGGTCTACCACTTCCAAAGCTCTATCCACATTTACCTTTGATTTCACTTTTATATTCGCTTTATTTTGCTATGAAATGGTTTTTATGGTCACAGAATTGCCTCCTGCCCAACTTCTATAAAGAGAGTTCATCTCAATGGTCATTGACCTTTTAACTCAATTTAACCACTTGACTTCTTTATCATTCCAGCAGATTTATCCAGTTATTCTATTTCTAGGAGTCAGACACAGAGGATTCCTGCAGCACATGCTGAGTCTTGACCGGGTACATTCGAAGACGACACTGGATGGTCAACAGGCGCTTTGGGCACACGGACTCATGACAACCGAGACCGCAGCCAGCGTGGAGACCGAGGGAGGCCAGTGCTCTCGTACACGGTCATGCGCTGGAGACGATGGAAGCTGTAACAACAGGGTGATGCCTGGCGTCACTCATGCAATTCCCAGATCTCTCGTTTCACAAAGCGCTGCCGTTTGAGGGGCAGAAGGATTTAACCCGTAACTACGTTACAGCCACGTATGCCATTAATACAAACCCAAGCAAGGTTTAAATGCTGCCTTAAAATGCGACAACGTCTGCAGCACTACTGGCCAGGCTGTGAGGAAGCTTTAGTGCAAAGATAAAGCCACCTGAACGTACAAGGGCAATGCATTATCAAACCTGCGCTGCTGCAGGACACACCAGAAGCCCGCCGGCGCCGAGCGGAGCGGGCAGCGTTGCCTGCAGCTTTCCCGTCAGGAACTTTCCAAGCGGCTGCGGCGCAGCGCCCGCCGCCGCACGGCTCCTGACGGACCCGCTCCCCGTCACCGAGGGGCTGCCGTACCCGGGGCAGAAGGAGGCAGTTTACCTAACGCCCTCCATCTTCCAGGAAAAACAGACTCCGACGCCCCGCTCAGCAGCCCTGGCACGGCACCTGGGTGCGCAGACCGAGGCGGGGAGAGCCCTCCCTCGGCTGCCTCAGGGCGCCCGCGCGACCCCGACCTCTCCGCCGCCGCCGCCACCACCCAGCCCTCGCCCATCTCTCACACCCCTTGGCGTCCCGCTTGCCCCGCACGGCGACCGCACCGGCACGCACCTGGGCCGCCGGGCCGGGCCCCGCCGGGCGCCCACCTCCAGACACCCCTTGGTGTCCCGCTCCGCCGCACGGCGACCGCACCGGCACGCACCTGGGCCGCCGGGCCGCGCCCCGCCCCGCCGCGCCGCGCAGCTCTCCGCGCGGCGGGGGCCACCGCGGCGCCCCCTCACGACCGCGGCCACGGCGACAGCCGCCCCTCAGCCGGGCACTAAGCGACACCGTTCCCCTCTCACCCGGGGGGCAGCACCCCCCCGCCCGACGGTCCCACCCGCGGAGGGGGGGGGGGGGGGGGGGGGGGGGGGCCGAGCCGCCGAGCATCGGCGCATGCGCGAAGCCCGGGCGGCGCCGGGGCCGCCTCCTTGAACCGCAGCGTCGAGTCCGATTCAGGCGGCGGCCGAGGGTCTCCATTTCCCTCAAGATGCAGCGCTTCCCCCCGGGCGGCTCGGCGGCCGCGCCTCAGAGGGTCGCCAGCGGGGAGAGCCAGAGGCGGGCGCCCGACGGGGGCGGTCCGGGCCCAGGCGCCCAGCGGGCCCCTGCCCAGGGCAGCGGCCTTCCCGTCGAGCGCGGGGCGCGGTCTGTGTTTTCTGCCCCCTGAGGCAGCCGAGTGTTGCGCCCTTTCAGAGTCCCTTCTAGAATTTAAACCACTCCCGTATCTTTTATTTTATTTGTTCGGCCCGTGCACTGAAACGGGAGCTGAAGTACCAAATCGGTAATCCCCGTGAAATAAAACAGCACGCGTACCGAGAGGTAAGAAATATCCTTTCTTTTATTACTGTTTTGTTTCCTCCAAAGGCTATAAATAGGAATTCTCGTTGATTTCAACTGAGATACGTGTCAGTTTTGGGGCCTTTATTATAAGCAAATAAAGGTATTTTTTATTCAGATTGAAAGGGATAGAAAGATAGAGCTTTGGATAGAGGACTAATGCAGATTAGGTCAATAGCATGAACCGGCAAGGGATATAAAGGAAAATCTAGGCAGAGTCCCTCTCCAGAACACTTTCACACACTCGCTCTGATAAAATAGAGCAAGGCCTTCACGGTAAAATAAAAAGCACTAATTAAAACCCAGATAAAATAAACAAGAAAATCCCTTTTTAAGGGACAGCTGCGCTCTGGCAAAAAAAACCCTAATTCCAGAGGGAGCCATAAAATTAGGGACTTTGGCCAGAAGCCACTGAATGGAGGAGCAAAGAGTTGACTCCTCATATTCAGTAACTACCGTATTACAAAGCAAGTCTCCGTACAGACCCAGCTAGGGAAGCGTATCAAGCACTCGTACTAATACCCGAATGCGTGGGGAGTCTCGTTCTACCCCTTCCAAAAGTGTTCCACAGGCAGGGAGGGCAGGAAGGCTGCTGCCTTGCCTTGTTTTTTCTTTCACCACCTCCACAGAGAGCTGGAAGCAAGAACCAGAAGTCAAACCACAGTTGGGGAAAGGAGAGCAAGAACTCCAGAGTTCTGGAGTTCTGCAGAGCCCCAAAACACAGAAAATTAAAATCGATTCCCAAAGGAAGACAGTCCTCAAACATGTGCTTCCTGTATCATTGCACACATTCCTCTGCTCCGAGCAGCTCGATGGGAATTAGGAGTTCACACACACAAAGTGAAGGCAGACTTGATCAAAGCCCAGAGGAAGTCAGCACCATTCCTTTCGCGCATGCTAAATTGATTCAACCCCGAATCTAGCAGATGGTTAGCTTCCACTAAAACCAGAAATGCTAAACCAGCAGCAACACGTTTAGTGATCCACCACAGGCAACGCAAGAACGTTCATGGCTGCACGCTTTGAATTGCAGTCCTAACAATTAATTTACATCTTCTCACGTCTCAGCTGCAGGTCTGTGAAAGGGCACCTCAGGCAGCAGAGGCCCAATTACACACGTAGCTGCGGATCTATATTCTTGAGTCTGCCCAAGCATGTGGGCAATACTGGGAGGATGACATCTCCCAAAGAAGAGGTCTCATCTTGAACTACATGGTTCAGTCCACGTTCTAAAATTTAAGACCTCTCACTGAGTAAGGAATCATTTCTTCTGGACTTGCAAAGCTTCAGAAAACACAGAAAATTTGTTTCAATACCAAAAGAATTCACAGCAGTCAGCATGATAATGAGTTCCTAACCCATATATGTTACTCCACAGGAAAGTCACAGATGACATGGAAAGTAAAAGCTTAATGGTGTTTAGAGATCAGGTTAAGTAAAGGTGAAAAAAAAAAAATTAAAAAAAATCAAAAGTTCATGGAGTCATAACTTCATAATAATAATAATAATAAAAAAAAGAGTATATTAAAATGACTTGCCCCATCTTTATGTAGAGATTATATATATTTAAAATACTATTTTCCAGGTAAACATACAATAAAAACATTATTCAAATAGCAATTAAGATATCCCCCATTACAAGATTCTTTTAGAAAGCTTCGTTCTCGTTACACTATTTTCAAGTATATCAGTCAGGTGAATCAGTCAGTGGTATAAAAAGCTGCTTCTACTTTTTCTACTGCACTGTCTTCCCCACCCGGTTTCTCCTGGGCAACTGGTTCTTGTTCTGCAAGCACACAAACCCCTGCTTTACTGGATCCTTGGATTTAGAAAGGCCACCTTTTTGCAGAGAACGGGAACTGCAAGCAGTAAGGGTCCCACGTCCAGCCACTTCCTGGCTCAGTCGGAATCATCAGCACAACCATCACTGCCTTCGAGATCGCTGCTGTTCTGTAAAGTAAAATGGAAAATGGTTTGTCAGTATTTCGTTTACATCTAGAGACTGACCTAAATCAAAGACATCATTGACTGTAAACTTCTCCAAAAGCGTAAGGAAATGGGGCTAGATCCCAACATCGTGTCTTAGACCCGTCTATTGTAACAAAATTCTGTGATGGTAAATGACACTTCTTGTAGCAAAAAAATGGTACATTGGATTACACTCACCAGCAGAAGACATTCCTTCTCATTTATATTTACAACGGCATGATTACAACCTGCAGTATGTGGGAAACTTAAAAGTGGGATAATAGCATGAAATGCTGATGTTTAAAATAAATGCAGGTGAGGCAAGTTAACAAGTGCTTTTTTCATGCAAGTCCCTCAAAAGCTGTTTGTTACATTGTCTAAAGCCAGATTTGAGAATTTTGTTTGTCTGCTGCAGAGAACTTGCGTCCAAACTGTATGAGAGAGATGCAAGGGCTCATAATGCAAGGGCTAATACTTGTTTAAAAATGAAGTCAGTCGTACAAACTAGTATTAGGGAAATACTACAAACATTAGCAACTTACAAGGAAACTGAAGTCTGAGTTCTTAACTGGGAGACACTCCTTCAGGAGTAAGTCAACACGGTGCGATAAATTTGGGGGGTTTACGTAATTTTTTGAAGCAAGTATTTTGACTGATATGATTGGCATCAAAGGATTTTAGAAAGAAAGGCAGGCTAACATGACAATATGCCTGTAGTTACTCCTTTTTTTCCTCACCACCACTTGCTGAAAACATATAAACCTCCAAATCCCATGAATTTAACATTGACAATTTAATATTCTACTGCAAAACAAATTCTGAGAGACTTGGACAGTTGCCTTCGTAACAGCAAGCACAGCTCACTGAAGTGCAAACAGCCTGCAAAATCTCAAAGGAGTCTGTCATATCATCCCTTATTTATCCTTCTCCAGACAACTTGTGCTAACTATGATGCCAAAACTGTGTTTGGTCGAGTTTATCTAAAGCAAGCAGACCTGCCTCCCGCTAGCAATACATCAGTGATTTTTGAACCTGTCAGCAGTAAGTCCTGCCAACATTATCATCAAGACCCCTGAGCCAGGTAAGGAGACTCTGCACCACGCGGTCTCTTTGGGTGCCATTTAACCAAACTAATGTGGCATTTGTCATAACCTCCTGTCACGAATGTCCTCATACAGCACTACACTTCAGAAAAACAATCACCACAAGTACAAAAATAACCCTGAGAAATTTCTGGTATCTTGCTTGTACTGTTTAACGAGGCTGTAAATTTTATTTTATATGTTGAAACTCTTTCTCGTACTCAAACAAAAAATGGCAAAGACAGGATTAAACCTAACATTTTTCAGAGCAGGATCATTATCTACACAAAATAAAGCTAATTTTAAAGACTCCATTGAGTGAAAAAATGTCATTATTTTCTTCTGAGTTGCACTACTCAGAAGTTTTAGCCCTGCCCATCATTTGTCCTTCAAGGATTTGCCAGCCCTCTGACCAAGAAAATCTGAATTACATACAGAAGTGCAAGGTATCTTTAGGCCATCGAGTCCAGCCCCCCACTCAAGCAAGGCTTGCTTCAAAGTTAGATCGGCTTGATCAGGGACTTGTCCGATCAAGCACTGTTGTATTTTAAGTCACTCCAGTGGTTGTCAATTTAAAGAAGTATTTTGTGAGTTTGACTCAAGGTTCCTCATGTGGTTTCCAACCTACTTCTAGCATGTCCCAAACATCTTTCCACTCTTTTCTTTTGAGGCTATTCTACATCTCAACCGGAAAAAAAAAAATTCTTTAACTTAAACCTGAAATTTTCTTTTGGTTAAAAATGTATTCTACACCTTTGTTTTACTGCAACTCACAGCTGACAGCAGTTCCTGTTGTCAGAAATCAGATTTTGCAATATCCCATTTTACTCAGTAGGAGTTGTTCTGATGACCCATTTTGAGCTCATGGCAGATTTACTTAAAAAAAGCTGGTCCTAAATTTCCCCGATTCCAAACCTTATCTAGTGAACAGGGCATTACACAAAATGAGAATTAGCCCCAAGTCAGCGAATACAAAGAGCCAGCAGGCGATTAAAGGGAAATTGTCAACCTGAAAACTAGTCTCTCAAACAGCTTCACAATAGCAAAGGCTGGTAACGTGGCCACAATTTCTGTTGCCGGTTTATGATTCTGCAAATTGGCCTGTGCTTTAAAGCATTCCTTCCTCCCTCCCTCAACACCCCCATGCAAAACCCTGCAAAAATAACACTTGGTATAGTTCATTCCACTATCATCAAGTGCACAAAGACGGAAAAGATAATAAACATTTCATACTCCAGATGACTGTCATCTTCCATGGCATGTTCATGGAAAACAAAAATGTTACTAAAGGAAGAGCTACTTCAACTGGACAGCTTCCATTTGGTAAAATCATGGCTTCAATCATTACCTTTGAATTTTTGTTGTTAGCTTGCATCCCAACAACCGAAGAGTTGAAGTCATGAATGGAGAGGGTGTTTAGCCAGTTCACCATGGATTTCTCTTCCCTTTCTGTGTTGATAATGGTAGGATAGATGTACTGCTCTTTGAAAACAGCAATCTTCTCCTCCTCCTCTGTCCACTCCAGTGGCTCATGCAGCCCGTCATTTCCAAAACGTCTGTTGTATTTTTCAAAGTGTACTCTTTCCAAGACCAGCCCAAGTCCTGGAGCTTTGGGGACATCTACTTTCTCCTCTCCCCAGCTGAGCTCTATGATAGACTCGGCAGCATAACCTTTCACAATAGCTATCACCAGCCCAATCATCTTCCTTATTTGGTGCATCATGAAACTCTGACCTTTCACTTTGATCACTGCAAATTCTATGTCTTCCCTCACGAATGGCTCTCCACAGTACATCTCCATTATGTACCGCTTGGCACTGGGGTCCCTGGGTCCCTTCTGAGATGTGAAGTTGTGGAAGTTGTGCGTTCCTTTATAGCACGCAAGCAGTTTATTGACTTTTTCAAGGGTCTCTCTGTCCAGTCGATAAACCTCTTCTTGCACATCGTGGTCTTTATGGGCAAAGGCAAATGTTGGCAGCATGTAAGAGTAGGTTCTGGCATCACATTTGTTCTTGGAGTTGAATCCCCCAGTGACTCTCTTCAGACCTTATTTTAAAAGTGACATTAGGTTTTTGAATCAGTAGGTTACAACCTGATTGTGATCTTGCTCCTACCAACAAGAATATTTTTTTAAATGAAATACAATCAAAAGATAGAAGGGTTTATTTTATAGGACCCTGATTTCAAACTAACAGAAACATATGGGTTCATGTTAAAACTAAACCACTTATAAGTAAAATTATAATGGTAAGGGAGAGACCTTCTGCAGGAGAAAGCTCCTCTTTGAAAACATTTTCTCTGCCCATTCCAGTATCCTTACCCAGAATTCTGATGTGAGAAGGAAGATGGTTATTGATCTTTTCTAAGATGTCATCTATTAGCCTGACCTTTAGCGACACAATCTGTCCAGCTGCAGACACACCCTATAAAAAACATAACACACACACAAACACGTAATTATGTACCTTGGAAGCTCTGGGATAGCACTTGCAGAATTGAAACAGCCGAAGAACAAGTTTATTCCTTTTTCTCACTGGTCATTCCAGGCTGAAGCGAGGCAAAGGCAAGGCCGCAGGCAGAAATCCAAGTCGAGTACTCCTGGAAGACCCGCTGGTGCTGTATAGCCATACAGCACCTTAGCAATCTTACACAGCAGAACACTGCACTCCCTTCCATGACATCTCACTGTATTCGACTGCTATTAAGTAAAGCACCAACTGAAATGACTTATATGTAAGATCAGCCACGAACTCCAGTTCAGACTTAGAACCGCACTGCGGCAGGCTTAAAAACAACTGAGATGCAGCTAAAGTCTCAAGCACCGCATCAAGCAGGCAGCAGCAACAATGAGGAGCAGCAGCAGCAGGCTGGGAGGCTGAAGCAGACGAATGTGACAGAAACACAGACAAAGTTTAGGTAGGAAGCACCAGCTTTACAAACACCATCTAATCAGTATCCTGCGCTTTCTAAGTATTTGCTCGTACGTAAGTTTAGCAGCGGATGAAAGGAGACGTTTCAAGCACCATTCACTGTGAATAGTATTTGCTGTTGGATCTCACTCTAGACAACGCTTTACCAGCCAACCCCAGTAGCGCTGGCAGGGGTACACCCGAGTTTATGAGAGCACAGGCCCTAACCAACGTACCTTATCCGTTCGAGCACACCGCTGAAAAGACATTTTCTTCATATCTTCCCCATGGTTTTCTGGGATGCAGCCTGACTGAACAAGGGCAGACACTAAGTCATCTTCAATTGTCTTGAACTGTGAGGATCCCACGTTTCTCTAAAAGAGGATATACAGTAAAAATAAGAAATAGAACAAATAGTAATAATTGGATAACTGAAGATGATAACTGAAAAATTTTCTTAATCGAACATTGTTGTGAAATTCTTTAAAAGTCTTCCCTTCACAGTCCTAAAAGCACTGCCATTCTCTAACAAAACTATGCTTTACTAGAGAGTGTTAATAAAACAGCTACATTCTGATTTACCTTTTACTGTTACTGCAAGTAAAGGATCATTTCTAATTTCACTGTGCAATACTTCCGCAATGGAGTTTTTTGACGATTCCTTCAACCACATGAAACAGCACCAATGTGCTGAAATACTGTTCCAGTGCCTGCAAGTCACCAGCTGCTGCTCCAAACCTAGCCTCTGCAAATCCTGCTTCTGGAAATGAGAGTGGGTTCTTTCGCTCAGTTCGCCCGAGCTGTTGTGTAACGCAGACTATGGTTTTCTCCAGTGACTTCTGCACTCAACTCACAGATGAACTATAACAGAAACGCACAACTCCACTTGTGTGTAAGGCTTCAAAGCACACACCCTCGGCACATACCGTTCAGTTACGAGAGCAGTAAAGCTGACAGGCGCTTACACGGACGTGCCCACGAGCGTAAGTTTACTGCTGTTGAACAAATCTACTTTGTTGTATAAGCATGAAAGACTCCCTTCCCTGACTGCGTGCAATCTTATCAATTATCCTGTGGAGCTTTTAAAGCACACCTCAAGAGCGTGTATGGAGCCTGCAGTATGCCGAGAGGAGCAGCAGATGGAGCAAAATCATCCTCTTGCTGCCAATACTGTGTGCCTCAAGAGCGTCCCTGCACAGGCAGGTCTGGTGCTGGGGCACTGCTCGAATGCTGGCGCTGTAACAAAGCAACATCCCTTTTCTGCCACACGCAAACACAGAAGCCTTGCAAGGGTTTTCCTGTTTCTAAACTGCTACGAGCCACCCCATTAGAGTGCATCAGAAAAAGGAGAATTTAAAGTGTCTTCAAGTACAGATAATCTTTTTAGAAGTACAAGAGACAGCAACAGAGATGCCAATTTGTTTCATTCAAATGCGCAGCTCAGTTCTCCGGAATCTGCCCGTAGTGAGACAACTTGAGGTCTAACCTAAAAGAAACTTAGCCCAACGGCTTTGAAATGTAAAGCTTCAACCAGAAGCACTGGTCAGAAGGGGATCACTGGACAGCGCTTCAGGTTTTGACAGAACTGCCGTGCCCGTGCTTTCAGTCTCCTCAAGAGCCTTGTCTGCAGCAGTTTTTGAAAGATCTTCTGCTGATGCTCTATACTAAAGGCAGACTCGCTAGAATCACCAAATATCAGAGACGTACCGCTGCCTTTTTTTATTCAAGTTACTACCAAGCCATGTGAATCCAGGCATGCACTGCTCCTGCCCCTGCTTTTCAAGCTGCAACTGCTTCCCTACTCAGTCACTACGACTACAGCTATAAACCTAATAGACTTCAAAAAAAAAGCAGGCCACATTGTTTTCCCAAACGACATACTTGCATCCCATGGTAGCCTTTCCCCGAATATGCCATCAACAACACAATCTTCCTTTTGGGCGACTTTTTATTCCGCTCCTCCGCATCTTCCTCATCCGCATCTCTCCTCAGCCTTTTATTTGGATGCCCATTTTCTTCTAGCCTTTCAGCCACCTCACTGCTGCCGTTCCGTCTCTTCGTCTGGCTGGCAACCGCTGCTCTCAAATCCTCAGCCATTGTGAGGACCTGCAGGGGACAGAACAGCAGACAGCACTCAGCAAGAAACCCAGGCGAAAAGTGACAGCTCCGTCCCCCGGAGCGGCGGGGGTGGGGGGCACCCAGGGCTGTTTAACAAGCTGGAGGCAGGAAGGGCGCCCACCCCCTGCTCCCCCCCGGGCCGCGTCGCCTCCCCCCAAGGCTGCCACCATCCACCGAAGGAGGAGGGAAGCGGGGCCTGCACAGCCTGGCCCGCATGGCAGCCCTGAGCCCGCGGGCCTGCTGGGAAGACCGGCAGGCTGAGGAGGGGGCGAGCCGAGGCGGTTCCCTCCCCGCGGCCCGCCCGGCCTCTCCCACCTCCCCAACGCGCGGCGGCCCGGCGGGTACGTACGCTGCGCAGCCGGGGCCGGCCGCACGCCGCGCTCCGCGGGGCGGAGAGGCCGCAGCTCACAACCCTCAGGCCCCACCGCAGCCGCAGCATCGCCCCCGAGCGCAGGCCGCGCCGGGCGGCTCCGCCGGGCGGGAGAGGCCGCCGCCCCCGGCCCCGGCCCCGGCCCCGGCCCCGGCCCCGCGCCTCCCGCCGCCGCCGCCGCCGCCACTTACGCGGGCGCTACGGAGCGACGCCACCGCGCGGCCGCGGCGCGAGAGAGCCACGTGCCCCCTACGGCGGCCGCGCGGGGACAGCGCGGCGCTGAGGAGAGCGGCGGCGCTGAGGGGCGGGCCGGGGCCGGGGCCGGGGCCGGGGCGGCACAAGCGGGCCCCGCGGCCCCGGGCGGTGCGCTGGGCCTCCGGGAGTCCGAGCTGGGGGGGATCCCTGCGGCGCCTCGCTGCCGGCAGGCCTGGCTGTGCGGGGGCGAAGATCCGCCGCCTCGAGGCGTCCGACGGGCCACGGGCGGGGCGGCGCGCTCGGACGACGGCAGGACCGAGAGCGTCCCCGTCGGCGCGGCAGCCCGGTCCTGCTGGCTCCTTACGGCAGGCCTAGCCCGGAGCCTGGCTCCAGCGAGCTGCGGCCCCCGGAGCACCGGGCTGGATAGCAGGCCATTCGCCGGGCTGTGGAAGGCGCTGGCGGGGCGGCCCCAGCGCTGCTCCGCGATTTCCAGCCCGAAGAGCCGGCGCCGGCGCCCCGCCGCCACGGCTGCCTCCCGCGGCAAGGCACCGCGGGGACACGGCCCCCGCGCAGCCCCACCTGCCACACGCGGGCTCCGAGGAGCCAACGCACGCGAAAAGCCCGTCAAGTTATTAAATGGAGCAGCAGCAGGGGACAGGGCAAGTAAGGAACGCGTTCCTGTGGCAAGTGTTAGCTGTGCAAGTAGGCCAGCCCATTTTTCCCTTACAAACCCACCCGGGGGAACTAGCACTACCAACAGCCTTGCAGTCAGAGGGAGACGAGGACGACAAGCCGGAGGAAGTTCTTCACATGACGCGCAGGTCCGTCGTTAAACGCTCGAGGCTTGCCTTCCCAGAGGGGTGTAACATTGGCCCCTGTCCCCCCCCTTTCCACACAGCTTCTTGCTTGTGCAGGTATCGAGCACGGGCACCTACGGTTTCGTTTTCCCGTCAGGTTTTCCTCCAGCCGGCTTTCTCAAGCAGTCGTTGTGCTCACGTCTGCTGCAACAGGTTTCACCTGCAGTGATGCACTCAATGGGAAAGCCGAGTAGAATAGGCGCCCTTATCAGGCAACAGCATGTACCTCCCAAAAAGCCAAATGCACCTGGAAATTGTTTTGTTATGCTACGAGCTTCAGCGCTTTACAGGACCGAGCTACCCAGAGAGGACGCGGGTTCCCTGGCACGCCGCGAGATTAGCGTGAGGGGGCTCCGTTTACTCATTCAGATGAAAAACGGAAGGGTTGACGTTTCCAAGCAGGCCAGATTATCAAACGCAGGCTTGTTATTTCTGCTAATAAGGGAAAGAAACGCAGCACGGCCTTTTTTGAACTGACATTGCTGAGTTATTTCAGTAGCGGCGTGGGGCAAGGGGAAGATTTATCACGCGGTCCCAGCTGCGCTTTGTTTAGAGAAGTGATAAAAGATCGCCTGTCACAGTGCAGCACTGCTGCCAAGGGAAACGGGAATACAAATGTCTCTATCGCTTCGACTAGGGCGTCTGAATCTTTTTTTGCCTCGTTTCCTTAGGAAGTGAAGCTTATGCAATTGCGCTTGTCTGTCCAGCACCATCTCTTCCTCCTCCCTCCCTGCTGTGATTTCTGAATTTGGCTCATTTCGGCTAAATTTGAGAGAGGGAGGAAGGCCCCAGCCGGTATGGAAGAACAGTGGTGGGACAGGAGAAAGCCTTAGGGGGATATCCCCGTGAGGGAAAAGCTCCGGTATCCCAGCCCCTTACCCCTTCCAAGAGCAGCAAAGGAGCTTCGAAACAGGCGGCACAAGCTCTGCTCTCAACCTGCCACAGCACGTGCTGCCTCTTTCTTCTAAATTTATCATCTGCTTTATCTTTAAACGGATAGCTACCAAAGGCAAGGAGAAACTCCAGTGACTTGCCGGAGTTGCTGCTGTCGGGCAGTTCTGTGGGAGCTGGCTCGGGGAAGGCAGACCCCCCCGGGGTGTGGAACTCGAGTGGAAAGGCAGCAGAGGCACGGCTGCCGTTTCTGGCGCGGAGCAGGTGGTCCAGCTGCGGGTCGCGGTGCGGGGTCTGCGAAGCCAGCGCGCTCGCTTGGGTTTGATTTGCAATGCACAGCGAGCGCCCATCGTCTTCAGGAATTAAATTAACGCAGGGTTTCTTTCATTCCTCTCGCACGTATACCCAGGGTTAAATTGGAACCGGCGCAAACAATTTGCGAGGTTCCCTGCTGTTTGTGTGAGGAGCAGAACATTTCGTATGTGTTTAATAGGACTGATAAAATTAAAGTGCGTTGACTGGTACACCTGCTTGGCCCTAAGTGAGAGCGCTGCCATTAGGTTCGCTCGGCAGTGAAATCGGCCTCGTAAAAGCTTTCCAGGTACAAGAGCATCTGGGGATTCACGGACAATTACAGCTTTGTCAAGCAGCCAGCCGGCACGGGGAGCAGAACAGCTGCAGGACAGGGGCTCCGGCACGCTCCTGTTTCGGGCCGTATTAATTTTATGTTCCTAATGACATCGGTGTCAATCCTCACTCACTCAAAACCGGTTTGTTAAGCGCCCTCACGGAGGGTCCGTCCAAGCTTTCCCGGGGCGGTCCCTCCCTCCATCCCTCCCTCTCGGGGTCACACCGCTTACCGGGGCTGAGACCCCGCCGCCGCTCCGGCGCTGGAGCGGGCACGGTCGGCGGGGCCGGGGGGCCGCTCCCCGGCCCGCAGCCCCGGCAGCCCCGGCAGCCTGCAGGTGGGGCTCTGGCGGCAGGAACCGCCGCCTCCTCCTCCCCAAAACCTCCCTCTGCTCGGCTGCCTCCTCCTCTCTGCGTTTCCCTGGGGAACGCAGCGGGGCTCAGCTGTTATTTACAGCCCCGGCTCCCCAGCAGCCCCCAGCCAGGGCACCTCTGACGGGCAGCTACGGCCCCCGGCCGGGACCCGCTCCTTCCAGCCCGGGGGGGCTTCGGCCTTTACCCCTCCGGCAGGCAGAGCCGGCCCCACACGCTGCTCAGGCCTCCCCGAGCAGCCTGTCCCTCTTTGCTGGGGCACCACGACCCCTCCAACTTTCTCATCTTCCTCCCCACGGCCTGCTTCGAAAAAGGACGTATTTAATTCAAGAGGGTTTGCTTTAAATTCTCAGGGAAATACGGTTTCTTTTAAATCAATTAAAAACCAGCTCTGAAGAAACACTGTGTTTTGAAGGACATTTTCTTCAAATTGTTTTCCGTTAAAGAAAAAACCTGCTCGATCGATCTTTAGTGAGTTGAAGGGCCGGGGTGGGGAGTGCAGCAAACCCAGCCATCAGCTGTAGCAACGACTCTGGCAGAGGATGGAAACCCACAGCCCTTCTATCCCGGGGAAAAGAGGTCGGGGCCGAGGGTCAGCGCGTACCCTGAGACTCGCAGTAGAAAGATCTTCGTTGCAATGCTGGGAAAGCAAACCCGAAGCAAATCTGGAGAGACCCATTTTTCTCATTTGGGCAAATATTCTTTGCTGCACGGCCCTAGAAGTTCGGGGGATACCAAACGCCGCAGTTAAAAGCTCTGCACCTCCATGCTGGGAGCTGGAGACGCGCCGCGCTGCAAGGGACAAGGAGTACCTCGGCCTGCAGCTCCCCAGCAGCTGTGTGTCCGGGCCCTAGCTGGAAATAAGCACACAGAAGAATACAAGGGGAAAACACTGGAAACTCTTTCAGCTGCGGAGAGCATTCCTGTTCCAGAGCACGCCAGGTGTTCTTCCTCCACCAGGCGCTCCTGGTGTAACACAGGCCGGTGTGTTCTCACTTGGAAGTGACTTGACTGCCTAAAACAAGATCTAAATTGGGAGAAGTTTAGCAACAATTCACTTGTGTTTCAAGATTACCTGCAGCAGGAACCCTGGCAGACTTGTAATTCCCCGCCACAGCGCATTCATGATCCCTCTGCCAACGTAAGCAAATACTCGCAGAGAGCAGATGCTGAGAAGAAGCTGAAGCCACGAACCCCACGTGCCGTAGGTCTGCAGCGCGTTGCCTCGTGCCCTGCAGACTTGGGAATGACTTTTTTGGGAGCTGACTCTTCCTGCACCAGGGCTTTGGATCTGAACCGTACCGTGGACGGAGCCAGGCACGTTTAACGACGGGAGGGGTGGCTGGGTCCAGCTCCAAGGGATCTCTAATAGCAGTGTCTGCGTCTCGGTGAGGGCTCACGAAGGACAACCACGAACATTTGGATACGTGGTTACCCTCTGTCCGCAGTAAGGGAAGAAACCTGTGTTTGACGTTACTTGCTTAACCTCATTCTTAGAAATACGTTATTTAACATGTTTTCTGAAAGTGTCCAAATCCCCTGCCAGGTTTCAGCTCCTGGTGGGTGTGTGGGGGTGTGTGTTTCTGACTGTATTGTCCCTAAAAATGCTGGGTTTAGAACAGAAGTGTCCCCGGGAAGTTTGTATCCCTGCACTACATGCCATTCCTCATCCAGGGAACGAATGGTGCCCATCATCAGTGCTACATTTATGGTAATAAATCTAAATAAATCCAACGGCTAGGGTTTGTCTGGAGAGCATTAGCTCCTGCCCTGCAGAGCTTTGGTAGCGCGTTGCCTCCCTGCCACACAGCCCTTCCCCTCCTTCAGCAAGAACCCTCCAGCCCTTACGACTTCCACGACTGCTCGCCCCGCTCAGGTGAGCGGGACCGTCAGCCAGCACCCAGGAGCGTGCTGCAAGACCAGCCACGACGTGCCGCTGCAGGCGGAGAAGGCGACGTCACGTTGAACACCGCAGAGCTAAAAAATGCCGTGAAGGAGTTAACTCCTCGTGAAATAAAGCTTTAACAGGGCTGGTAACTAGAAGCGGAATACTTGATCTTTGTATCGCCATGGTTCAACACGCACCCACCCACTTCTACTTCCTTGATGTCACTGAGCCACCTCTGATCTTTCGGAGTTGAGTGAGTGTGTGTTTGCTGACGTACTTACCAACAATTAAATATAAAATGCGGGAACGAAGCCAAATGCCCTGGAAGAACTGCTCGGGTTTGTTTTCTCCTAGAATCGACAGCAGCGTAACATCACAGTCAACATCTAGAGAGTTGTGCAATTTTCACCGGTGCTTTTAAGCTGTTCAGGCCCCGTGGTTTAGCGCTTTTAGAAGAGACCGTTTATTTCAGTTGTTTAAGTCTCCCCAGCTAGCACTTTCCCCCTTCGCTCTGCTGCCTGTGAAAGAGTCCCACGGATTCAGCAGAGCATTCTCTGTCCACTCGGGCGTGTGACACGCAGTGGTCCATCTGTCATCTGGCTATAGGTTTTCCACCTGAACCTTTAAACTTCTTCACAGGCAGCTTCGAAAGACCCCCCCTCCCTTACCCTCAGCGTCAGAAACTTGTGTATGTGTATTCTTCACCACAGTCCCACGCCGCAGGGAAGAAACACACGCAAGGTTTTTTTTCCACAAAAGAGGGCTTTACGTGTTAAAAAAAACAAACAGAAAACCCCCCCAAAACCCCAAAAAACAAAGGTCCAAGCGTGCCGAGCTGTCAGACTTTAAGCAACACCAGCATTTGTACTTATTCAGCTCTGACTACCTTTCCAAGGGCTGCCGTAGGGTCTTGCCCAGGTTGTACCACCGCCACGTGTTCACCACAGCGAAGCGCAGCTTCTCGGAGTCGTCCCCAACGCTGACGCCGCTGCAGCGGGGGGGCAACTCCGCAGGGAAGCGGAATCGACTCTCCCTGCGCCCGAGTCTGCGTGTGACGAGTGACCAGAGCCCGGCGTTTCCAGGCAGGACCGTTCTCACAGAGCGAACGCGTGGTGTCCAGCTCCCTGCGGTGGGAAAGGCAGGGGCAGGAAACAGAAGTTATAAATAGGGCTGAGCAAGAAAAACCAATTCCAGCTCACGGTAAATTAAGATTTTGAAATAGGGTCTTTTCTCACAAAACCACCAGCGCAGACCGGTAACTGCGTGGGGTGATGCCGCGTCACACAGGGGCTGGTGGGCAGGACTCTCCCCAGGGATGCTCACGGCCAACAATACCAGGCACGGCCCAGCGAGCAGAGTTTTGGGCGATGTTTGGTGGAATTGCGGTATTTGGCTCCTGAAAGTTTACCCCTCCGTTGCTTAAGTTTCTGTAAGAGCGGAAGGACTGGACTACTTAATTCAGGACCTCTCTCACGTCCCGGAGGCAGAGCTTAGCTTTTCGTCGTAGAATGTTCCGAGTCAGACAGAGCAGGGGTTACAACTACCCGTCTTGCACCCCAGGTCAGGGCCAGCGCTCACAGCACCCTCGTCGTACTTCTTGCCACGGTCAGTGGTTTTTTGCACAGCTAGGTGGGCAAGAGAAAACGAAGCCACGTGCCATTCTGTTCACACAACAAATTGCAATGAGTACAAACGCGGCGGGAAAATATTTCATCTTAATTAAAAACACCCAGATCTTACCACTACAGTCACACTTCAAGTACCTCTCTTGTACAGCAACAAGCTCCTGACTCTGTTGATTAAAAAAAAAAAAAGCTAGAGTTTAAAATAATGCATAATTATTAGGTCTCATAAAAACATCACCACGAACCTACACTCAGTCCTCGCCCTTCCACGCGGCCATCGGACACCCCTGCTCCGGCGTGCTTCACCCTGGAGCTCCGACAGGCTGATCTTGCAAATACTGACACGTGGACGAAATTCAAGCATCGAGCGGGGCGGGAAGGGGTCTGCCATCAACTCGCGGCGGAGTTTCTAACCGTAGCAGGAGGAGCGCGTAGCCAGGTCATACGGACGGCCGAAGCAGCGATTACAGCTACACCCAGAAACCGGCTGCGACTTTTCCGACTTCAAAGGCTTCACGCGTGGCTTCAGGCAGCGCAGCTTGCTGCGCCCCAGGCTTCACCCTCCGCGAAAAGGGGGTAACGGCGCTTTTTCACCTGGAAGTCAAGGCTGGTAGAACCAAACACTAGACACGTCCCTCAGATGCTGCGCTAACTGGAATTATAAAGCACTGAAAACAGGCCGCTAACAATTTCAAATCAATTTTATTTTCTTAAATCGATGTTGTACAATTTAAAGCCAAAAAAAAGTCACACAAAAACACAAATAAAAAATGTTGACAAAGTATCAAGCATTACCTTATAAAGAACATCATCATACGCTCTCACAAACCTGAAGATACGTGTTTATTAGACTGAGGTTTCTTGAAATCTATTAAAGACGCTAGACACAAACGCTGCAACAGTAACAAAGCCATGACGACAGCAGGCGGACTACACTAGCAACTTCAACAATGGTTGGGGGGTTGGTTTTTGGGGTGTTTTCTTTTTCTTTTTTTATACCTTATTGTCTACAAAGCAATAAATATTTTTCACCAAAAAAGTTGGTTCCACGCTACATGCAGTTAGATAAAAAAGAAAGTCACCAGAGTGATGGCAAAATAAATCACCTGTCCGATTTGCTTTTCTTTTTTCTTCCCCCCCCCCATTTTTGGGGGGTGGGGGTTGCGTGGGTTTTTTGTGGTGTGTTTTTTTGTTGTTTTTTTTTTTAATTCAAGCACAGTGGCTAAGTTTCAAGTATTGAGAGAAAACATATATATACACGTTTGTGTTTGTGTGTGTATCTATACACACACACACACATATCCTTGCATGTATATACACAAACACATACATATATATTGGTTGTAGGTCTGTAAACCACAATTTTTTTGAGCAATATATACTTGCGAACATCGAATGTGGACAATTTCGATACATTCAAGTAATTACGTACAGCTGGAAGGTTCGTGCCGAGCCTGCCACGCGCACGGATCATTAAACCCGTGGCACAGACGCGGACCCCGGGCTGTGCTTCTCCGCGGCAGGAGGCTGGCGGCGCACGTGGGGGGGGGGGCCGCCGGGAGGGTTCGGGGTGCGCAGCAGGTGTCTGTATTGCAGAGTCAGTCCTGGCTTAGTGCTTTCATGCCGCCTCCCGGTGCGCCGCTCCCGCCTGCGGCATAGCCCTTTGCAGAACGGGTACAATCCTTTCGGAAGCAGTCTGGGTCTCCTCGGCATTTCTGGCCACAGGCTGGGGGGGGGTTGGTTGGCTGGGTTTGTCTTTTTTTGGGGGTTTGTTTTTTTTTTTTCTTCCACAAACACAAACGGCCACAGAAGCAGCAGGCTGTGAGCGTACGATACAACAGCGGCCCAATACTGAAGCATTTGTGAAAGCTACGCTTAAACTTCCCTGGTTGGGGCAATCTGAAATATTTTTAAATTTCTTTACTGGCATTTCTGCTCCGTGATCAGAAACACCCATGTTGCCAACGATGACGCCGGCTCCAAAGTCAATTAAGTTGCTCCTGAAACCCTTGTAAAAGTATCACGCTGATCGTGCCAATATTGAGAGAAAAAAAAAAGCAATGAGGACTTAACCACCATGTGCAAAACATTTTTAGATCCCCAAAAACAAAGCCTGAGGTTTCGAGTTGCTTTCAAAGATACTTTTCTGCCCAGCGCTAACAAAATACTGCCATGACTCTGATAAATTAAGACACACACATGCGCACACAGACAGACGGAAAGGCAGCCAGCTATCCTCTCACGCACATGCTCACGGCATCCGAAGCCTCAACCAGAACTCGAGCCACTCGCACCCGCAGTCTCATTTGGCTACAGAGTCTCCTTAAAAGAAATGCTGAACATAAAACTGAACACTACGAGATTTCTTTATAAAAAAAAAAAATGAAGCAGCAAATAAAACTTCTTAAAAAATGCATTTCCAATTGTAAGTGTGTAGGATCTTAACGCCTGTTCTTGAGCTCTTAAAAAGCACGGAGCTTTATACTGACTGTCCTTAAAAGAACATTTAAATAAAAAACGAAACAAAACAAAACAAATCGTGGTACTGCCAGACTGCAAGTCAGCTTTGCCTGGTGTGGAGGAGGAACAGCACAGACTCCGCAGTGCTTTTTGCCTCTCACAAGATACAGTACAGTTAAATACGTACAGTTACACACAAACCATATATATATATCAATATATATTCGCCCTTAGGAATACATATTAATATACGCACACACGTAGTGCAATAAAACAACCAGGAAGCAAGGAAAGGAATAAAAGGAACAGCATTCCTAACAGTCGTGATGTTCCTGGGTTGTTGTGTGATGCAAAGTCAACTTCTCAAGTCCCCATAGTGTGTAAAGTGCTCCTTTGATTCACAAAGCTAGTGTTTTCAGTTTGGGGGTGGGGTGAGGGCTCCAGGAAAGGGGTTATCGAGCCAACAGCTGAAAGCAGGACAGCGCTAGTGCTTCCTCCGGGTAGATATGTACTGACAGGCCGCGCTGGACAGCCAGGAGTCTTTCATGGTGATCCCGCTGAGCTTGGGGACCAAGGGAGGAACGGATTCATTTTGGCTTCTTACAAACACAGGAGCGTTACGCTTTCTGTCGTCCTCCTGTTTCCTGCACAGAGTCTCTGTCCCCGTGTCGTTTGCCCATCCAGGCAGAGAGGCAGTCCACACAACACCCACGGGAGATGCAAACCTCCCCAGCAGCAGCGTGTCCTCTGCCTCGCTCGCTAAGTCTGCAGGAGGTGGGAGCTACTTCAGCAACGCTCAGGCAAAAGGGAGCCGACTCCCTCCTCTCTGCCATTCAGTAAGCACTCCAAGGCATAAACACGTATGAGAAGGGACAAAGGAGAGAAAGGAGGGGAGCCTCGGGTTGCCAGGAAGCTTGAGGACGCCTGGCACTCAGCTGGGTAGGGAAAAGTACACAAACTGGCCTTGATTTCTGAATGACACCCTCCAACGTTAACTGAAGCCAGCAGTTTCAGCACATCCATTGCCTGCAATGGACACAGCACTGGAATACCCTGTTCTTAAGCAAGAGGGATAGGCAGCAGTCTTATCCTTCAAAGTGCTGGGAAGAAGCAGACGTCTATCCTTCATCCCCTCTGCCAACGAGGGAAACCTTTCCACATCGGCTACGTCTTCGCCCAGGCCTTTGGGCAGGGAAGTATTTGTGCTTGCTGCAGTCACACATCCCCATGAAGGAATCCGAGTCTGTGGGACAGCTTCCCAAAACGTCAAAATACAAAACATCGAGCAGTTCATCCTCCAGGTCTTCTACTGCCAAAATCGTTTCCCACCACAGCAGCAGGCCGTTGGAAACAAAGTGATCAGCTGGGGCGAGGTGCGTGAAGAACACACCACCACCACTGCAATCAGGCGCAGAACCCCGACAGCAGAGCTGACAGCCTGCGCTCGATGCACAGCTTACCTGGGAGAGAAAAAAACAACAAAAGAAATCAACTTCTCATTTTCCTGGCAATATAAAGACTACCAAAACATGCTGGAGACTGGGGGGGAAAAAAAAAAAAGAAAAAAAAAGAAAGGCAGAACTTCAGCAAATCTAAGCAGCCCTTCGAGAGTCATTACCACACACTGATTTAGACCAGGTGAGGACCTGACTGCAAACACCATGCTGGGATGGGACAGGTCAAAGGGTTGAATAACCGGAGATCCAACAACAAAAGCCAGGAGGCAGCAGTTCTGACAGAGGTATCAAGATGGTATAAAGAACCACTGTCCGCTGGGAACAACGTACTCACTTGCACTTATTGGAGTGGCTTTTGCCAGCGGGCAAGACGACTCAAGGTCTCCAGTGCCATTTGTCATGGCTTAGAACCGAGAGACTGAGCCCAGCCCAGCACGGTCAGTGCCAGATTCTCATCGCCTGAGCCCAAGACTCTCTCAAAAGCTAAATGTCTGGTGGAATTCATTCCTCTTCCAGGAAGACTTGCTTTATTTCTAGGTTCGTCATTTTACTTTTCAGAAATAAGTAATCCTATACCTGAGATCTAAAATGAAACGCGTACCCACTACAGCCTACCAGAGAACAGCTCAATCAGGAAGCTGGAACATAGGGTAAAACAGGGAATACCAGGATATCAACTGGGAAAAGAAATCTATTAGATGCATTAACCGTATCACTGGACAAAAGATGTGATTTAGGTTTGGTAAGAAATGGTACGATAGAAACTACTTAGTATTCCCTATTCACTTAGCCCTCCAGTACCCACACGACCTGCCAATCTCCCTTTGCTCTCCTCCAGTGAGCCTCATGTCAACTGTGAAAGTTGGTGATAATTAACTGACTGATTGCCTGTGAGCCAGAAATCTCTTCTCTCATTACCTATCCGAGAGCTCTGCCTACACGGATGACTAGAGCAGCCTGGCAGCGCTCTGGACGCCGGCCCAAGAAACGCATTCGGCAGCGAGCAGAGGGGAGAGGCATGGTTTGCCAGCTGTGCCCTTTCCCTTCAGCCGCCGGGGACTGCTGCGGATGGGCTGGTTTAGCTGCGATGGAGCAGAGCCGAGGCCAAGTCAAGCTGCTCTAACAGATGATGGCTATCCCCCATCCCCTCTGCCTGCCTCCCGTAGAGAGAGACGACAGGGGTGATTAAACCCCAGCCATAAGGGCAGGAAAAGTGCACTCAGAGCAAGTAAGGTCAGTCCTTTCCACTCCACATGTGTTAGCTGCAGAGCCTGCAGCAGCGGAGAGTAACACCCCTCACGACAAAGGGAAAGTGCGAGAGAGGTGACAGCTCGGAGCAGCAGAGGGGTCCATCTGTCCCTGGGAGAGGAAGCCAAACGATAGCAAGCAGGTAAGAGTTCAGCTTTCACTGCTACAACAAGCACTTGCTGATGAGAAGAATATTTGTCTGCTGCCTTCTCAGCCAGGCCTGGGGCTGGGGAACCAGACAGACGAGCAGTCCTGTTTCAGAAGACGTGTTGGAAGGAGCCCTCGCTGTGCTGATCGGCCACCTCTGCCCGACAGCCGCTGCAGTTTCACGTTCCCAAGTGCTCTGTGCAATCAGAGGGATGGTTCCGGATGGAAACCAAACCCAGGCCCCTGCTGTTGCCAAACCACTTCCTTCAGCAAGTTCTTTCACACATCAAAAGCTCCAACAAAGCCCTGGCAATCACTCTGCATGGGAAGCTCTCAAAATGTGGCTCAGAACAGGGACCTGCATTTCCAACAGCTTTCCCGCTGGGAAAGCAGGAGGCCAGGCTGCGAGGAGCTGTAACAAGCCAAGAGATGTCTGCTGTGTCCACCAAGACGTAGCCAAAGGAAAAAAGGATGCTGGGTACTGAAATTTCTGAGCCATGCAGCTAGAAAAACACATGTTCCAGTGGGAGAAAAAAAAAAGTCACTGAACACTCACATTTATTGATGTTTTCTATGTCCCCCTGTTCGGTGATGATGTTCAGGAGCCCCTCCATCAGCAGCAGAGCCTTGTGGTACCTCTGTGCGCAGTCCTCTCTGTGGTGGAACATCTCATCCAGGGCTGCAGACTGCACCTGCAGGCAACAACCCCGCGCCAAGAGGTTACTCCCAGACCAGACTCAGCTCTCCCAGCATGGCCCCTCAGCTGCATGAACACCTCCCTCGCCCAGCCTCCAGAGGCTGCACACAGCATCATGAGTAGAACCATCTGCTAAGGCCACCAGCAGGAACCGTTAATGCCCAGCACCGGCCCTGGGCTAACCCTGCTCCCAGTCACCGTATGGTCATTACCATTTGCACAGCATAGCTGAAGATGAGCTTCTCTGCAGTGATACTGTTGATCCGATCCATGAGTTTCTGTTTGTCCAAGAAGAACCTCTGGAGTCTCATGTTGAGGCAGTGGCAGGATGATACGCTGGATTTATAAAGCTCATTCAGCTTCTTCACAACTAGAGTAAAGGAAAGAAATGCTTTAGGCGCTACTTCCAGTTCTCCCTGTGCCTCCCAATCTCCACGCACAGGACCCCAAATGAGTAACTTCAAAACAACGGGGTTACGTTAAAGCCAAAAGACTGGCAGGAAAGTACTTGCTGCACCAACAGGGTCTTTTTCCTTTCCTCTGTCACCTTTACCAGTTATAAGCCTGCACGTGCCAACACCTACACACATGCCCAGTTCACCTGAGGCCAGGTCTATTTTTGTTTCCTTCAGCTGCCACAAGGCAGAGAGCAGTTTGTACCACGCAACATGTCTCACGCAGCACCAGAAGCAACAGACGTGCCAGATACAAAGCTTCTGCTACTTGATGGGTGATGACATGCCGTGAAGAAGTACGTGACTTGCGTGTGGTAGCTGCTGGAGCTGAGTGCGGATGAGCAGCACTGACTAAGCAAGGGAATCTCTCTCAGGACTCTGCTGTCCCAGAAAGAAGAGACACTGATGCCTGTGAAAGGCCACCTCCTTTCCTGAACCACGGCAGCTCGTACGGGAAGGTTACGGGACAGAGAATCAGAAATCAAATATGATTCTGAGGAATTAAACAACAATCCAAAACAGCAAGTGATGCCACAGGCTTGAGTCTCCCTAGCTGCACGGCATGATCTACACAAAGTACTGAATACAAACTCCCACCAACATCTGATGAGTATTAACTGCTACGTGCACATCTGAAAATACCCATGCTGCATGATTTGCTCCTGGGGGAGGCAAATTAACCCATACCATGAACCAGCCTCTCTCAGCTGCGATGCAGAGGGGCAACCTCACATGAGAGCCAGGCCTTGTGACTAAATCCAGCCTTCCCAGGCAGAGATAAGAGAGCAGAGAGCCAGGGAAGAGATTGCCTCCAGGAAGAAAGGCTGCTGTAACTCTTCATCAGAGAAAAGGACCGAGGCACAAAAACATAACCCTGCCAGGGTCAGACTGTCAGATCACCCTTGCTCAGAAGGAATTTGAGAGGGAGTGGGAACCCCAAAGCTCATGGGTGACATCAGGAAGGCAAAATGAAAAGCTCCGTGAGAAGAGAGTCAAGAGAGACTATTTAAAAACCAAAACAACACACAAACACAGCAATATCCTCCTCCATGGAATTCAATCAGAGCTCTGAGCTGTGCCCAAATTATCAGGAAAAAGAGGATGGCTGTGGGTAGGAACCCTGCCTGGCACACACTGCCCAAGGACACTCCAGGGCAGTGTCTTGTCGTGCTTCCCTGCTTTTTCCATATACATGGGACACAAGTACCTTGAAAACCCTCTTGTCCTCACTGTGCCCTGGAAAACCTCAAGGGAGCAGTATTTTGTGGGGAGAGAAATAAGAAAAGACAACCTTGCCCAATTCCCACACACTGAAGGTCAAATTACCCTACGAATCTAGAAGTTGCAATCTGCCCTGAAAAGGAGTAATTTATTTGGGTTATGACAACTTTCCTGTTAGCCTGAACTTGTGGAAGACGTGTGGCTAAACCTGCGTATCTTGCTCCACACTGCCTGCTACAACGTATGTGTGCTCATTGTATTTAACTCCTATTTTTTTTTTACACCCCATCCCAAGGCAGCATGAGTAGTTTCAAAGACTAAGCTCTTGGGGAAGGCGGCTGATGGGTCAAGTGTTTCAAGTGCTTCACAAAGCTCCCTCAGTAATATTACAATGGTAGTTTTAAAATTATTTTTCCTAATCACATCTCACATCTCAAGCCAGCCAGTCAGATGCAAACGTAAGGCTGTAACACTAGCAAAGAAGTGACTCTGGCACTACCAGTATTTTACTTCCCGTGTTTTTGTTTCACTTGAAGAATCACCACTGCCAAGACAGGTCTCCATTTGCCAGGTAAGCACTTCCTAGGGCATGCACTGTGTAATTAAGTTGGACACGTCAAGTACAACTAAGCACCTGAGATAGAGATGTATCAGGTAAGATACATTCCCCTCTCACTAATTAGTGCTGAAGATTCTCACAGGGGCATGAGCAGGAGTTCTGAGACCTAAAGTCAATGTGAAGAGAGGAACATTCCCCTTAGTGCAAACAAAAGAGACCCAGCTGTGCAAGGGGACAATAAGAAATAAGCCCCTGCCCACACCGGTGGGGGCTCACACTCAACTCAACCCCCTCCATACCCTTCGTGATACTTTTAAATACTTCCATTCCAGGCGAGTCCTTTGAGCCGCGTGCCCGGCAGCCCCTTACCTTGCTTGACGGTGGAGGAGAGGCACAGCTTGCCAGCTTTGATCTGCTCTATGGCCATCTGCAGCCCCGAGGACAGAAGCTCCGCTACTTTCAGATACAGCACGAGCTGCTCTGCATAGCTGCAAAGAAAGCACGTTGCAATGCAAATAGATGATGGGACAGTGGTAAGTGTCCCAAAGGACTCTTAGTACCTAACGATAGGTGGGGTGGGAGGGAGTGACAGAAGACTTGGGAGCTGGGCAGCTCTCTCCTTGGGTCCTTACCTCCACTCCCGGCTGAGAAGGCTGATCTGGTCGGCCACCACACTCTCCTGGAGCTGGTACTCAGATGTCACTGAACTGCTCATCTCGCTGGAGCTGCCTTTAAAGGCAGCAATTTCCATCACGTAGTGGACAAAGGCCAGTGTGAAGCGGAGGCTGCGCAGGATGTCAGTGTGCTCTTGCTGTTGAAGGGATGCCAAAGTGGGGGTTACAGAGGGAAAGCTGGCATGCCAGGGAGGGCTGCTCACCTACAGCTGTGCCAGCAACTCATCCCAGCTTACAGAAATAACACCTGAGTCCCAAACCCCCCTACACCTCTGCTTTGGGCAGGGACAGCCAAACTCAGCCTCGAGCCCGCACACTGCACCAGTTCCTCCTCCACAGTAACAGCAGCAAGCGACAGGCCAGAAATTTCCAGGCAGCTCCCTGAAGAAGATGGGGAGACTTGCTCCAAAATTACATGCCCCCTTCCCGAGGAGGATCCCAGGTCTGTGGGACTCTTTCAGAAGCCAGCCAGGAAGGGGGAGAGACCATCTGCACTGTGGGCTCAGCTCTGGTTCCCACCACAACAATGCTGGTACAAAACTGAAAGCGGGTGTGGATTTCATGAGAGTGACAACCTCCTACGCCACAGAAAACTGCAAACAAAACGTGTCCCACCCTTCAGCCCAGCCCTCACTTAGCCCTTGGTCTTTATACCCTCCCAGTTCAGTGCAGTGAGCCCTGGGTGAGGTCCTCTGAAGAGGCAGCAAGGACAACCTTTTATCTGCAACTCCTGTCCAGCTAGTGAGGGAAGAGAGCCCCTCACGCTAAGTGCTACGTTCATTTCAAGGTAGTTTTTCCTCTGCTATTACAGATCCAAGGGGATTATCCCATTTCTGGGAAGCTGCATTGCTTAAGTCACTGCAAGCATTTTTGGGAAGTTGGTATTTGCGGAAAAACTGAATGCTTGTGGGTCTACAAAATGAATTGCTGCCTGGATCAGATGCAACTCCATTGTTCGTACTCTCTCTGTAGAGAAGTGGCTAACCTGCTTGATCTTCAAATCTTCAGTGGTTCAGTTCTCTCGAAGGGGGCTGGTAAGGATGTTTCCTACGTGAATTTATCAAAGAAAACCCATGCTCAAGTTCTGCGAGCTTTTGTTTTTCATTCACTGGCTCAGGCACTTGGCTGCTAAGGCAGCTTTGACTATCTGAAATACGAATCTCTCCTCCCACTGTCTTTCTACCTGGACAGTCCAGTATGGTAAGGAAGCGTTATCGCCATCTTCCTCTATTTTCTTTAAAAGCAGAGGAGGAACATGGAGATTAAGTAATCGCCAAGTCATACAAGAAGTTTGTGGCTGAGCAGGAAACTGCTGAGATCTTGCAGGTCTCGGCCTGGTATCTCCAACCAACGCACAGTCCTTCCTCTCTGCTTATACAGTCAGCTTCTATTAACTATGCTGGCATTTGTGGCCTCATCTGGCATCACAAGAGTCTTTCCTTCCGTAGCCACCTCTGGATTGTCTTTTTAAAGCACTGCAAAAGAAACTAAAACCTAGCCTTCAGTTTGCCTTGTCTGCACCCAAAGAAACTTTTACAAAAGATGGAAGAACCACCCGTCTGAATGCAACAGCTTTGCTCAAGATAAACAAGGGTGCTTAAACAGTAAGATTTCAGTGCCCTGAAAGTATCAGCAGAAGTCAGAAAAACTGCCAGGTTTGCATTCTGGCCAACTCCACAGAACACAAAGGGATCTTGAAATAGGCTGGTTTGTGACATGCAAATGGATTACTGTGCTCAGCAGAAATGATGACCGAACCCAAATGACTCATTACAGACACAGAAGCTAAGCGCTATCAACAAGATCAAGTTGGTACTTCCTTAGGACACTTCTCTTCAGACCAGTGTCCGAAGTGGTGGCAGCTGGCAGGGCCCCATACTTCTGGGACCTCACACAGGTAGGATGCTCAGTTAAACTCACTACTATTGCAATCACATCAATGCTGAAAGTCCTAGCCCCGTGGCTCTGCAGGTAATTAAGCAAACAAATGCAATTCAATGCATAATTGACAAAAAAGAAAGAGCTAAATAAAATCTGAAATAGAAGAGCAAACCCACATCCTTAAAACAATGTATGCCTATCTCTGCGGGTATCTAGGGGTTTTTAGCAACACCAGCAAAGTTCAGATACAAAGAGCCTTCCCCAGTCCCAGACAGCCCAAGGAGGTATCACGAGCAGAGCTGAAACCGTGACTGAATCTGCCTCCCACCTCTACTGCAAACGGGCAGCCTGACCTACATTTCAAATATATCTCAGCTACAAAAGCATTTGCTCTGCTTCAGCCTGTCTTCAGCCCACAGAGAAGGGGAGCCTGCCAGCCTTTCAGCTCGACAATCTAGTTCAGCTGTTCTGGTGCAGAACATGGTGTCCCCCTGCCCCCAGTAACAGAAGTGTCTGGTTTACTTTTTATCAGATCCTTTCAGCAGAGGCTGTATCGCTGCCTGGCTCCCCAAGTGCATGCAGCAGGCAGTCATTTGATGCACTAAGCTACTCACGCTCTCAAGTCAGCTATTACTAACATTGAGCCTTTTAAAAGGGAAAAGGCCCAAAGCACCCAGGTTTTCTTCAGAAGCTGTTAATATAGAATGCATCAGGTAACTGATGTTTCCAACCTGCAACTTCAGCTTTGGAAATGGTGAATTTTAACCCCGGTCATGGGCTGTCTCATGGACTAAACAGCTTGGTAGCAGGCTCAAAAGTCACTGTGCTAAATATGTCCTGGGCTTTCTGAGCACTGCACCGACCTTGCTCTCTTGAAACCAGTTTGCTCCATCTTTGGAAGCAACCCCCTTGGCTGCAAACACGGAGCCATCTGACCTCTGGATCTGCTTTACTTTTATTCCCCCGTCCTTTGCCCCTAACAAGTCCCTGGGATATACCCACCTCCATGAGCGTCTCTTCGGGTAACTCTGGTGCCTCAAATGTAACAGCACCTTCCAGGTTGGCGGTGATCGGATCAGCAAAAGCGTACCGAAGACTTGAGGGGCCTTCCACAGCATCCCCACCAGTTCCCACTGCCAAGTGCCTGCCGGTGAATGAGCCTCCAGAACTGAGAGAGCTGGAAGACCCCACTGAGAAGAAAAATAGGCAAAGGAATTACTGAAGATATTAATAGTAGGCTAGGTATTCCTTGCCCAGCAGAGGGGACAATCCTGTAGGATCCAGGATCTGATAGGAGCCAGCAACAGGTACTTTGGAGGTAGATGCAAGGACTCGTGATGCAGAATAACCACTCCCCAACATAAGCTCCTTAGCGACTCAGGTAGACCAGCTTACAAGCTCAAGCAGATTTAATGCACCTTCCAGAATGTCTGTCATTTACGGACACAATTCAGAAGTACTCTTTTTTTATTTTTTGTCCAAATCCTTTCTGAATCCTGCCACAATATCTTGGGCTGATTTTTATCATACACCACCACAGCCAACTTCCCCATCATGGATCAGCATGGTTTGAACCCTGGTTCCCTAGCTTTTACACTATCGCTGAATGAGCACCTCTGGTAAGTGAGGGTTTTATCATGGTTTTAAAACATCAACCACTTACATGCAAACCAGGAGAGTTTTCCATCACATGCCCTGCACTTCTGCTTCCCCCTCTTTACAAATAGGAGGCTGGGCAGAGAGTGACTTCAGCCGAGTCAAGACCCTAACCTCAGGATTCAGGAGATCCTGTAAGTATGGTGTCCATCAGACAACTTCCTCACCATCATCTTTCCCCCTTCTTGACCACTGAATCCACCCTAAGAGCATATTGCTTATAAAAGATGGACACTTCAAAAGGAGTTTCTGTCTCAGGGCATTCATAATACATTTCACCACTTCCAGAGTGCTCCATATCCCCTGACACACTGCCACAGAGGCATATATTCTGTCTGACAGGGGGATGCCAACACCAGCTACAATACTCTGCTAATTCTACCAAGGCGATATTCTCCACTGTCACTGATCCTTTGGAGGGAGATGTTTGTTTCTCTTCTACTCACAAATTTAATTTGCTGCCCTACCCTGCCTTCAAAAGGTTCAGCAATATAATAATGCACAACTGACAGTGCCTGCAGAGGCACTGTCTCCTCTCCTCCCAAAGCTCTCTCCCTGTTGGCAGCTATGCTTCAAAGCTAAGCGGATCATCAAAGACTGGCAGAGCATTTCCACGTCTTTCAGAGAGAGGAAAGGACCAACAATAGCACATTCTGGATACCCTATAATTCCAAGGGGCTGTTTGCAGAAATTGTTATGACGACTCCTGAAAAGGCTCTGCCTTTATATCTGTCAGGTGATCTTACTCATGGCTTGTCCAAGCACTTGGGGTGCAGAGTTTCTGCTTGCAAAGCTCCCCTTTTCACCATTAACTATAACATAAGGAGTTACTGCACAGACCTAATAAACAAAGCTTGTCAAGCAGCTTTGACCACCGTGACCTAATGCTGTGTATGCGTTGTAGGTTCATTATTCAACAGCCTTCTCTTCCAGGCATCCCATCTGAGATCTTGACTGTTCGGCAGACCCTTAAGCATCCAAATATCAACCTGCTAAAAACTGGTGCTTGGATCTGCTTCCAAATTGCTATTATCCCTGCAAAGGCAATACAGGAAGTCTGAATTCTCTATTCACAACATTTCAGTAGGAGCTAGAGCCTGTAGCCAGGATAGTAACTCCATTGTGCTACAGGCCCGTCAAACACTTTGTAAGAGTCTCTGCCCTACAGAGCTTACCCTCTAAATAGATGAGACAAAGAAGGGATTATGGTCCCAACTTTCCAGACAATCAAGGATGTGAGTGGTTTTAGTTATGATAGAAATGCAAGCCATACCCAGGAACTGAGCCCATATGGCCCCCCATCCCAGTCAAGCAGCTCATTCATGGTTACATCCAAACCTTCCCTGCAGTAATTAAGAACAACAGAGTCGACTACATTCAGATGAGGAACAGCCAAGACGAGAACCCAAACAAGCCAAAAATGCAAATAAAAGTGTCCAAATATTTTCTTAAACTGAACATAGGCTCCAGCTCCCAGACACACTGTCCCAAAAGGGCCAGTTACCACAGCCTCAACTGTTGGCTGATGAGGCCAGAGCACTGGTGTCTTAAAAGAAGTATCTGTCAAGCAGGAGTGCATTTCCCCATTTTCTACTTAAGCAGCTCAGAGCATAAGAAACACCACTAATAATTTTGCATACAGAGCCATCCTGGCCCTTTCCTAACAGTACTCGTGCACTGAAATTCTTGGGCACGGACAGTCACGCTCAGTCTTTTATAGCTCATCCAAAACCCATGGGGAAAATGATCAGAACACGACACAATCTTTATGTTTGTTGACCTATCAGCAACAGTGGGTCTATGAACAGCTGCAGCATTATTCCTGAAGCAGAGAGCAATGAAGTAAAAGAAGAGTTCGCCTGTCTCTTCCAGTACTGGAAAACCACTATCTGGCATTAGCCCTTGTGCCAGTGCAAACAGGTATCAGCAATAACTGGGGTCGGCAGGAGCCAGCACGAGAACCTCAAAGGCATTTAGACCAGCTGAGCTCTACAGACTGTACTCTGAGCAGCCCTCTGCCACCACCAGTGTTCAGCAGCAAGGAATTCAACACATCGCTCTGCCCCCAGGCATTCCCACTGGAACAGGCAGGTAGGTATCAGCCCTTTACCTGAAAACATCCTGGTCCTCGTGGTCTGTGGGGGGGTTGTTCCACTGGGAGGGGATCCGACAGTAAAAATCACTGGGGAAGGGCTGGCAGAGCCCCCAGCCCGGGCACCAGAGTGCAGGGTCCCTCCGTAAGCACCTGAGGGAGCTGGGGAGACAGTTGAAAGGTGCAGACTGGCATTACAGGAAAGTTACTCAGAGCACGGTGTGCCTCACCCAGCAGTTCTATGTTCCTGCAGACTCTCTTGGGAGACGGTGGTTACCAGCACAGGCCAGTGCTCCCTTTGGAGGCATCCCCCGAGAACATGACCGGGCCAGGCTGGCACGGACTACAGGACACGAGCCTAGGCAGCGTTACGCATTGCTGCAGCTGTTCTCCCCTCCTCGCTTCCCAACCTGCAAGCCCAGGAAGACCCACCCTTGCAGAGCCATTCATATTCGAACCGCCTGGCCGAAAGTCCCCACTTCCACAAGTTATCACGTTCAGAAGGGGCCAAAAGAGGAAGCCCTGCCTACAAAAGTCACACCGCTAGCCAGCAGTTACACAGCACGTGTAGCCCACAGACCTTTGAGCGTTCCACAAAAGAAAGCAAACATCATTACACTCCTCACACACGGCAGTCGCTTCCTTTGCCAAAAGCCATCAGAAAAGCAGCCTCCCACTTGTAGGAGGCATGCAGACAAACTGTTCGCCCCAACCCAGGACCATCCCTGCCAGATCCACCCGGCCTCCCCACCTACCTGCAATTTCCATTGGCTTCTCATTGTTCAGGCTGTCGTTGCTCCCAGCTTCTGAGATCTGTGCCCCAAAGGCTGCCTTCAGAAGCAGGTCAGTGAGCCTGCCTGTGCTCAGAGATCTAAAAAGAGGACATATAACATGATGCAGAAAGTCAACAGGTGCAAAGTTTCAGCTAACTTCCACTCCAGTTTCTGTCATTCCTGGTCCACAACCGCTTAACACTACACAGCGAACAGTCTGGAGCTAAAATAACCACTCTTCCTCTTTCAACAAAGCATCTGAAGCACCTCCTGCTACTTGTAGAAAGCATACAACTACCGTGACTAACTGCAGTAATGCAAGTACTGACTACAGCATTTTTACAACACAATTTTACTTTGATGGAAGATACGGAAATGAGCTTCAGAGGACTCCTCCAGACCACTGGAGAAAGCTGCAGACTGCAGAGAGGCAGGTAAGAAAAACTTAACGCTAGCACCTGAGTGATTTTGTATCCTGCAATGCTCATGACAGTCAGCACATGGCTTTCAAACAGATCTCTGGTCTGAAGACCTGTGCCCACTGTTCGATGGACAGCACCCATAACACCCTCTCATCCACGACAGGCACAGGTTCCACAACGAGCAAGGCACCCATCTGCACAATTGCAGGGCGTCTGGTCTAATAACAAAATCCTGCATCCCCACTTGATGAAACCCTGGACATTAAACACCGTGTGAAGCTGCAGACAATCTTTCATTTTATAAAGTCTAGGCCATGGCCTGCGCCTGTAGAGGAAGACTTTAAAAATCTGCATCATATCTACTTGCAAGCCAAGGGTGCTAGCAGATAACTACAGAATGTTTACAGATGCTACATTACAACTTCAATGTTAGCTGGGGTTTGAAATTTGCCCCATCTGTCCTGTATTAGGGAACGAAGCACCACTGTATAAAGCAGACTACAGCTCACCTGCCCTTGATCTCTTCCACAGGCCTCAGTCCCAAGCCAGTTTGCTGGCAGTGAAAATGACCCATCTCCTTCAGATCTGGCAAGGTCTTGTTCCGTGTCGGAGTCATCATGACCCCCTGATGGGCCAAGAGGGTGAGGAGATTCTGGGAACTTGGGGTTTTGGGAAACTCAAACGGGGACACAGCCTAAGAAGAACAGAAAAAACAGATATCTGTCTTTAAAACGAAGGAGGAAGGTTCCCCTCACCCCCCCATTTGTTTATCAAAATTAAACTGTATGCTTAACAGCCTGCCTGAAATAAAGAGGTAGAAATCCCACCCCACGCAGTTACTTGTCCCCAATCCCAGAAAGACTAAAATGAAAGGACAACAAACTGCTGAAAATTTGTAGCAGCCTAACACAAGCACAGAGGAAACGCTGTCACAGTGCCAGCTTCTCATGAGACACCAGGGCTGTCACCTGCTTAACCGTCTGCCGTCTCTGCTAGGGATTCCTACTGGACGCACACATGCGTCACAAGCCGAGTCGCTGCGCGCAAACCAGCTCAGGCACCTCACTTCACTAATGCTCTTCTGCCTAATCTGGGCAGCTCCTTTTCATTGCCTGTTTAAAACCCTGGACTCTGCTCAGATGGTCAACACTGCTGCCAAGTGAGATCTGTCCAGTAAGAACTAGGACACTACCCCATTTCACGCAGATCACTAAACAGCCCTTGAAGAAAAGCGAGCAGGTGGTGATAAATCCAGGTCAGAGTTACCATGATCATGCAGCGGTTTACCCCCAAATAACCCAACAGATCAAGCTGTGAGAAACCCAAAAGCAGACTCCTTGACATACCTTTGTAGGGGAGCCCATTATAGTTGGCAAAGGGCTTCTCTGCATGAACTCAGACAGCTTCGGTGAGGATCTGAGCTGCCGGCAGTGCTGCAAGCCATGAATCTGCAGAGGCTGGCTGACTGGGGTATAACCAAAGTGAGCAACGAGAGGATCAGAGTGCTGCTTGGTTATCTTCTGCCTGCAGGAATGCAAATCTGACAGGTTCGGAGCACTGTGGAGCCGGGAGCCCATCCCTCGAGGAGAGTGTTCAGGCACTGAGGAACCTGGAGGGCCCAAACACAGCGACAAACCACATCATTTTCTGGTTCTAACGCAAAAAGCCAGCCTGATCTCAGGATCCACTGCTAAAACATCTACAGATCAAAACCTTCAGCGGATGGCTAAGGATAGCACTCTGATCAGCGCCACAATCTGCTAGGCCTGAGCAGGTTTTGACTCTACAGGAGGAAGAGACAGGCACAATAGGGACATAGAAGTGTAGCTTCTTTCCTTCACTGCAGCCCTTACAGAGACAGGGACCCTGATTGTCAGAGTTCAGCAGCAAGGAAGTTACACAGCAAGCCAGCCACTTGGCAGAGGGGGAGTCGGGGGTTTTGAGATGCTTTTCCTTCCCTCAATCCATTGAATTCAAGTCACAAATTTGAGTTTCTGTGACACAGGGTCTGTCAGCACCAGAAGAGGCTGGCTGATGGGACGTGAATGGATCAACCCCGACTCCTACCAGCACACAGAAATCTTGGCTGGCCAAGCATCAAGAGAAGCTGCTGAAGGACCATACCCAACCTTGAATGCCCCGAGACTATGGTTCTGGCCCTATCCATAGGAATAATGAAGGAAGGTAAGGACCAACGCACCGGCGACAGGAATCCGGCTTCTCACTTCTGTTCCAAGAGAAGAGGGGATAACAGTCTGGCTGGGCTGCTCTGGAATTGTTCCAACTTTGAGGGAACACAATAAAAAAAGTTTATTCAGTATTAAGTTTCCACAGGCAATAACCACACTATGCATCATCTGTTTTATAGAGAGAGGCTAGTTCTCTCTCCCATCTTCTCAGCCCTAGCTGTGTAGTGAAAAGACCAACAACTCCTGTAAAAGGAGGAAAAAAAAGCTCTGTCTGATGTTAGTTTAGCCATGATATTAATTCAGAGGAATAGAATATGAATATTCCGCATCTCCCCACTAGCACAGACTAATAAATACAGGATCAAAGACACTAGGGATATAGAATAGCTAGTTACATCAGAGTCTGTTCTTTTATAGAAAACAGCAAATTGCATCAGTTGCACACTGGGGTTTTTCTTACCCCTTTTCCACTTGAATTGCTTGTTATCAGCTGGATCAGGCTACCAGATATTCAGACAGCTACTTTTCTGTTTGAACAGTGAAGGTCAAACCCTTCCAAAGCTGGTCAGAATTTTGCTCTGACAACAATTGGCTTACATTTTTTCTCACCCCAGCCCGAGCCACTAAAAAGATACTTTGCACTTACAGAAGTCCTCTTCAGAAGGCAGCAAAACGTTTGATGCAGACACCAAAACAAAGCTTGCCTCTCCCGGGGCTAATAGGTGTTTTCCTCTCCATTTTACTGAGGCCAAAACACTTGTCAAATAATCTACTGAGAAGAGCCATGGGAGAACACAACAATCTGAATTCCCTATTACCTGGCAGCTACAGCTGTTCATAACCTCCCTCTTTACAGGAAAGAGGCATGTGATTTCATTAGGGCAGCAACATGCCAGTTGACATCTTACCTTGCGGTGATGGCATAAATGGCTTGGCACCGCCAAAGGAGAGCCTTCTAGAGCTGGGCACAGATCCATGCTCTCCAGGATAAGGAGGGGAAGCACCAGTTTTAGGAAAACCAAGAGGACTTGTACTGCTAGACCTCCGGACCGCACCAGACCTTATAGGAAACAACAGCAGCACACAGATTACTCCAGATGCCAGTATAGAAGAGTAAGGAGAACAGTATCACCAGACACACACACACAGCTACTTCCACAGAAGCGGAGCTTCATGACTGTTTATCCTGGATCAAAATCCCACTGTTCTAGGACTACAACAATACAGATTAAGATGATAAACCTTGTTCTCAAGAGTTTCAATCCAAACAAAATTTTGCAAAACAAATTAAAAGAAAGAACGAGATTAGCTTAGCTGTAAGCAGGAAAGCCTGTCATTTTTCAGAAGTCACTTTTAGACGCTTTCAGGTATGTACATCAGTCCTGAACAAGACAGAGTATCATATGTTGCCACATCCAAGTTGATTATTTTAGGCAGTGTCTTCAGAATGCCCTGAGAGGGCTTTATTCAAGCGTCCCTCCTGCGCTGAGCCACTTGCTCTTTCATCAGAGCAGCCGTTTAGGTAGAAAGCTCCATGAGTGCAGGTTGTACAATGTGGAGGTAAAGCTCTGCCAAAGGCACTGCTCCGCAACAGAGCTTTGACTCAAATCAGAAGCTACAGAGCAAAACAGAGCAGTGCGTGGCTGTCAGATCTGAAACAGTTCAGTGATTCTAGTACTACCCAGAGGAATTTCTTTTTGGGCTGGACAGTCAGAATTGCCTGAGCTCCAAACTCCTTTAACTCCTTGTGAAGCTTCACCTTAGGGAGTTAAAATTAATTTGGACAGCCCACACGTGCAGGAACCTCAAGTATTACCCAGCTGCTAAAATGAAACAAAAGAGGAAACTAGACTAGCGGGAAAGTGAGTACAGCCACACCATCGCTCTGGAGAGAGATGGGATTATTGTACATTAATTATTTCTCAGTATTTTAGTGTTTTCACCTCTCGTTAAGAACACACAACCTAAACTATTTACTGAAATGTCATTCTGCCTCTGCAGGCTCCTTCACCAATTACACTCCTCTATATGAGAAAACAGTCTTTTCAGCAAATCCTTCACTCTACTCTCAATTTGGAAACATTTTTTCCCTTGTCAAAAGAACATTAGTCTCAGCCAGTAGGTGGTTTTCTGGACAGGAATCAATGAATGTGCTGAAAAAACCCTCTGTGCTCAAGCCACTGAAAGATGCTATCACCAAGGTATCCTGCCTCCTCTCCCAGTGACACTGCATTAAGCTGTCCATACGTATCTGAACAGAAGGAACAAAGGCATATTGGTTTCAGCAGTGCAAGCAGGGCTAGCTACATTACCCAGGAATGGCAAAGGCATCCTGATGAAGTGTCAGTACATCTACTCAACAACACTACTAGGTACATGCTTTACTTTATGCCACGTTTCAGAAAAAAAAAAATGTTAAATAAAAAAAAATAAATATCTATTTCAGTAGTTGAGACACAAGAGTTTGATCCGCCACCACCCCCATTTTCAATGTGTTACTATATTTATCAGCCAAATGAATCCACGCTATATTCACATGCTTGGAAAAAAAAAGGAAATCCTTTAAAATTTTAACCTAAAAATCACTTCTCTTCAGGTTGCTCCAGATTCAGAGGCCTAACGCTCACCAAGTGCCTGGCCCTGAAGCAAAATGAATACACAACAAGGAAACAGACACCGGGCAAGGTGAAGAGATACCTAGACGTTCAGTGGCAGAAAGTACTGCTCCCCCATGTTTTTAGCTCTCCAGAATATGAGCCATCCAGAAGGCTGAATATTATCTATCGGGAACTTGCAGAAAAAAACACCAGCTGACCGCCACTGCTGAAAGATGTGGAACATTAAATGCCACCCTACGAGACATGAGATAAGCAAGCAAGCAGACGAGCAGGACAGGTGATGTGGTACGCACACATAATTACCACCTCAACAAGCAACATATCTGTCCACAAACAAGCTACCTTACACAGGCATACACCAGCCAGATGACAGTGGTCTGTTTTTCAGAAACAAGAGTGTACGTCAAGGTTTGTAGTCAAATGACTTGGCAAACATGACGAGGCACTGGGCTGTAATGGCCTATTTGATACACCTGACGGAAAAGTGGAATCACATACTAAATGCTTGATCAAGATTTCTCCTTCCATTCCTGAAGGGTGTCTACTGAATTTGCTGATTAGAGGAAGTGATGGTGAGAGATAAATATGGCTTCCTGGGGCAGAAAAAAACCCATGACGCCAGAGATTTTGAGATGATGTTAAAAGCAGAGTATGAGTCATCTGATTGTGTCCATTCCTCGAGTTCCTCTGCAGGGACGATGCTAATCTCGTCATTACACAGTGCTGACTAAAAGGAGCAAAACACGACAATTTGATCCCTGACTGGTAGCTGCAGGCTGTGAATCTGAACTCAGCAGTCTGTCACCAGGTCTGGGGTAGGCACAGCATGCCTGGGTGCACCTTCTCCAGAGCTCTCAACTTTATACGTCACATGGATAACCAGGACTCTTTTGTGAGTTCCGACACTAACAGGGTCCACAAGTTTTGCTGTACAAAAGGCATGTAGGAAACAGGAAGGAGCTTATCGCAAAACCTGCCACACACTCGAAGAAGTGAACATAAAATAGTATTAAAGTAACACTGGCACAAAACAATCTCTCTGCTGATCCCTGATTAATATCAACATATCGTGTCTCTGCTTCTGGGTTCACTTTGAATAAGCCTTATCCTGAATTAGGCTGGCTGAAGCCCAAACTTAGGCTGACATAGGTATTACCCTACTTCTGAAATCTAAACATTAATCCAGATACCAAAGCAACTGATCCGAAAAAAGACATGACACCTCACAGACACTTCTGTTTGAATGCCCCTGCTGTACAAACTCTTTAAGATCCTGTATGAGTCTCCTTCCAACCAGTCTACAATCTGGGCTGCCACTGTCAACCCAGATTTCAAACCTGTAAGAACCAGAAATTACATGTGAGAAGAGACAGAAGCCCTGTGTGTCTTGGATGTACAAGGCATTACCACTGAACTCAGAAGGTCAGCTCTACAGCTGAAAGGCTGGCATCTGGGTCTTCCTGACGGCCTTCAGAAAACATGCTCTGCCTCACAGGCATAAATTGCTCATGACTTAATCAGTCCTGGCTGCATAACCACATTAATATGCAACTCGTGTAAGACACATCATCTATGGTGTGACTAGCTACAGGAACCAATTAAGGTAAAGTCAGGTAAGTTTTGCAGCCCCATCATTTTAGTTGTTTATCTCAACTTTTTCCTTTTATAAAGGCATCTGCCAGATGGATGGTTCTCTCTGCTTGGTTGGGACACCCAACCCATAGGTGGCATGGGAAAAGCTGTCAGACTCAAAGGGGCTCACAGCCTGCACCGAACATTGAAGGGAGCTGTCTCACATACATGCACACAGACAAAATTTACAGTACGTGGTAACAAATAAATCTCAACACCGCTACAAAAATACCCCAAAACTATACTACCACATAACACACACCACATTGGCTCCCTACAGCAAGGGGGAGAGCCCATCACACAGAGAAATTTTTAGAGGTACAGAGAACAAACTGTGAAACAGTTTGTTTTACAACCCCCAAGCTGTAATAGAAGAGCCCCTGCACTGATGTTACCCCCTCCCCCCAGCCCCAGCACTTACCGCGGAGAGGAGTATTGATTGGGAGACTGCAGGTTCTGCTCAATCCGCCGGTAGTTATGAATTTGCGTTGGGACTGGAATGGGCACGGAGTGTCCGTACTTGCTGCTAGAAAACTGACCTGGCCGGCTGTTCAAAGGAGACACACAAAGAAAGCTTCTTGTAATGGGTGGGCCTTCAGACAGGTAATTGGAGGTTTTATCTTCGTAAAGCAACCGTACACAGGGAGCGTCCCCTTGGCTCCTCTCGGGTTGTGGGTTTATACTGGGAGGTAGTTCAAAGTCATATCAAAGGGAAGTGGCACCACACATCTCCTGAAAACAGGCACCTTTCTTCCAGCACGATTCCCACCCACAGACTGAAGTTAAAACACACACCCAAGCGCACCACTCCCTCCAGGAAAATTAGAGCCCTGCTATTTCAGGCCACAACTGGCCTAGTTTCCAACAGCCAGATCCACAGCCGAAGAGCACATCATTGAACAGGGGCTAAATATTTGTGGCTCGCAAAGGACACCAGCAAAGATTCTGCTGCCAAGAGCTACTTGCAATTCATGCAGAGGCACTGCTGCAGCAATGGCATCTCCATGAAAGTCTCAGCACGCCACGAAGAGAATACAAATCTGTGGTGCATGTCAGAGTATTTGCAAGTTAACTACAGGGTAGAGAAGGCAACTGAGGAGAGAATAAATCTGGGGGTCAGCTAGAGTATTACACACACAAAATGGGACAGGCCAGTTCTGCAAACTTCAGACTTCTTTCTAGTTCCATCCAAGCAGGTTAATCAGCTCACGTCTGATATCTATTCCCCCAGGTGACAGTTTCCCCTGTTACTCTTAACCTGTACACCACACTATACACAAACCATGCTATACAAAAACCATGCAAACACCACATTTAACTAAGTAGCCGCCTCAAGTCTTTTCCCAAAGGCTCCAGAATTCTGGGATTAATTGCCATGGCAATGCTATTTACAACTGCCAACAACAATTGCAGGGATGTTGCACAATTACAGAAAGATCTTATTGGTAATGAAGGCTTCTGCAGTCTTCCTTGTTGTCAGTCAAGGACACACGTCTGGGTCTGCCCCTGAGGAGCAGGAAGTATCACTTCTTCGGGTCTAACACTTGGAGCAGAAGTGTTTTACATAAGATGAAAGGAGATATTTAATTCAGCAAAAACATACATGCGTGCACAGGGGAAGAGAGAAGAGTTTGTGACTTATTTGGCAGTTCAAAGCATCCCATTACCAGAATTTATTTTTTGGGGAAGGTCAGTAGTACTCTGTGGTTTATGGTGACAGTGTTGAACAAAGCTGACCTCCAGGAATGTGCCAGCATACCTCCAACACTGTGCACAGGAAGATGTTCCTCCACCACAAGATAACTGGAAGAGATCTTTCATCAAGGCCGAAAGATCAGAAAGTGATTCAGATTTCTTCGTTCCTCTCTCCATATGCCTACTAATTTTTTAAGTTCTCTATATGTTCTTCCTTATGTGCTCTAATTTCTTCCACCAAGAGAACAGACTCTTAATCTGATGTTTGTTTCTAAAAGGCAGCATGGAAGCCTTGATTCTCCATTGACGTACAATAAAATAAAAGCATTCAAGGTTTCTGATTGCTCAGTGGAAAGGTGAGGCTTTGATGTCTCTGCCTTCCATCAGTGTAAGACGTGGTGTCAGACAGACATAAACTGAACGGAGCTTTAACCAAGAAATCTGGGTGTTAACGTCAAACTTTGTATACATCCTGACTTTCAACATACATTTCAAACACTATCTTTTCCATCTGGTCAAAATCCTTTGGAGGAAAAGAAGTTCTTGGGTGAAAGGATCCTCCCTCTCTGCAAGAGTTCTATCAAATCCTTATAGGAGCCAGTTGCAAAAGAAAGCATCCAAGTGAGCTGACATATACTAAACCTGCTAATTGGCCTCAAGCCTTAAAGAATACAATTGACCGTAAATTTGCAAAGACCAAGAGATAAAGCAGGGACAGGGAGTTTAATTACTTGGCAGTAATTAAAAGCTCTTTGAAAATGGTATTAAATCCATTGCTGTGGGATACGTCCAAGGAAGTACCTTTCGTTAGACTTATTAATCATTTTCAACAAGGAAGTGTTTTTTTAAGAAAAAAAGAAAGAAGAAAAAAAAAAAGATCAACTGTCAGCATATTTTAATTCTGCCTAGCCCTTATGCTCTTAGTTAACAACAAGGAGAACTGCTCTAGAGCGTACCGTTATATCCTGAGGAAAACCCACTGCTGGCCACTCTAAAATAGCCTTTCCTTTCTGTCCTAGTTGGACTGCATCCAGCACTGCTTGCTAGCCTAGAGCCACACAAGAAAGGGAGAACTGCTGCTTGCAAGTGAGCAAAGACGGAGAGAAAATCAGGAGTCCTCTGCGCCAGCGAAGCCAAGTGCTGAACCAACGGACCTCATGACATCTACAGTGAAGGTCACTGAAGCCCACGTTAATAGCAAGGGCATACCTGGGTGGCAACAGTTCAAAGCACTTTCAGGGGACAGATCAAAGATCGTGTTTTACACTCTGGATTCAGAGTGACTGCTCCAATCTTTCATTATTTATGTCTTACTCCCCATCCTGGACAGGGTAGGAAGTAACTTTTCAGTGTTCCTTTAAAGCAGAGAGAAAAATGGGAAGTAGCACTAGAGGGTTTGGCATCTGCACCACAGAAGCTGCTGGGAATGAGTAGGAAAGACAGCGAGAGCAGAAACACGTTTAGATCATAGCCGCTGGCATTGACTTGCCACCTTGTGATCCAGTAGAATACGATGAGGCCAGTTTGGTGCAGACAGTGGTGAACAGTGAGAAGTAGGCAGCATTTGTAGTCAAATTCCGTGAGCTTCCACTCACTGCTGTCCAGAAACAAGGCCAAATCCTTTAATAAAGACTGATCCCCAGAATGCAAAGGAATCAGTTAAGGAATAAGCTGTTAAAAAGCTTAGCAGGCAATGGCATAAGCAGCCTCATGCAATTAAACTCCACACTGTGGTACGTGCTTGCCAATTAATCTGATCACGTCAGCAAGGCTTTAAGCTATATTCTTCTCCTTTAAATTTGTATGCTTTGAGGCTACGTTGTGTCATTTTCTGGGCTCCATTTATGTGACGAGTGTGTTCAACACATAGCCTGGGACTACATTTTCTTCTTAAAAAAGATTTTAGGATCATCCATCTCCCAGTGTGAAATCCCCTTCAAACTGTCCTCCCCCAACAGGTGCCATATTGACAGAATAGAAGATGAAAGCTGTCCTGCTTCCCCAGTAGGCAAGAATGAGATGGGAAGCAACACCACCAGTTCCCTGTAAACTAAGCACATTCTCTAAAGCTTCAAGCTCTAGAGTCAATGGGATCACCTTCCACAGACCATTAATGTCTTCTGAACGCAAATGTTGGCAGCGCTGGGCAGCTGTCACCTACAGCATTTCTAAAGGCCAAAGCTGAGTTTATACCAACTGGTTTAGTTGGAACTAAACCTATGACCACATCTGTTTGCACTTGTTACTCCTACTCCTGCATCCTTCGTTAGTAAACAAGGCCCATGTAGCAGCATTACTTTATACAGACACAGTGCAAGGAGCTTTTCGAATCTTTAAGCAAACTACAAACAACTAAGTAGGCCCAGATCTGTTCTTCAACAGCAAGGGGAGATGAGCAACACACTTCCACATTTGCCCAGTAATTCAAGTCCATTGTAATTTCAGCCTTGGCTAAAGTGTTGTGCTCTAATTCACTGCATGAATTTAGAAACAAGGGTCTTTAGCTGGAATACTCACCGCCTCTGCAGGCTGAGCACAGAGGGGATGAGTAGCACATACATGCCAGTGGAGTACATTTACTTTCTGCTTGAGAATAATCCCTGAGCCCCCAGGGAACAGAGTTAATTCCAGCTCTACTGCATTCTCTCCTAGCCCCTCCTGAGGGCCAGAAGAGGGAAAGACAGGCTCTGTAGTTGGGACTGATCAGTGCCCAAGGCTGGGGAGTTTCTCCTGTGTGTTTCTTGTTACCTTTTAATTAAAGGAGAGATGTGGATCTTGCCCAGCACACCAACACCTGTAAAATGCCCTCCTGGAAGTCAATGGGTGTTCAATTAATCAATGTTGCATAGTCACCACTGAACAGTCTTTCTTACCTGGACGGGCTAGGAGAACTGCTGTATGGAGGTGAAGGAGACGGTGTCCTTCCCTGGCTTTCCAAGCCTGCTGAAGTCACCAGAGAACTCCTGAAGAATGACAGAAAGAACCCAGCTGTTAGAGCCTGGGAACCAACTCTGCTCCCCCCCTACAAAGCATAGCAACAGAGCTGTGTCTGCCCAGCACCCTCTGCTGAGTCTAGTCGTAGGAGCCCTGGGGACTGCCATGCTGCCCTACATACACTCTGGTATTCAGGTGCCACATGCTGATGATCAGGCTGAGAATGGTCAGAACCAGGCAGGTGACAGTTATCCCTGAAACAAAAGTTAACTCAGCGATGTCTTCCCTCCCATCCACCAGAACACAAAAGTCCCTAATGCACAGTACGCTCCAGTGGCTGAACAATTTCAGTTGCCTTGGTGGCCTTACCCGCTGTACATCAGGCTGTCTTGGATTGGTTTCCCTCCTGCAGCCTCAGCAGTTAAATCACCTGAGGAACAAGGAAGTGCAGAGTGGAAGAAACAGATTAATCTGAGATAATTTTCTTAAAATCTTTATGTATTCAGAGCAACTGAGATTTTGGGTAGAATTTCCTGCTCTTCCAAGACCTGCTGAGTTGCTTCCGAAGTCAGTGTTTTGCAAAATACATGTGGGCTGAAGCTGATGTGGATGCTGCTGATCCTTATACCCTGAAGTTTTGGAAAGTTTAGGCTGAAAGGAAGTCCTTTTGGAAGGGGGCCAAAACCTGACAGAATCATTTGGGGCAATAGGCATATGCCCACCTGGTGCATGCAATTAGCTGCTGTGTAAAAAGACAGTGGTATATGTTGCACGTAGGGCTTTGAAACATCCGTGTCCTCAGTGGCAAAAATCCAGGGCAGCCAAATGAGCTGGCAGCTGGATACACAACCTCGGGGAGTTTGTGCCTTTGCCAAAACATCTGAACACTAGAAACATGACTAGCACAAGACAAGTGTATACTGGTCCCATCGCTGTTACCAGGAAGAATACAAGCAACACTGAGCTCTTCCTTATCATAAGGATTGCACAGCAGAGACCTTTCACAGATTCCAGTTCTACCCCTCCAAATTCCTGTTTTAATACAAGTAGCGCAACTGTGAAAGGAGGAATCGCAGCATTTATCACCAAGTCCCAACTCAGCAAAACATCACACACGGTCCAGGTTGAACAATATCCTTCTGCTGGTTAAGTAAGGACTCGTGCATGGACATACTTAGGCATGCGGCTGAACCGGCCTCTATGTACATAAATATTTTCAAGCAATTCCTATCAAAGTATAAACACATACAGGTGCTAAAATGAAAATCAAAACGTTTGAAGAAAAATTCAACATCTTTTAGTTTTTCTCAGGGATTTTTTCAAGTGTAAAATCCAGCTTGCTAGCTGAAATCCTGTCTTAGAGTGTGATGCTGAGTGAAACTGAAGACAGGATGACATGGGAACAGCTTCTGTGAGAGAAAGACATTTCCCTGTGAGCCTATTTATCTCCTCCAGTTGGATTTCCAGGTTCAATCTCTTACTGAGGTCCCCGAGTAACCTTTACTCTCAAATCCTGTCTTTGAAGGTAATCACAACATATCCTATGAAACTAGCCAGTGAGACAGATGTCTTTTCCACCTTGAGAACAACAACATTCCTGTTATTCAGTCAAAACAGACAGATCTAATGGCTCTTTCAACTTTCTAGTAACTATCCTTAATATCCACATCCCCCTCTCCTTAGAACATCTGCATTTCCAGAAATGACCTTACTTGAGAACTGTGCTGGGACCATAACGAAGTCATCTGTGTCACAGGACGAATTCTTACTGCTGCTTCCAGCAGAGTCCTTAGATCCATGCAGAAAGCCGGGGGAATCCTGGGTGGGAGATGCCAGCGCCTTCTCCTGCAGCTGCTGCTGCATCTCTCCAAGGGACTGCTCATTCAAGAAGAAAACAAACACTGGCTTCAGCACAGCTACTTCATCATTCTGCTCGATCCTTTAAACTGAGCTGTACAAGGCTACAAACAACATTTTGCTGATAAACTGGGGCTGACGGTTTGCCAGAAGCAGCTGTTTAGTTGACTGAAAAGGAACAGTCTTTTACATCCGTGTCAGAACAGCGCATCTTTTGTTACACAAAACATACTACCAGCATGTCTGATGCTCCCCAGATAAGAAAAATTCACTTGAGGTAATGCACCCCTCTGCTAAGGCTTTCTGGATCAACCACGCATTTTCTACCAACTCAATTTAGTATGGCTGTGAAACAGAAGAGCTTTCAGACATCGTTTTGGGTGTTCTTTTTGGTTATGTTTTTTTGTTTTGTTCTTAAACATTAAATATCTGGTCTCTACTGGCACTTTTGCAGTAAGCAGCACTCGGGAACATGTACATAAGTGTCCCTACACTTTCAGGACAACCCTGTTTTGCTGTAGTGCTGATAAGGAGTTGAAGAAAGGCCTGAAGGAGGCTAAGCATTCAATAGATGAACACCTCACAGCTATCAGAGACAGGACAGACCCTAAAAAGTCCCATTTTTCTGCTTCCTTCAGCCAAATGATGAATAGCCCCACAATCCTCATGTTTTGCAGACAGACGGAAGAGGCCAGATGGTTTAAGAAAGCTTTAAGACAGCTGAACTGCCCACGGAGCAGATCACAATCTTTATCCTAATGCACTTTTAGGCTAAGAAAGACTTGAATCAGCTTTTATTTGGGCCCTATTAAGACCTTGTTCACCCTCCAGAGACTCTCCTGCTGTACCAGTGGGGACTCAGTGCGGTACAATTCTGACACAGAACCCCCGCCGGTCTGGCAGTGAGTCTGTACCATCCCTGAGCTTCCCAAACCAGGAAAGCTCAGGGGAGAGAGTCTGTTTTTCACACCATCTACCCATTCCTGGAGTCTTATGGTCAGGAGGGCCTCAGCCAACAACCCTCTACTTAGGACTGCAGGGGGGAAGAAGCTCTCAGGCATGCAGTTACATGACATTCAGAGGAGAGCAGACCTTTCCTTTCTGTCCAGCCCACATCATAAGCACCTACATCAACTTCAGATAGTGCTTCTCAGCCTTTCCCACACCAGGTTGAGATGCCTTGGCCTAAGAAAACTCAGAGAACAAAGCAAAAAAGCAGTAATGACTGGGAAGAAAAACTTCAGTCCTTCCCCCACCCATCACACCACCAGCATTCCTGAGTTCAAAGTCAAAAGGCAGCTTTCACCAAGAGCCTCTGAAAACAAGCTTTCAGTTCAGTGAACTAGAGGAATGTCAGTTCACTGGCCAGTTAATATTCTGCCCTCCAGAAAAGTTTTCATCATTTCAGGTAACCAGAGAGAAAAACCGTCAGTTCAGATCATCTCTCACAAGGCCACCGGACTGTGGCAGGTCTGGTCTGAGCAAACAGCTTTGCTGAATGTCCCTCTGCGGTGCCTGGGAATGCTGGTCAGAAAGGAGGAGGGTCACCTTACAAAGAAGGGTGGATATGCTGTCAAGCTGCAGAGACTTCACGTGAGAACAGAGAACTTGCAGCCAAGTAAGCAGTGCTATACCCTGAATTAGTGACTGTTTTTTGGTTCCAAGGAGCTTTCCATCTCTGCCAAGACAAGCTAGCATCATTAATACCAACTTCTTCATAAAGGCTTTTCATATAATAGGCAATGGCAAACTGAAATACTTCTTGTGGAGAGAAAGACAACCTTCAGGATCCAAACTCTAAACAGACTGGAGAAGACACTGAACCAAACCCAGGCAGAACTAAGGTGTTCAGTGACTTGCACCAGAAGACAGCAAAAGCAGAGACCTCGTTTCAAAGAAGCAAGCACGGAGACCATTAACACAAGCAGTGCATCCTCTGAGCTGTACTTACAGGAGGTGATGCCAGGTGGGAAGTAGAAGAGCTGCTGGAGGAACTGCCGGAGCCTGAACTGGGATAAGAAGGCATTGGCACGGAAGCAGCTGAAAATAGCAAAAGACAAAAACAAAAGAAGTTGTCAAACTAAGATCAATCAATAATAAAAGGTCTTTTTCATCTTTTCCCATCAGGTTTATCTCATGTACCATCATTTATCTCATGTATCAGATGTGGCCAATTAAAGGAGAACAAAAGAAAGATGAGCATTCTGTCCAGTTATATGATTCACATCCATCCACTCCTCTGCACACTATTTCACAGTTATAACTCTTGGGCTGGAAGATCTCAGAACATCTGACCATGGTCAGATGTTCACTCGACACCTGACCTACAGAGGTAGCAAGATGGTTTCTGCCCTAAAGAGCCTCCAAAGCATCTTTGCAAATGAAGGGAAAGATAAACAGAAAAGTGGACTGAGTTACTCATGTTAGGGGCAGAGGTTAGAAGCTAGACCATACCCTTACAGTTTCTTCTTCATCAGACCTTGTGGCTCAGCCCACATACATCAAATGTTAGGAGGTCTGTGCTAAGTTAAACACATGCCTACTCAAGTCCTATGTGCTTGCTGCCCAAACAGTCACTTGGGCATCCCAGGCCACATGCCGTAAAAACACCCCCACAGAATTAATCTAAAAGGAAATAGTTCATTGCTTTCTATACCTCAACACATTCTCCCTCGGTCACTTCTGCAAGTTAAAGAGGTTTTGCTTATTTAATCTCTTGGTACAGAAATTGTTCCACAGCACAGGCTATTCTTGCATCCCTTCTTTTTATGTTTTATTGTTCAGTGTAAGAACTGTCCATTTTATTCACTTCATTGTGGAACTGGCTCTTGTAACTCTCACAGAGGCATAAAGCTCACACTGAAAGGACTAGTTAGCATTGACCTTCAGGCAGAAGAGATGATTAAGGCATCACAGCAGAAAAGAATATTTAACTCCAATGACTTATGCAAGTGAGGTTCAGTAAATAACTTAGAAGAGTTCAGCTTAGCTGAGGAGGGAGACGAGTCAAAGGTAACACTGGCTCTTTAACAGACTTTGAAGTATTTAGTGGTTCAAATTCCCCAGTCCACCCCCACAAGACTGAACAGTGCAGAAGTTGCAGAAGAGGCCCAACATCCCCACTTCAGGGCAGCCTGAAGTCAGATTTTACTCTGCAACCATTTTGGTCTTTGAATGACTTAAGATAGAGATCAGAGGCAATGCTTAAGTGAGGAGAGGAACACTTTGCTTCTCTTCCATTGTGCTGGCAGAAAATTAGCACCTTGTATCAGATTTCTACTTTTACAGGATCTGTGCTAATGACTCCATACTTAATACAAGGAAGGTTAATAACACCTAGAAGAAGCATGCTTCTGTTTGAAGTAAAACTACCTGTGTCATTAATCACATTAGATACTTACTCTATTCAACCGTCTAGAAAAATAAAAGTACATCTCTCTGCAATTAACTGTTTAAACAGTGTTCTAATGATAAAAGAATGGGAAAATATGCCTTTTAATGAAAGGCTTTAAGAAGTCTTTCCATGTAGCCTATCAAAGACGGTTAAAGGATGACTGGACCAGTGTTCTCCTAGCACAAAGAGAGCCATCACTTAGATGCTGAATTCCTCAGTCTGACAGAAATGTAACAAGATCCAACAACAGGAAAATGAAGCCAAAGAAGCATAGACTTAAAATACACGTTTTAACATAAGTAATCAACCACTGTAACAGTTTAACCAGGGTCATAGTGAACTCCTCCACCCTTTGCTAATATTAACAAAAATGGAATGTTTTCCTAAAGAGGTTAAGTTATACTGCTAATAGAGATTGATTCAGCGGAGTCCCGGGGCTTGTGCAATAGGAGGCCATAGCAGGACGGCTGCGTGGGGCCTGTGTGCAGTGACACACACACACACACAGAGATGCCTTTCCCTCTTGTGTTGGACCATACCGGCAGCACTCACTCCGCCAGCATTTTGAGGGTTAGGTCCATAACGAAATAAATCTTTCCAAAGTTTTGCAAGAGGCTACTTTTTAGCCTCTGCATCTATTCTACACTTGATTTTGTGCCCTTGATGGACTGTGCTGTTGAAACGCACTGCTCTGGCTCCGGTAAAGGAACAGAGACCGTGGTACTCTGATGATGGGTATTCTGGGAGGTCGGTCAGGGGCTTGGCAGAGAGAGCTACACCGCCCACACCCCACACGCTCTTCCAGCACAGCTGGTTCCCACTCCCCACGCTCAGGGAACACACACAGAGGTCTGAGAACTTGCCTGTAAAATGGAGAGCTCTGTCCTGCCTATACCACACTGCTTTTGATCTCCGCGATCTTCCCACAGAGCCTGCAGAGCAATCCCTACTACCTTCCCTATACATTTAATACCAGAAATCTGAGAGGAGAAAAAGTCTCCCCATTTTTATCCTGCCAACTGTAACAGAACAATTCACCCTTGTACAGACAGACCTTCCTATTATGGAAAGGCGCTTTTAAGAAAAGGTGAGTGATTTCTGAACTGTATCCACACGTGCCTGCTGCAAGACTTGCATCACCATTCATTTTTCCTGGAATTAGTATTTTTGTTAGAGTCATTTCAGTTCTCTCTCAAGGTCCCCTCCACTCTATTTTGGTTCTGTGTTTGTTATTGACTTAAACCTGGTTGGAATTGCGACTTTTCCATTTTTGTCTATTTGCTTTGGACAGCTTTCCATTAATCTAGGAAGGGAGACAAGCAGGCAGACTTTGCCACTATCATCTGAAACTCAAGTTAAAACTCTATCTGCATGAAGCACACCTTTAGATACAGCCTCTATTAATCATTGTTCTTATTTAAAACCCTGTAAACTCCCCAAATTCACACTGTAATGCTGTGAGGTCCAACTCAAAAGGTCCTGACACTGAAAACGGACTTGCATGCAAGTAGAACCACAAGGTTTGGCTCTGACAAACCCTCTCTGACCACCATATCCCTGTTGGTGCATTTTTCAGCGTCAGCCACCTAGGACAGCTTGAAAGCAAGATGCTTGCTTCCATCTCCTCCACACACCCAGGCACTCCCAGTTTAAAATTAAAAAGGGTGCAAACACTTGGCTCATCATGTTTTCAGCTCAAGTCTGAATGCGGGGAATGTTAACATGAATTGTAGGCCCCCACCCAAATCCAAAAATTGCTGGATTGTAATTGTAATGTAAATAAGTGTTTTCATAATTGTCCTCTCCAACTTGTTCCAGCAACAAAACAGTCATCCTGTACATTGCGTAACCAACGCCAACTGGTTTCAAAATGGGAGAGCTGGGAGCCATAAAGGCAAGCCTCTGCTCCAGCTGTGTGGATCTTGATACTGGACCCTCCACCTGCAAAAATCACTGCTGACAAATCATCCTACCAGGGGCTCGGTTGTCCTAAAAATATCCGAGCCTCAAGCTTTTATATAAAGCTTATTTGGAATGCAAGTTTTACACACACTGGAGAGACGCATTTTTGTGATTATCTGGATTCAGTCAAAACCAGTCATCAAAAAGTTACTTAATAGCAGTCTCTGACAAGGCAATAGTTTGAGTGCAAAAACTGAAAGGACTTGCCCAAAGAATAAGCTGCTTTTTAGAGTTCAAAAATTTGCACCATTAAAATCTTTTATATGCAGCATGGTGATTTTTTGCTAGTTTTTACCCGAGTATTTTATGGACAATAAGATTATAAAAGATGGCAGAAGTCAAGTTAAGCCTGACAGATATTCCAGACACTGAACCACCTGTACACTTCTGAACCATAGCTGCTCATGTTTCATGCTCTCTTAACTCAGAGCAAAGGAGGTACCAGCTTACCATTCATTAAAGGCAGGAGCAAAAAATCCTCCAAAATATTCTGCACGGGTACCAATTACAATGTGTTTACTGCAAGACGACTTGCACAAGCGTCTAATTATGCCTTCTCATGCATTATTACTGTAACACACTGCCCCATACCATATGCTGATCAGACCTGGCTACAGACAGATGACATTCTGACTAGACACAGTATTTTAAAGACTTTATTAATAAATTTTTACACATCTAAGTACATGCTTAGTCACAGGTACAAAACCCACAATATAAAATATAAATAAAAACAAACAAAAAAAGTACGTTTTAGTTAACAAAGCCCAAGGCTCTGAACCCACTCTCCGGGCTGAAGCCTGTGGCAAACAGAGCTTTGCGGTACACCCTGGATGGCAGCAGACTTAGGTCCTTGCTTCACTAAAGGAGTGAGATGAGGAGAGACATGAGAACAACCATCCCTCAAAACCACCGTGGAGAGGATGAGCTTGTCAGAAATGTCGTATTTGAAGATTTTTGACAGAAATGTTGATTTTGCTGAAGTGTCTTGAAAAACATGCAAATTTGTTTAAACAAGGGGGACCCCCTGCCTTAGCAACTTCAAAATTATCCGCTTAGAGAACTATCTGCATTTGAGGATTCCCCAATTTTCCGGAATTCCAAATTACGTTATATTAAAAAAAAGTTTCTTTATAATTCCATGAGATGGTGTACTAACACATATCCACGCAGAATGAGTAGCCGATGGCTCTCACTTCATTTTTAATCATCGTGTGACCAGATCCGGACCAGCCTTGACGGTACCAAGGAGCCCGGGTGACGTGCTCAGCTCTGCATACTGGTGGCAGCTCTCCCACTTGCCCTTGCCACCTGAGGGCAGATTTGCTTGCAGGGGTACGGAAACCACCACACACTGCTCAGACTGCAAAATGTTCTCGTATGGAAAGGAAGAGTCTAACCTTAAAATTGGTTTGGGACCTAAATGGATGCACGGTTGCCTGCATCTGCAGTGCAGGTGCATCTGAACTGGAAGGTCCTTTAGGCAAAGGCTGCACAGTGGGTCCCTGAGCTTAGCTGAGGTCTCAGTGCGTTCATCACGCAACAGCTACTACTCCAAAACACAGATCATCCAACAAACTCTAAGAGAAACTTGCACACTCAAGTGTAAATGACTTAGTCCTGTTTCCACCAAAGCCAGTGGTAGCCCAATTATCAGCTCCCAAGGAGAACAAAAACACAAGGGCACACTGTTCCTCCCCCCAGTTCTCCACTGCAGGCCTGAGGACTCTAATTCAGTCTGAGCATGATGATCATGATTCAGATACAGCCGTATCTCTTCTCCTCTTTGATATGTCCTGCAGTCATGATGCTGAACCACATGTTGAGATGAAGTTGCACAATAAATTTTTGGACTCATCTTAGAATCATAGAATCATTAAGGTTGGAAAAGACCTCTAAGATCGAGTCCAACCATCGACCCAACACCACCATGCCCACTAAACCATGTCCCTAAGCACCTCATCTACACGTCTTTTAAATACTTCCAGGGATGGGGACTCCACCACTTCCCTGGGCAGCCTGTTCCAATGTTTAACCACTCTTTCAGTAAAGACATTTTTCCTCATGTCCAATCTAAACCTCCCCTGGCACAACTTGAGGCCACTTCCTCTCGTCCTGCAGTAGTTCTGCAGGCAAAGCCGGGGAGCTAGCCCCTGAGCAACTGCAACCTTGCTAAGTCATCTACTTCAGCAAAAACTGTGCAAATGTTAAGCACGCTACCATGTTAAGCAGCATTCCATACACCTCAGGTGAGTTTTTCTTACTGAGATCACCATAACCCAGACCTTTGCTGACACACTGGCTCTTCTCTCACCTATTCAGAAATCAAAAGGACCACCATTCCCACATGCAGCCTTTCTCATGCAGGCTCTTCACTGCACTTCCCAGAGGCCTTCATCCATCACTGCCATCTGGCAGTAGCAGAGACCTACACAGCAGACTACAAGAACCATCTTCTCCACTAGCAGATTTCTGTGGACAAAAGCTTGAAGACCTCCAGCAATGGGGAGATATTTCTCCCCTCATCTCTTCAAAACCAGTAGTGGCCTCTTCTGCCTGGAGAGGACTCCAGACTGTGGACATATGCCCAGAGACGTGGACCAGCAGGGCAGCAGAGAGGTCTGGAGTTTGTATAGTCCTTACTTGCCTGTAAAGGTACTCTTTTTATTGGGCCTTGACCCCACACCATTAACTTTGGTGCAGCTGGGGGCAAAGGCTGAGCTACAGTCCCTTGCTCATAATGGTGCCTCTGGTTTCTACACAGCAAACGTGCAGAAGTTGGAAACTGAGGCCAAGTCAGGAGAACCCTCTCCTGTTTGCAGGGGTTTTTCTGTTCCGCTGGCCAATGAAGCAACGGAACTGCCGGAGGTAAGAGATGAGCTGGTGGGCACGCAAGAACAACCTGAGGGAGTCCTCTTCTGCCCACAGGGGGGTCAGACTTTGAAGGACTTTTCCCACACGGCAGTGGTGTAGCAGGTGCTGAGAGCTGAGCTGGCTTAGGAGCAGTCCTACACAGGCAGAGTCCTTTCCTGCCTGCAGAGCAGTCCTGTTTTACAGGACTCGCCCCACATCTTGCTGGTGCAGATGGAGACAGGGGCCTGGCTGGCTTGCAAGCTCCCCTAAACCAGAAGCGTCTTTTCTTGCCCGCAGGACGGTCACCTAAGTACACAGTTAAAATCTGTATCAGGAACAACTGAAAGTCCTGCTCTGGAACCAGGAAAGCAAGAGACTGTCAGGAGTGACGTGGACATCAAACAAGGGGCATCCACCCACGGCGTACGTCCAAGAGGGGCTCCATGTTCACAAAGCATCGGACATGCTTCCTCCGAAGCTTCCAGCCCTTGCATTGGGCACCCCGAATCAGTCACTGATGAAGTTCTTGGCTCTATCATTTACTCAGGAGATTAAAGGCCCAGGAGGATCTTTCCAGAAGATGACAACCATACACAATTCCAGTAAACCAAGTCTCCTGGCCAGAGGACTATTATATCTCATACACTAGAAGCAATTCTGAATTGTTTTCCACTGAAAACAAACCTCTGAATCATAGTACATGTGTTTGGAAATTTTCAACAGTTTTGAACCAAAAGAGGAAAGAACAAACTTCCAGTGGAAATCCTTCTTTCTTTTGGCCAGTTCTCACAGAGGACCCAAATTTAACCCCTTTAAAACAAGATTTATCAACAATTTGGAGGTAAATGCTGAAACAAGATTTGGTAACCGGAGTCTGCCATTTGGCACAGCCAACCTAAGGTACCACCTGGCAAGCAGGGACAAGAGTGCCAGTTTCCACCATTCACTATCCTGAACTGTCCTACAGGTGTGGATGAAAAGCAAGATGATGCTGCATAATCCTGTTTACCTACAAGCATCCCCACTGGCCAAGCACTTCATACAAAGCAGCTGAATATATTTCAAAGCTACATTTACTTCTACTTTAGGTTTCTAAATAGCCCCCTAATCATCCCTTTGAAGATAACTCAGAAAAATTAAATACATTTTGATGGCAAAATCTGGACATGATACAGTAACAAACACTGAATCCCTGCCTAAATAACTAAGAAAACATAAAGCAGTCGTCTTCTTTCCTTTTGAACTAGCAGCAAAGGAAGTCATGTCATGGTTCAAAAAGAGTTATAATAAAAAATGCAACACTTACATTTTTTCATAGAGGCACTTGCATCCAAGAATGGGTGATGGAAAAATTCATCTGAAATAAAAAAAAAAAAATCAAGAGCAATGACTCAGTGAAAGGAAATGACTGTAAGAAGTTTACAAAGCAGTTAAAGCATAGCAAGTTACACTATTTTACAGTGATTTTTCCATGCAATCTAGTCAACCATGGAAGTTGACTGACTGCAACTGCATATAGTAGTGGTCAAGAATGCAGACTGGGGACTGGATGCAGGACCTACTCACAAAAAAAGGATGGGAAGTTATTTGGATCCAGGGATTGCTATGTAAGAATGAAAAAACAAAAAAAGTGGCTCCTCTCCTACCAGCCACCTCTGCAAAATCAGCTGGGGGGGCAGAGAAGGGAAATCAGCTGGGCCAATTATATGAATGAAGAAAGGGAGGAAAAAAAAAAATCTTTGCCAAAAGCATGGCCAAAAGACATGAGGATTTGTACCTTGGGACTCACCACCAGTACTAATGGATCCTCCTTCCCCACAGGGCATTAAAGAACTTAGTAAGGTTTTGCTGCAAGCTACAACCCTGGGCTGCCGGGGAGAACACGCTAAATTAATTGTTAATGCTCCTCTGTCTTGCAACAGCTCTTACACTTGCAGGAACAGGAATCAGTTATTGAGAGCCAGATAGCGTGACTATGTCGAGACATGGCATGGCCATGTCTGTGCATGTGCATCAAAAGCTCCTATCAGCAAGAAGGGAGAAATCCTAAGGCGCAAAGTAGCACTAAAAGACAAAGGCCCTGGGTGATCAGGATGGCAAGTCACCCTAGTTGTAGGGATCCATGGGAGCTATATTTATCACACTGCACTGCCACTCATTCCACAGAAGAGGAATAATGGACAAAGGGACTTCCACTGAATGATCTTCCATCACACACAGACTCAAGCCCATCGTGCACTGAAGGCAGAAACGGATTTTCTAAAAGGCCACCACAGAACTACAGCCCAGAACTCCCTTCCTTTCACACCAGACACAACTGCTGCTTTCTTCACTCATTACAGGAGGATATTCTACAGATCCAGGCCAAGAAATGCTTCTGTCCTGGCTTGCTGGAGACGTTCTACACATTTGTCTGTCCTCACAAGTAGCCACCCCTCCTGACTCCTCCACCTCTGATCCACTGCAGCTCTACGCAGAGTCCTCTCCTATCACAATCAGCAAGTTAGCCTTTCAGGAGCCTTAGTCATGGATCAACACTGATTATGTGGCTAACTGCAGGCAGTTCAACTTGTTTTCCCAGCAGGGATTTCCTATTGCAACACCCAAGGTTTACAAACTTCTGCTTTCTGTAAACAGCTCCTCTTTGGCCAATGCTTTCCAGAAAGTAGCAACTGGCTTTTTGTCTGTCTGCTTTTTAAACTTAAACAATCCCTCTCTCCCCAGCCCCTCCTTGCCACTGCCATGCCAGGGTCCTGCAGTCAGAATGTACTGGTCTGGAGCTCAGCACAACAGAAGTGATGGAAATCTCTGGCAGGGAAAGCTGGAATCTCACAAATTAGATCTGCTGTGGATGGAGAACACCCCTATTCCTGCTGGGAGCTGCTCCGCTGCTGGAGTTTCCCGATTCTTCTTCAGCCTGCTCCTCTAGAGGGTACCATCCCTCAGCTGAGCTGATTTAACTGTGGGGGTGGAAATGATGATTTCTTCTTTCACTTTTACCTATCCCCCCTCCAAACTGCTTATTAGTTGTGCCTGCAAAGCAAAATTTAACAACCCTGCTTGTAATCATCAGCAGGAAACTTGCAACTTGAAACCCTCTTGGCTTTCCTCTAGATAATCTTGAGATTGAAAAGACCATCAGTTCCTGGTAGAAGAACAGCTGAGACACATGACAAGTAAATGAAGATTCAAGTTTATGTGTTGCTGTGGTGTGAATCAACTAAACTCTGGGGAGCTCCGCGGCAGGCACTGCGCATATCTCCAGGTGGACTACAGAGAGCCTCAGGGAACAAGGAGCAGCAGGACATCCTGCTCCTCTGGGGAGGGTGGCTCAGGAATCATCCCTGACCCAGCAGCACACATGAATCTTCACCGCAGGAGGGTAAAGAACAAAGGTGAGCAAGGGCACCAACCATCAGCCAAAGTAGACCTTTTATAAATAGTGTAGGTGAAGAGAGCAGCCTACGGTTAGTTTGCCAGTAGGAGGACAAAGCACGTGTCTACTGGAAGCCATCTAAGGTAAGGGGGAGATCTGCTTCAGACAGGATCTGGAGCTGTGGGACATTAACAGCTTGTGCACAGCTGGCCACAGACAGCAGCTGAAAACATGACAATAGCTGGGCACAGGGAAGTGCTCTCATTTCAGTATTGCTACTATTTTGGCAAGGGGCATCATCTGGAGGTCTCCTGAGCTGATACTCTAAGGAAAGGAGGAAGGGTCCTTTCAGGTGGTGTAGGTCAGAGAGTCTCTGAGCCCTCAGGAACATAGAGGAGCTGAAGACTGAGCACCAGCAGACAGCAGGGAAAGGAAAACAGTTGTGTCACAAGCAGGGAGGAAGCTCAGATGCTTTAGCAGAGTCAGAGAGGAGGCAGAGGTGGATGAGACCAAGAATACAACTGGATGCTGAGGAAGTATATTGGTCTAAATAAATCATGGTTCTGGTACTTGCTTTCCTCTCAACTGACAGGAGATATTAGAATACAGCATGGGATGCTACACAGCCATTGAGATCTTCCTTCTGTAAAGCACAAGGAATATCTCAAATATAGGCTTCTGTACAGAATATATTCACAAACCCTCCCTGAGAAACAATTACAACTTACAGGGCTGTGCCAATTTGTAGAGAAAAGGATCCCGCAGGTGATTAAGGGGAAGCAACAATCTTAATGCAGCAAGACATGCTGTAACTGTTGTCAAAGTGAAATCAAAGTACATTATCTCAAATTTCCAAGTGTTAGACACTGACTCACGCAGTCTACTCCCAAGAAGTACAAAAACAGCTTATAGGGGGGCTAAGATGGTTTACCAGACTCATTTTCTGACAGCAGGGAAACAGGAACCTCAAAGATATTTTCTTTTGAAATGCACAGCAGCATGATAGAAGAGGTAGAGATCCACAGCCCAGATAGATGATCTGCAGGGAATAATACTGAGAGGTGCTTATATCCAAGTCAGTCTGTCAGTAGCTTCAACAACTCCCCTTTTAAAAGGCTTGTTTTCTCACTTCAGCACCCTAGTAACCAGTAGTCCTTTACATTCAGCACTGGATAATTATGATCAGCCTTGGTTAATCCACATGCTTGCTTCAGCCAGGTGACACTGTCCCCAGAAAGGCTTTCCCGGTATCTCTAATCCAAAAGAATAACAGAGGCTGCAAAACAATTTCTCTTCATCAACTAGCATATGCTGCTCAGCAGGAAACAATCCACCTGAGCAGATAAGCAACAAAAAAAACCAACAGAAAACCAACTCCCAAAAGACAGAAATATCAAACCCCTTTTACCCCAAGCCTGACTAAAAAGCAACATCCTGAAAACACACAGCAGCACACTTTATTTTCAGGTAAAAAGATAATGTCTGTGCAAAAAGCAGAAAGCTCTCTGACTTGCTGTGATACTGCCCACCTGATACTTAAGACAAATCTGTGGGCTTTGGCCCCGCAGCCTTGTTTCAGGAAAACCACTTGAACAGGCTTGCCCAGCACCAAACCTTATTCAAACACAGAGGCTGAGGGGCAAGCTTACCCTTTCCACCAGCAGCACTGGCCCATGGAAGCAAAGCTGCTCCCTGCTGCTCTCCTCTGCACTCAGAGGAGACACACCACCAGGACCAACTTCCTTGGTGAGAGAGAGTATTCACATCCTGATTTTTACTTGAGACAGGTCTAGACTATCTTTGCCCAAGGGGAAGGGAGAAGTGGGGGGGAAGCATAAAAGACAACAGAGTTGCCTTTAGATGATCTGGTCTTTTCAGGGGCTCTAGGAAAGGTTCCACCTCTGCCTGCTTTCCTCTACGGCATGGCTTCACTAACGGTTCTTCAGACCTTTTGGCTCAGCTAGGCACATCTGGAAGAGATTGCCAAACCCAGAACTGCCTGGCACATAATTCCTTCTCAACTGAGAACAATCAAGACATCAAAAAAAAAAAAAAAGGAAATCTTCATGCCAGCCAAGTCAGGAGACTGAGACACAGGTCTACAGGGAGAGCCAAGAGACTGCCAGCTTGAGCCCTGATGAGAACCAAGGCATCCTTCCACAGAAACCTGGAGAAGGAGTGAAGGGTCTGCAGGCAGCTACGGTCTCCTAGCTTGGACCACTGCAGACCCTGAGAAAGCGAGGGTATTAACTGAATTGTTCATTAAATGGGTGCAGCTTGCAGCTTTGGGAAGGAACTATGACAGAGAAAGAGCATGGATGCACAAGATACACGTTTCACCTGGTAGCGTACTTAGCACAACAGAAGTTCAGAGAGATTATAAACGCAGAAGCCAGGAGAGGGGATGCAAGTAAGAAACATTTGCTGAAGGTGTGCCAAATCTCTGGGTTTACAAAACTGTACTAGAATCAGCACTGACCTTTCCAGCACATATACTAAAAAACCCAAGATTATACAGTCTTCCAGGCACAGGTGAAACCCAGGTGTCTGGATGCTTGTCCTAGCACCAGCCAGAAGCATGGAGGTTTGTACAATGCCATGGCACAGAAGACGACACAGACAGGCAGCAGAACTAAAACTGGAAGGAGATCTTACCAAAGTCCATGCGGTCCTTATGATTACGCTGCAAAAGGCCCAGCAGCAGCTGCCTCAGGTGGCTTGATGTCTCCCTTGGGATGCTAGGATTAAAAACAAGAGCAAAATAAGAGAGACTTGCAGTCTACTTAAACTGCTTTTACATATTCAGCAAGGCAACCTGCAAATGCAAACTCATTTTGTGTCTGCTGGGCTAGGAACATAAGACAAGCTCACTGGAGAGAGGCTGAACAGGAACATCTCTATTTGCATCTCCGTTTGGCTTTTACTCCCTATTGTCATTGTTAAGGCTACAGCTAATCTAGCTTTAGTGGCCTCTCCCACGAGCACCTGCAGATCCTTCCCTTCCACAGTGGTGCCAATGTCATCCCTCTGGTTCTCAGCTAAGTCCATTCGACATGCAGTATTTTGCACACGATAAATAAAATCTCTTCTACTTGCTCTACTGGGAATAAGGAGGCCATTAAAACGAAGCAGTTACCAAGGGGAAGCTTCCAATTAAGACATTGGTGGTGAAATGTATCACCAATTACTACCATTTTATTAAGGCATTCCTTTTCAATGCAGCTTATGTAAGACTAGCAAGTGACCTTTGTCTATTTGCTTCCTTGATATACAGCATTTATTAATTGAAGGCCACTAAGATGCGAGCAACTGCCACCCGAGCAAGCTAGAATTAGTGCAGCTATTACCGCACTTTCCAGTATAGCTAGGAAGAAAATACTCTTTTCAATGGCCATTGCAGCACAAAAGAGCTAGTAAATCATTGTGCTCTCCCTCACCCCACAAGCAGATGGGGGAGAGGCCAGGGCAGCTCTTCACAACCCCAGTAGATTGCAAGAAGCAGGGAATAAATGAACGGATTAAGGCAGGGAAAGCAGAGTTCAGCTCTTGCATAAGTGGATTCAGCTCTGCTGACTTTCCTCTGTAACCAGAAGCACCGTCAGGGGCTGTAGCAGCCAGGGCCTGCCCGCAGCCAGAGCAGAGCTCTCCAATTAAACGTAGGTGGCTCCAACTCCTTTCAGTATTGACTCTGTTTATCACGGCTGTGGCCAGCATGGCCCCCACTGTCTGCCAGGCTTTCCCCTCTCCCCATGCGTGGGTCAGCTGAGGTAATGGCATGTGTGCTCAGCACAGTAATTTTAACTGCACAGAGCTCAAGGCTGCTCAGTAGCACAGCACGTGGCTCGCTCGGGCAGGGCTCCACTTTGCTGGGCTGGCATCACTCACCGCCCTAAAGCCAAGCCCGACGGACGCTGGGAGAAACAACCCTTCCTGCACCATTTCCACCACCTCTACCCCTGCCACAGACAGGGTAAAAAAAAGAAGCTGGGACAAAAATACTGGGGGGAAAAGAGGTGCTAGCTAGCACTAACAGACTCTTGTTCAGTGAAACTAGATACGTGAGGCAAGGTGTGTATTTATAGGTTTCAGTACTACCCGGTTATTTTTCTGTGAAGCCCTAGGCCTCACTGGCACAGGAATTTGAGCCCAGTGATTCCTAGAACAGAGAACGATGGCAAGCATCCCTCATCCTTGTTTGCACTGGAAGAGCTGCTTTTCCACCCCTGACACTAGAATGGTTTCGTGCGCCTTCCCAGGCTGATAAGGGAAGAGGCCACTAGGACTCCAGAAGGGATGCAGTTAAACCAAGACTCAGTTTGAGCCAAGAAGAAACACCCTCTTGTCAAAAAAAGGTGTGCCTTAGAAGTACATTGCCTAACGGAATAACCCAAGATACCACTGCTAGCAGAGTCTCCTGAAAAATACATTAGTGCTAGAGACCTGCAGTCCTCCAGTGTTATCGTCATCATTTATTTATCCATGACACATAAAGCTCTCATCCAAAATGAGTCCACTTCCCAGCAATGACTTTAGCTTTTGTATGGTTTTAAAGCCAAGAAACAGGAAGGTCAAGTAGCAGACCTCAGATGTCACAACACAGACTGAAGTCGGTGCAAATAAACAGCCTGTTTGCCTCCTCTTACCTCTCACGTCCAAAATGTCAAGCTTTGCTACGCTACCCCACAGTATTATTTTCCAAGGCTGTCTTTTTAAACATAAAGTAACAAAACTGCCTCCTTCCCCCCATGATCTAGAATATACTCTGCCATGCAAATCAGCACAATGAGTGTTAGCTATTTAGATCAGCGCTATTAAAATTGTGAGGCCTTTGGGCCTTCTCCTACTGACATGGGCTCCCCACCTCAGAATGGCTTTCACCTGTCAGCACCAGCCCCGCAGGCAGAGACCGCTGGCGAGCATTTAATGAGCTTTTTCTGCCCCACCCCGTTCCCAAGTTCCCAAGCCAAAACACACCACTTTCCATGGTGATGCCAGGGAGGTGGGTGCCAGCCTGCCTAGCCCCAAGGAGAATGAAACCAAATCCTGGCACTGCTGCAGTCCGAGAAGGAGGTCTCTGGAGTGGTTTTGTGTTTCATCCTGTGTTGGCAGGGCTGGCGGAGGCAGTTTATTCATGTTTATTCAGGAAATAGCACAGATTGCGGCTCATGTTAAAGAGACAAACTGACTTTGGAAAGCAGGGAACCGGTATTTACACAAAGGCTGCTTCGAATCAGACTTCTACAGTGAAAAAAACCAATGGGCTTGGATCTAAATTTTGGAGGAATTTGGTAGTTAAAAAGCAGAGATGAGTGAAAATGGTAGAAGCAGAGCGCGTACCAAGGACTCACAACAAAGGAGAAGGACTAACCCCTACAAGGACAGACATGCTGTCCTCTTACAGCTGAGTTTCATTTCTCCCCTCACCTGCCTCCTACTGCACGCCCCACGAGCCAAAGCAACAGCAGGGCAGTGTGATCCACACAAGGAAGCTTATTAATTGTAGGGATTAATTTCTCTCTTACTAAGAGGGACTACCTCAAAGGTGAGCAGCCACGTTTTAGGCTGTGTAGGGGAAACAGAAGCTCTGCGTTCTGCTCACACAGACTTTGCCTCCAACTACGTGGCAGTGTGTTTGCTTTGAGTTGTTTTGTTTGGGTGTTTTACTCCATCACGCCCTCTGGTTCAATCCAGAAGAACATGCAGATGCCCCAAATTTACTCCTGGTAGCAATTTGCCCCTTCTCCCCTGATCAAAAAAGGAAGTACTTGAAGGGAAATTAAATGTATAGCGCAAGTCATTGATAAGAGCTCTAGCTTCTTGACAGTTCCTTCCGCTATCTCCTGGGGCTGTCTAAACTGATAAGGGGAAAAAAAAATAATCCACATACAGCAACTCAATGAACTTCCTGTGTATGTGGCTGCATTAGCAGCTCCGCCAAATGGAAACTAACTTTCTGGTTAAAAAACACCTTCCAATTTTTTGATGTATAAACTTGGAACTTCAGTCCTGTCTCTATACCAGGCTGAAGTTTTAAGAGCAGGCATGAGGTTCTGCTTTAAGAGCTCAGAGATCAAAAGGAAAGACCAGAGCAACAAAACCAAAATACACTGACAAATCACAGCACAGCTAGGTAACATACACCTCGGTGGGACGAAAGCAGTTATCTTCCTCTTGGAAACTGCAGTAGCGTCCATTTCCATCGAGGTTATATTTCCTCCTGTTAGCAGGATGGACACAAGCAGTTGCTGTCCTGACACGTGATAAATGGGAATGTCATCTGCAGTCAGGTATGGCAGGTTACAGGAGAGACTGCAGTTTGGCTGCTCGCATGATTCAAGAATGGCCATGATTTCTTCCCAAGACTGCCAGGAAGTCATATGTGGGGCAGGACCACTACCTGGCTCTTGAAATCACTAACGATCCTGAGTTTTTGCAATGTAGGAGAGAAGTATCATCTGCGGAAAGAGAGAACACCAACTCTGGCAATCCGCTGCTGTCTGACTTTCTCTGGGGCACAGCACTGCTGGTTTAAGGAGTGGGGGAAGGCAGGTGGCCAAGTATTTTACAGTCACCTCCCTGAGTGACAAGCCAGGAGCATGCGAAGACAGGTGTAAATACAGAGTAAACAAGTGCATACAAACAGTGACACTGGAAAAATGCTTACTTCGGCATCAGCATCTTGTTTTTCTCATAGAAGAGACGAAGATCCTGTGGGCTGCTGGCCTGTAGAGGAGAAAGAAAACCAGTGCATGAAGCAGCTGACAACGAAGGAAGGGGATTAGCATTTCTATTTCACAGTTACTCTGAAGAGCAGAAAGGCACTTTTCAATTGCTGAACCAGCACGATGAGAAGCTGCAGCTTGCTTTAGATTGAAAAGCCAGCACTGTGCCAGAGTGAAAATACAGTATTTCAGCCTGCTGCCTTTTTGTCCCTGACCTGGTTCTGTCCTGCTCTCCCCTTCCAAGGGCTGAGCTTCATTGCAGTGGGCTCTGATGCTCAGGTCTGAGCTGGCCTAACAGCCTCACCCAGGAGGCTACATAATTGCAGACATGAGGAGTCCCAATGATGAGTGGCAGCTCCCGCCAAGAACATGGATTAGTGCTGCAGGGCATTTAGAAGAGGGGCAGGGAGCCTGTTGATGGGCAAGGGATCTGTGAAGAGACCAGGAACATGGGGAAACAGCAACCAAACTAGGATTTTCTACTTTAATTCCAGGAAGCCAGAAGGTCTCAAGCCACAGCTCCTATTTGTGCAGTAATATACACAACTGCTGGGGATGTTGACGACAAGATCCCAAATTCTGAGAGATGGGATCAAAAAAAAAAAAAAAAGAGATTTATGGCTGAAGTTAAAAATAAAATCGCCAGTATAGAAGCACAGACACATAAAAATCTCCTAACGTCATTTCTCCATTTGTTTTTATGCAATGAATAATACAGGCCAGTAAATTAACCCTAGTGTCTCAAGCTTTTCTGCTTAGGCAAAGTCTCTTTATTAAAGGCAGAGGAGGCTGGCTGGCATGACACAGACATGAAAGCACATATAAACAGGGAAGGAAGATCAGAGAGATTCATCTGCAATCAATTATTGGTGCAGCAGTGTGTAGGAAAGTGTGAACAAGGAGGCAACAGACAGCTTCTCCTGATGTTCAGGGCAGCCTCAAAAAACCCTTGAGCCTTCCACCTACTTCCATTTCTAAATTAGAAGCATTTAAGGTCAATTAAGATGCTTAAAACAGCAAATCAGACAAGCCAATCTGCAGATGGCCATCAAAATACCACTAACACAGCATGGCTGGAAAAGCAGCCACATAAGATGCTGTTTCAACATCACCTACTCCCTCTGGCTGAAGATGAAAATTAAGGATAACTGAGAGCTCAGTACAAAACCTCAAGAGAAAGCAAAGGGAGAGTCTTAAAAGCTGCTAACATCAATAGACTCATGTAGTACCGATCAGGACAGTTTACCAACTCAAGCTTCACAGCTCTCCTATCAATTTGTACCAATAAGAGCTACTAGATTCCTAAAAGAAGGAAATAAGAAAGATTTCCTGGCTCTCCTTTCTGCAATAGCATATCCTTTGCTGTTCACAGACACAGCAGGGACCCAAACAGGAGGTGCAAAATACTTTCTTCACAAATCATTAAGATGAATGTTATTCAGCAAAGCACCTTGTTACACAGATGCCAAACTGCATCAAAATTTCCAATCACTGCCACCCAATTTGATTTGGTTCCGTAAAACTCCATTTTACACCCTTCCCCTTGCAGATCTTGCCCTGTAATTAGATTCTTAATGTTTGGCAAACTTTAATAAGGCAAGCATACACACTGCACCAAATGGCTTGGCCACAACGCTCTGCGTGATGAAAAAATATGCCTGACAGACATAATGTACAAGGAAGAACAGAACTCCACTGCAGGGAAGCGAAGTGCTTGCTCACATCAGAGAGATACAAGCCTTGGCTGTTTGCTCTGTTCATTTCCTGTCGCAACAACTCAATTGTTTCACAAATACAATGAAGCTCTGATCTGTTTCAAACACTGTTTTGTCAGAAATTTTCCTGGCAATAAAGACAGAGTATATTAAAAGCAGCACACATGCAAAGCCCAGCTCATTAGAGAGGGTTTCTACGCACTAGCTTGGATAGAAACAAAATCCTCAATAAAGTTCCTCTCCTCTTTTACAAATTAAAGAGATACCCCCTTAGGGACGTTGTTTCTCCACGTTCTGCTGTCTCAGTACCATTCCCACTTGTTCTGCAAGGACCATATCCAGGGTGTCAGGCCCCTACCAACCCAGACCACGCTTCCTCACGAGGGCTGTCCCCGAGAGCCCACAATTCAAGGCTGGCCTCTGATATAGGTAGCTGCCTGCTGGGGAATAGAGTCACTTTAGTGAGTGCCCAGCACAGACAGCTATGGATCACCATTAATTTGGTAAAAGCAACTGCATCTTCACGTAACTTCATTATTAATCAACCGAGTCACACATTTCTGCTCCTAGCAGCAGGCTCCCAATAACATGCCCACTGCTCTCCTGCTGTTAGCACCCATTTCATAAACCACTGGTACCTTCAGCCACTTTGCTCACCTCTTCTTTCAATAAATAGTGCTTCTGAAAATCATGGGAAAAAAAATGGAGAAATGTTTGTAAGACACTAAAAATGCCATTTGAATTCCTTCTTCTAGGAAGCTAAGGACTTAATTTGAAATCCACCTTCCAGGCAGATACACCCTACCCAAGAAAAATACTAGAAAAAGCACATTTTAGGCACCTAACAACTAGACCATTCAAGGTACACCGAGCCAGCTGCTACCTGTAGGACAGCATCCATCTGTCAGAAACAGGGATGGAGAATGGACAGCTCAGTTTTTCCCAAGAACAGGGGCCATATCAGCAGTCCAATTCATGCCCTTGTTCCCCCTCTCATGTTACTATGGAGCAGCTGCATTAGTGTAACTGGCTCTGTTTTTGTCTGTCCTTTCTATATATAAAGACAATTGGACAAATTCAATCCTGCCACTCTGTTACTTTGTCCTGAGCAGCAGTGGAAATATGTTGAGCCAACAAAGGCATTCAGTGTAACCCTGCCAAATCCCACTCGGTGCTGGCTGCCTGCAAGTGAATTGCACGCGAAAAGCACGCAGGGTGGTGTTTCCAGAAACACTCAGCACTGGATTTGTTGTGCTTGGGGAAAGGCTGGATGCAAAAGTCCAGCGCTCAGTCAGAAGCGGGCCAGAGACATTCACACCCACAGTGAAGAGCACTGTCTAGTCAACACTTCATAGCAGGTGTATGGTATCTGCTCTGTTCTTTGAATCCTTTCCTTTGGGATTCCTGGGGATTTGGAGGTGCAGAGAAGGGATTCAGATATGTTAGAAAAAAGAAAAAAAAGTAGTGATGTTTCTAGCTCAGTAGTTCTACGGAAAAGCTTGAAAACCTGCTGCAAATACCTTCTGCTTGTGCAGTCTTAACAGTTGATATTTTAAGACTCCCACAACTAAGTGGTTGGCATTCAGGGGATCCAACAAACAAACCAACCCACCCCCCTAAACCTTTTTCTTTAGCTGCTGTTCTCTCTACTCCCAACAGAGCAGGATCAGACCCAACAAACACCGGGCCAAAAGCCGATGGCTCACTGTCTACAGCAACAAGTCAATCACTGCGCCCAATTTCAGCAGAGTAATGTACCACTGCCAGGAATACCTGTCCCCATTGACACAGGACAGTCCAGAGGAACAGCTTTGGGAACAGAAGAACAGCCTGCCCAACAAATAAACCAGGAGTTCAAATTCTGGGTATAAAATCCTCCCTTCCCTAGTCCTCCTCAAGACCCATTTCACAACATAGCAGTTGTTGTAAGTGATACATAATCCTAGTACTTATGCAGGCAGAATTAACCCAGAAATAAAACAGTGGACTTGGTACACCAGGCTTAGAAATTAATTTTTCACCCAGCAGCTAGCTGGGATGAGAACATACGCAGGCAGGTTTAACTCCTTCAGAGCTGCCAGACCAGGCAGCAAAACTGGCATTACCTCTCTTGTCACTTCCCTGCTCCCCAGCTCACTCTCCCACAGACACAGCGCACCATGTCCGTAAAGCAGCTAGGAGAAGTTTCACGCAAAGGCTCAGACAGCAGACAACCAGGTTTCATGGTCCTCAGCAGGATCTGTTGTCCAAGTGGACCCACGCCACTGCCAGAGACAGCTCTGACACAAAGCGCCTGTGCCTGGCTGTGTGTCTGCTTACCAAGAGCTGCCCAGTTTTTAAAGGGGTCACACAACAGAAACCACCAGGAACATCAGTGAGATTCCTCCCCCACAAAAAAAGAAAAAAGGAAGAAAAAAAAAACAAAAAAGAGATTGTGGTAATTTAACTCTAATCATATTTAAAACATCATCTGACAAGGACTAGATTGTTTTTGGAAGATATTTTAGACCTCGTGTAAATCTTTTTCTTCTCTGCCTCCAGTTTTGCTTCTGGTTGTCACTTGTCTACACAGCCTACACCACCTCATGGCGGGCACTGGGTCCCAATCTTTTCAGCTCAGGTACGGACAAGAGAAAACCACTGTACTTTCAAGGCACTTCCCAGTACCAGTCAGCAAGACCGGGAAACGCACTGTTCAAGTCCTGTCCTCAGCAACAGAAATGAAGAGATGCAAGCGCAGACCACTTATTAGGCAAGGCAAATTAACAATTCCACATTAATACAGTGCTCAGCAAATCTGTTTATAGGGATTATGAATCCCATTAATCTCATCCCTATGGCAGTCTCACTGTTTTGTTTGTGGGCACGTTTAATACAAAAAGCTCCTTAAGACAGCTTCCCCAGCCATCCTACCAACTGTTCACATCTGAGCATGAGCAGCTTCTTTCTTGTCTGCGTGCAGGGAGGCAGGGAAGGGACAGGAATAGCTCTGGGAAGTTGCCTTGAGTGACCCAGCTACAGTTAATTTTAACTTTGAGACAGCTAGAAATCACATTCATGCACATACACACATCTCTGTCTTGATTTACAAGCACTTTCTGGATTGACAGCTGCCTCAGCTTTTCCACACATTTGATCTTTTCTCCATCTAACCCAGCCACCCGAAGCCCTATTTTATTTTTAGACAGCTCATTCCTCCTCACTACAGACAACACCGGAGTCCTTTTGGTTTGCATCCCCATGAAGGTGCCTAATTGGCTCATGCAGCAAACAGCTAGAGCACCCAAATGCAGCATGTTTCAGGCCACCATGCTCCAGATTCCCATGGGAATCTCAGCTAGACAAAGGTGAGGGGCTCTCCTTGCCAGTCTGGGAGGGAAGGCATTCTGAGGATTTAAGCCTGAAGAGGTTAACGTCAGAAATCCAGTTCGTGGCTGCCCTGTACAACTGAGTCTGCTGGTGGCACTATGTGGAATCAGCCTGTTATCTCCCCACCCATTTGTAGCTGTCCCTCCCAAAAGCACTCACTCCTATTCACGGTCTCCCCATCACCTCTGTCCACTACCCCTCTCTCCTCCTAAAAGCCCTGTAAACAATAGCTTCTCGCCTGCTCAGTGACCATCAGCAAATTCTTACAACACGGTCATGCCAACAAAGAAATAAAGCCAGTTAACCTTTAACTAGCTTTCCAACATCTGCCCTAGACAGGCTTCTTTCACCTGAAACTCCCAGCTAGGAGAAGGCAATTTGTGACACACAGGGTCAAAACAAATAGATGGTGCACAGAGAACCATCTGGGCTGAGCTCTCCTCTCTCCCTGATCAAACAAATCCACAGCTGCTACTGCCGTAACAAATGGGGCCTGGCATTTTGCTTCAAAATACAAACCCCAAAAGAGGAAAGGGCGTGGGGAAAAATTAAAATAGAGAAACAAGTGACCCCCAGCCCCAGCCCAACAGATGTTGGATGTATATGGGAAAGAGAGAAGTTATCCAGTCAGGCAAGCACAAAGCAAGGATCAGGACCCGCTGGGCAGGGACCGAAACGTCCCTTCATTGCTCACCATGAGGCAGGGTATTGGCATGCCTCAACCAGAGGGACACAGGCACACAGGACTGCTTTCACCTCCGTGTGAGCCTGAGGACACACATACAGACAGAGAGCTGATGGTTTTCTGACCACCTGCCCTTTCAAAACCTTGGCTGGAGAGCTGAGTGAAGCTGACTAGTATTCAATTTTGTTTCCTGTGAAAGTCTTTCTCGATATGAACAAGTGTTTTCAGAAGAACATTTCTGTGACATGCTTCAATGACCAATGATAAAAGCCACCTAATTCTTTTCAAACAAATCAGATCCCCCAAGGTCGTGTGTAAGCGAAGAACACCCATGATAAAGTCACCATGTTAAACGATAAATAAATCATTTGAATGAGTACAGTATCAAGGTGCCTTTAGAGACTAAAAGGCACCAAGTTACAAGACAGAACGAGTGCAAGGCTCTCCTGTGCATGCAGAGTCTCCACCCCCACATCTTTTTCTTAACGCACAAATATTTATTTTCTTTTATCCTAAGAGTCATTTTCTCCTCTCAAACAAAGATACCAACACTGACAACAAGTGGATGCAGCCAGTAAACAGGAGCCATTCAGGAGTTTCAGTGCACTATGTAGGGGTGTTTATAAAAAAAGAAACATGCAAAGGAAATGAAGTCTTGCTCTAAATACAGAGCAAGCTGGTGGACAGAATATAAAGCACTGGAATGGAAGATTCTTACAGCAGCAGGGAAAAAATTACCCTGAAGGAGAAAAGTGTTCTTGGCTCTAGACAAAACCAAAACATACCATTAGTTTACTTCCGTATTTGCCCACTCTTTCCTGCAACAGATTCGGAATTCACTTTATCCTTCCTGATGATTTAACTGCATAAACATTCAGGTCTTGTGTGAAATTCTAGAGAGCTGTGGAACTGAAGCTCAGAAAGTCCTGCTGTTCATAAAATTTGCCTTGTTACATGAGCATAGATTCCCTCCCTCCCCCCCAACCTGACCTTTTTTTTGTTCAGGTTGTTTGTTTTTGGTTTTGTTTTTTTGTTAGGGAGTCAGGATGAAGAGATGTCAGGACATGAGAAAAAGAGGGCCACAGTTCACATTTGCCCTAACTGACCTAAGAAGCTGAAGAGTTGGCATCAGCTGACACATCAGTATGCAAATCTGAGGTTTGGTCTTTTTCTATGGATTAGAGACAAGCTCTACAGAACTCACACATTACAGAAGCAAAGCAGTATCAGCAACTCGAGCATCTCTCTGCTATGCCATAAGACTGCACGAAAAAAACCTGACAAATATAGTACTTTAAAATAGTGGTTGCAAGGGAGAGTCTGCAGATCTCATTCAGCATGGAAGAAGAGTAATACGCAGTATGGCCCACTAATGATTGGGAACAAGAAAAATGCACTGAGTCTAGATGAACTCCAGCTATATATAAGCCTAAAAAGACATGAAGTAATCCTGAAGCAACTTGCATAAGGCTGTGATGAATTCTCCATCATTTGAGAATTCAAAATCAGATAATACCTTTCACAAAAGATACGTTCTAGCTTATCCAGAAGTTATGGCATAAATTACAGGGTGGAGTTTTACTGGACTGTGTTATATTTGGAGGGGTTTGGACTTGATGAACATAAACATTTCAGACTGGAAGGGATTGCTGTGAGATGACAGATAAGATCCTTTTGATAAGATCCTATTTACTGCTCTAAAAACAAAGTCAATTTAGCTGCAATACACCAGTTACCACCAAATCATCCCAAACATTAACTTGCAATTACAATCTTCCTTATTGTCCTTCCATACCCAACAGAATTATAATTATAAATTATACACTGAGTACAGTTGTAAATAGAAACTGATTTTTTAAGTGTGGGCCTGGAAAAAAAGCCACTGCTTTAACTGATTCATGATAATTTTCTGAAGAGATGACCCTTCCTAAGGATTTATAACCAGGAAATACGTTTCACTGAGATACAGCCTAGAGAAGGAGAGTCATATTCTAGTAACACATCCAGCATTACAACATATAAAGCACCACATTGTCAAGGTGTTGGACAGCCAGACCTCCGTGAGGCTAGATCTATGGGAGTTGATATTATAGATGACAGAAGCCTTAGAGTAAGCGGATTAAAAGGAAAAAAAAGAAAAAAGCAAGAGAGTCAGAAACATTAGATCTAAGCAACTCACCTGAAAAGGAGCCTTTCCTGTCAGACACTGATAAATGATGGTTCCTATACTCCAGAGGTCAGCTTTGGCATCGTAGTGTTGAGACATAATGACTTCTGGTGCCTTTTTGGGGAGAGAACAGAAATCTGTTTTATAAAAAAAATGTAGCTTTTTTTTTTTTAAAGCAGCTGCAAGAAAGAAACAGAAGTCACTATTATGCTTTAAAAACCCTTGAGCTAGATTCCCCAATAACCGTGAAAGATTTGCTCCTGAAAAGACTGTAACACTACCTCGAAAGGCCAATTCCCTATCTAAGTGGGGGAAGCAGAGACTTTCATTCAGGCAGACAAAAAAAAAAAATCCTATGCTGTTTGGCTACTTTGGGCAAACTCATTACTTTCCCTTCTCAGCGTACTGTTTTCTGCTGAATCCACCTGTGCTCAGAAGAAGCCTCACTGAAATCGCACAGATGGATCTTCTAAACCAAAGCAAGTAACAGGCAAATGATCAAGAAAAGCAAAGGCTCACACTGCACAGGTAAGCTTCAGCCTCCATCCTGATCTGCACCATTTATGCACTTTCCTCATTTAGCCTAAGATGGCAGCATATTAATTATGCTCCAGAGCCTGCTGCCAAGGTCACAGTTTGGGTCCAAAGGCAGATCTGTGCATTTCAGTCCAACAGCTTGAGCCCTGCTGTGCCTCAGACTCTGGTTTCTAATCTCACACCATGCCCTCGGTTGCTCCCCCCCAGGCTTGTTCCAGAAGCTGGAGATGGTGCAAATCCACAAAGCCCCATGGCTCAGGAGGCAGCGTGCCTTAGGAGCGGCAGCAGAAGAAGAGGGACAGAAGGGCAGGCTTGCTAATCCCACGTGTTTGTAACAACAGATTTCATTGCAGTGCTGCCAGCATGGAACAGGATCAATTTTCTAGCTCTGTTAGAAGTAAGGGCCACATGTAACGGAAAAAAAAAAAAACAAAGGGTGGCAAACAAGTTGTGGACAGGAGCTCGGTCTGCCCTAAGGGAAGTAGGCATGACACCAAACAAAGCCAAGGAAGTGGGACAAGAACTGCACAAGGAGGTTTCAAGTCTCACGTGACATGGATCATATCAGGGTATGGGTGTGGGTAAGATACCTTTCTTTTTTAAAAGAGCAAAATGAAAAGAGCAGCAATGGGCTACAAGCTAAAGCAGGGAATAAGGGCCTGCCTTGCCAGCAGACATTCCCAGGGCTACCCCACAAGATCCACAGTAGTAGTAGGGACAGACTTCAAACACCCCCTAAATCCCAATTGAACCCTCCCTCCCCATCTTCCTTCAAATCCATCAGTAAACAGAGAACAATATGAAACGTTCTGAGATTCCTTGTAGTGTCCAGAGTTGTTTAAAATAAAAAAATAAAATAGAAAAAGGTCATCACTAGGTTCCTCCAGCCCTTTCAAAAAATAAGCTGGGTGTTTTCATTTACTTGCACAAGAGACTCCGAAAGAAAATATATCACTAAAAAATAGACAATTCAGGAAACTCTCACAGGAGAAAGTTACATCATCTTCACATATAGCATAGTTCAAATAAACATCAGGCTTCAAAAAAAGGGAGAGAGAGGAAGTCTCTTTTGCTTGAGTTAGTACTGTGGAACAGATTACCAAAAATGCTACCCCTGCGCAGTGCAGCACAGTCCAGCCTAACTCTGCTCAAAAAGTACAGACAAAAAACTTGAGAGTGGATTAGACCATGTTCAAAATCAGGTGCCTACTGCCTCAGGGCACTTGTAAAAATTTCAACTTAAATTGATCTACATCATCTTTTTACTTTGAGCTCACACACCCATGTCCCCAGGAACTATTACATGGCCAGCTTTGACATTTTTATTTCTGGCCTGGTTTTGTCATTTTTAATTTCACTGACTTGATGCGACACCGAGATCTCGACTGCTGCCATGAGTACAAACAAGAGATCACCTCTTCACATCCTGGTCCCAGAGTGGGAAGTACAAAGGGGGATGAAAGGGATCAGTTTGTTTTTTTTAAACACATCTGTTTCACAAGCTAAGAAGTCACCCTGGAAGCAGCTGGTTTGATGAAAGAATTAGTGGGGGGGAAGGGTTAGGGAGTGGGAATGCACAAAACATAAATTGCAAACAGAAGCAGGTGAGCTCTGTTTACACCCATCTGCTGAGCTGTACAGCAAAGCATACTTGGGAGTATGTTAGCCAGAAAGGCAAAATCTCCGCCTGCATAGGTCCATAGATCTGAAGGGATTTCACAAGACCAAAGAGCTAAAAACAGTTGGGAGATTTTACAAAACTGCTGTTAAACAGGGACCTTGCTCCTGATGCTGCAGCCTTAGCAAAAATGACTGCAAAGCCCGAGGTGACAGCAGGCTTGTGGAACCACTCTGTCTCAAAAGGGCCTGCTGAAGCAGTGATGTACTGAGGTTCCTCTTCAAGGAAGCAACACCTCAAATATAGCCAGATGTGTGAAATACCACCCCAGCCCTCACTCTCTGTTGTTGCTTTGCTCGCAGCAGAGGAGATAGATTTCATTTCCCAATGCCTTCAGTGGAGAGGCCCTGGTCCCCTCTGGAAGAGGCAGTTTCTGGGAGCAGACAGCAATCAATACTCGGTTTTGTTCAGTTTTATTTATCCACAGCTCACCTGAAAGTTAGATGTCAACACAGGCACCTATTGTCCAACATTACCAGCAGCTAGAACTTTATGAAGTCTCCCTGTATAATAGCTGGTTTCTGACAAGTAAATAAAATTTCACCTTTGGGGGAAAGACTAGCAAAAAATAAAGCCTTGCTTCTGGGGGGCAGAGCGAGAACAATACAGAAAAACCTGTAGGCAAAACACACTTACCATGTACATTGGTGAACCACACAATGTTGCTGCCATCATATTATTCTGCAGGTATCGGGCAAACCCAAAGTCAGCTGCAAAGAGAAACAGAGGTAGGCCAGGATCAGTCACCAGTTCTAGAGAGCCTGCACCTTCTCCAGTTGATTCCCCCTACTTTTCTTTCACTTCCCATGAACCTTCGCAGCAAGTGAAGTACCCCATCTTAACAAGACTTTGATAGCTCTCTTCTCAAGCAGCAACGTCCTTGAGCTAGTTATTAATGCACACTACAGACACTAGAAAAAGACAGACCAAGCCACAAAAGAAGCATTTAGAAGAACAAACTCCCATCCATTTTTCAGAGAAAAACAGTCACTTCTTCCTGTACCCATTTGCCTGCACTCAGCTGCTGGAAGCTGGTAAAGCTGTCTTGACTTCAGCGAGAGCGTGCCAGTTCATCTGCTGCTATCTCAACTTTTAAGTTGGGTAACTGCAAGTTCCCCTCCATTGAAAAGGCTGCAATGTAACAGACATCCAAGAGAAACCACTGCTCGCCACCACCCACATTTCTAGACCAGTCCTACTGAAAACAGTCTTCCTCAATTTCTTTAGAAGAGTTTCAACAGTGCTAACCCCAGCACGAGGACAGAAAGCTGAGCCATAGTTCACCTGGTGGCTAGAAAAGCCAGGGACAAGGAATACCAAGATGAATTACCTCTGCAGGTTACTCAGCATCTGATCATATGATACTTAGAGGTTCTCTCAAGGTTACCAGATATTTCAAGCTAGGAGATTGACACAGCTGTTTACACTGTCATCTGTCAGTAATGAATTGGTATGGCTAGCTATTCCCCAGACCATGTACTTCCCAGGGAAGCAGGAGGAAGGGGTTGCAGGGTACATCATGCTGAAGAGCAGCCGTGCCCGCAGCCCTCCTGCCTGCGTCTGCGGCTCCCAGTCACTTCCACCTTCCAGGTAACTCTGCACTTCACAAAAACCACTTCAGCCAAATGGGCAGCAATGTTTCAAACTTTTCCACTGGACCTCATTTCTCAGCTGAATGAAAGCATTAACACTTTCTCTACAGCACAGGGTTCAGGCAAGGGACAGTTTTATCTAGTAGGTGTCAGCTTCAGCTTGTGAACTGTAACATAATCAAAAGTCCACATGTTGAGGGTGATATCATCCAGCACTCATTTCTGAGGGACCACAGGGGATACGTGTGCTCTGTAACTAGATTTCTGGAGCATTTGTCCCAACTACTGGTCCATCTGTGCCACTGGCCTAATGTGCAAAAAGTTAATTTCTTCAGGATGCAGCTGAGAAGCCTGCCTCTAATTTGGACTGTGGAAACGCCTGCTTTCAGGTGCGCCTGACTCCCACGGTGCTCCCTGAGGCCAGCCAGGAGAGCAGCTAGATTCAGGCCTTAAGACAGCAACGTTTACCTCAATTCTATTAAAAGCCGAAGACAAAAAGTCATAATGGCTGCTTGTTTCTCGGTAAGCCTGGAGATTACAAGCCAGTTAGGGCAGGCTGGTGTTCGTTTTTACCACGGGAGGCACTGTTCAGCTCGGAAGCGGAGCAAGGCCTGCCCAGTTTCTTTTGCATTAGTCTGTGTCCTGGCAGAGCAGAAAGCTCTTGCTCCCACTGCTTGGAGCCAACTAATGGTTATGCCTAGCAGAGGAACTAAGTGAGGAAGATGAAAAAAATTAGGGCATTTTAAGGAGTGCAGCAATTCTTTCCTCCCCCTAGACAGTTCCCCAAAGAAAGATTGAGGCTTGCCACTTATCCGTCACCAAACTCTCCCGAGAGCTCTTAGGGCGACGTTTGTAACAGGGTCTTACCGATCTTTATGCGAATGTTGTTGGGATTTGATTTCCTGCCTCCCGCGTAGGAAAGGAGGATATTCTGTGGCTTCAGGTCCCGATGGATGATGCCTTTGCTGTGCAGCATTTTCATGGCACCTGCTATCTGCTGGAGAAAGAGCCTGATGGTGTCTTCACTAAGTGTCCGCATAGCTAGGGAGGAGGAAAAAAAAATGACCACAGATGAAAAAAAATTACAATGCTAGTTCTCTGAAGAGCCCAGAGGGCAGATTCTCCACAGCAATTAGCCATAATGTGGCATCTTTACTTCTACGTATGGCATTTTTTCTCCACACGCTATTTCTGAATGATTCCTACAGGCAACAAGGGAGAGCATTTGCATTCCCAGCTTATTCTGTGGTCAGGGCTGTTTTCAGCCCTGAGTCTCTCAGGGTGAACTCAGGCCAGTGGCAGGAGCTAGATTTGGGTTATCAGCTGGGTCCAGAAAGTGACATTTGGTAAGGTTTAGGGCTTCCCTCAGCAAGAGCTGCCAGACAGATCTAGGCAAGCACTAGGCAGGGCCTGCGGCCCAAGCAGTGGCAGGGTCGCTACCTTTGAGCTAAGGTCGATAGCGGTTGGATACCTAAGGTCAGAGCTTTACCACAAAGACTACGTCTAAAGGTGGAGCTAAGAGGAAAGGCAGTTAGGATTAGGATTTATGCCTGCAAGAATCAGTAAGGCTTATGCTTGGCCTGGAAAGGGTTGGTAGGTTAAATTCAGACAGTCAGTTAGGGTACATGGCCAGCAGGGATCTGTAACTTTGCGGTACAAGTCCAAGCCTAGGCCTAATCCTTGTGCATCATCACCCGCTAGACCAAACCGTAATTCTAATCCCAAACCCAGTGTTAGGGTGAACTACGGTCCAATACCTAACAACATACCCCTACCAAATGGCCCCTACAAACTGTCATCTGACACCCTCCATCTTGCATCCATAGATGGAGCAAGAATGGTTTCATAAGCAAGATTTTTAAAAAAATAAATATATTAGTAATCAAAATCTGCAAATATGGAAACTCTGAACTGCACTCTCCTGAGATATGGGCTTCCCAAGAACTGTGGTGTGAAAATAAATATTGAAGGGATTAAAACAATGTTCAACTGGCTCTTCTAATCAGAGCAATGCGACATTAGCTCTCGTTATTTTAAGAACTATACAAATGAAAACTCTTGCCAAAGCTGGGAGCAGCCTGCTGAACAAACCCCAGGATCAACAGCCTGCCTCCTTGTCAGTCACTGAGCAAGTCAGGCTTAAAGCAAGCACCGTTCCACTTGAATAAAATAATTTCTTTTGTAAAAGGTCCCTGTAAATTACTTGGGACTTCATTTAGTGTTTTTCCAGCTGTTCTCTAGTAAGACATTAAAACAAGCTGGCAGGACCTTCAAAATGCTACTCTACCTAGTCAGCTAGAAGGAAGGAATCCTTACGAAAACACAGATGAGGCTGCACACAGCTTTAACACAACACAGGAAATTAAAAATCTAACTTTTAAAATACGTGCATGGGAAACAGCAAGGGACACAGATAAGTTAAACAGCACTTAGAATAGAAAATAAACTCCCACTGCTCCCAAACCTCACTGTTCTAGAAGGAGGCAGAAGCAGAGCTAAAATGTCACCATGGCTATCAGCTGGTCCTGGACTCATACACGTGAGACCAGTGCACATGTATATAGAGTTTCTCCCCCCTCACTGGGCCTTTTTGCTCATGAACTGGCACTGAGCTGGAATTCAAGAGACTCCTCTGCAAGAAGGGGAGATTCTGTGAAGGGATTTTAAGGATATTAAGAGGCAGCTCAGATGCAAGTCTACCAAACCCACTTGCATCTTCTGAAAAAAGCGCTGCCTCATCTTAAGAAGGTTTTCCCCGACCTCCTGCTGAAGTATATCAGTGTACTCAATCCTGTACCATTTTCTGACTATTAAAGGTCCAGCATCTTAGCTGTGCTCAACCTTCTCTCCAACAAAACATCTCTGCAATATTTCTGTGATTCCTATTCAAGGAAATCTATTTAGGAATGGTTAAAACACCATCTTTAAACAAAACAGCAAGAATTCCAAAGTTTTTTTGCCCAATTCAGCTCAGGCCCAGAAAAGGACAGGTTGTCTCATCTTCCCCGAAACACGAAGCAAGACTTGAAACTTGGCAGTTCTTAACATTATTAAGCTGGCAGGCAATTACAAACTCCTGGCTAAATACACTCTGCCGCTAGCAAAGAAACGGTGTTGAGAGCCTTGTTCTGACCTGCAGTTCCAACAGCATGCCACATCTTTAAGGCGTTACCCTCTCCTTTATATAATTTGGTGGCTATAAGGCTAACACAGTGCTAGCCACTATCCCTCAAGCAAACCAGTTAAGCCTCCCTACTGTGAATCCTATCTCTTTATATTGAAAAAAACCCCCCACTGCTACCAAGATCAGAAAAATCCATTCACCCAAAGAAAACAGGCCTCTAAGCTACTAATTTCTGCAGAATTTAAGTTTTCCACTTCACAGAAGTCTGTACAAAGCTCTCAGCCCTGCAAAGGTGCTGTTTTCCAGACATGCGCAGAATCTAAGCTGGTGTCTTGAGCCTGCAGACAGATTCCCTCAGCGCATCTGCTGTGGCATAACGGAGCTACCACACTGCAGCGCAGCAAAATTAGACAGAGGTCTGTTGGATCCTCTGGCAGCATTATATATCGCGAATCCAGGTAACGCAGCAAGGCAGGACTGTGAAATTGAGATGCTGCCATCAGTAACAGAAAAGGGACCGTCAGTTACTTGGAGAGTGTAGGGGCATACCCTTTTACCTCCCTCCATTAACAGACACGCCATGACACAGAAAAACAAGAGTCCTTATCTCTCATACTCAGCTCATCAGTCTACCGAGTGACAGCAGCAATCTCCAACTGAAGGAGAGAGACATAAATACAACTGACACTTTCAGCAACTTCAGGATATTCATCCACAAAAGATCTTCTAGACCAGCTACCATCAACAGAGGGAGGGAGAAGATACAGAAAACTCATTCAATTTATGTGCCACCAAAAAAAGAAAAAAAAAAAAGCATGGAGAACGAAACAACTCTCTTTGCTACATCCCAAACAGGGAACTTTTACTTCTGTCCCTGTAGAAAGGGGACATTCTCATCTTCACCAGAAAACTGCTGGCCAAACAATAATCCCACACTGAAGTCCGGGCATCCCTGTGGATGTCTGTGGTGAGCAACACATTCTTGCAGAGAACGCTGTTTCACAAGCCTTACTTTGCCATTACTGAGAAGTAATAATATCCCTGTGTTTATTTTCATGGGCTCCACTTCAGTGATGAGGCACTCAGCTTACTGCCTTGGGAACAGTGGCTACACAGGTCAGCAGATCAGAGCAAATATCTACTGCAGGTCAGTGCGGGCCCTGCGTGCCTCGTAGCTCTTGAGACATAGGAAAAGGATGAAACCACCTAAAAAGTACTCTGGTCAGCCTGTGCTAAGGTGTTCAACCTGCCAAGAGGCTGCCAGGTAAACTGTAGTAAACAGCCCTTGTCAGCTGATCCAAGGGTAGATGCACTGGAGTACACCCGCCGATGTTACATGATAACACCATTTTGGAAAAGTTATTTAGGAAAAAGAACTTCTCCTCTTACCCAGAGATGCCACAAGTATCTCTAACATGGGCCCAATCCAAATCATGCTGAAGTCTCAGAGACCAAGCTGATTTATTTGGGGCCCACCTTGCAACTCCCCCAACTCCACCCACACAGAGCATGGCCAGTGAGACTCCTGTTTAGACCTCTCTACAAGTCAGAAGACTTATTCCAGATAGGTCTAGTCTTATCACAGATATTCTTAATTACTTAGCTGTAGAGGGTGAAAAGTTACACAGCAGTGCCTCACACCTCTTGTTTACAAAGGGGTCCCCAGACCACTTGGGATGAATTAGAAGGCCACAGCTCCTTGCACGTGTCGTGGTCAAACCAAGACATGTCCTGCTCTGACTTGAAGTTTTCTTTACAGAGATGCGCTCTTCAAGCAGCAGCTTTAAGGAAGGTCATGAATATGCACTTATGAACTGTCCATAACAACCTGTGTCAATGCCAACTCACAGAATTTAAGAAGTTTTAGATCAGCCTGCTCTGACCTCCTGAGTACCCGAGGCCACAGAATTCCAGTTATTCTCGTACAGAGGACAGTCACTTTTGTAATGCTTCCCACAGCTCTACCACGCACGGTGGCAATCTGCTACTCTCAGCCCAGAACATACCCTATGGTGGGCTTTAAATGAAAGCAACATCCACAGAGGTCTATCAGAAGGGAAATTGCATTGTACCATTAAAGAACAACAACAACATAGAAGTTGCACTTAGCAGAACATGCACGACCTTCGGTTGTATCAGAGAGATGGGGCTGACCAACAGCATAACCCAGCCGAAATGCGTATTGCATTGAAACGTGCACATACTCACGTCTTCCAGTTATGAAGACAAGGAGAATTAGAGTGCCTTTGGATTCAACACAGAATTACCTTATTGCCTAATGCTTGTAATTAGAGGGCAGAATGGATTGGGAAGCTTACAAGCATCTCGTTCGATGAGAAACAGGGGATTTGCATGCGCAGCTTGCATAAGTGTTACAGGAACTACCAGAAAAAAATATCTGAGGAGTCAGTGGGAAAGTAGACGTTGCAATTAAATACCATCACGCAATTATTAAAATAACTGAAGCAGCACAATAACCGCTCAATAGAGATGAGCCTCCTGCGTACCAGTGAAATGCCCTGGAAGAAATCTGAACTTTCCAAGATGAGCTTTCAGGAAAAAAAAAATCATTATCATCAAAAGCACCCTGAGCACCTGCAGAAACTGGGAGAGGAGATGCCCCAAAGGGGAATGGGGTGGAATGGAAAAAGCCACGTGATGCAAAAGCTGACACTTGTATCTAGGCTCTGGGATCTGGAAGACCCAGATCTCTGCCGCAGTGATGGGAGTAACTAACTTTCTTGCTGCAGTCCCTTACTGACTGCTCCCTCTGGAAATCTGTACCTGCTGGGTTTTCTTTACTGGCAGCTGGCACACAGATGTTAAGAGTTAAAATAAAAGTAAGCACCAATTTCCCAGTCACAACAGCTGCTTTTTACAGTTGTCAAGGTAAAATATTTTATTGGTAAAAACAGAGCTAAAAGGTAACTTTTTCAAATTAACTCAGGCAAAGAAGGATCAAACCTTACCCCAGGCAACACTCAAATAAACCAAACTGGGGTAAAACTGAATTTTATTTGGAAAATACAATTCATCGTCACTTTCTCAAACTAGCCACCAATTTCCTGAGCAGTCTCATTTGATAAACAAGGAAGCAAGCTGTATTAATAGCCTAGCTAATCGCACAGTATGCTTCACTTTTTTTGGCGGGGTGGTGGAAGGGAGAAGATGACAATGGACACATAGAAGCACTAGTATGAACAGGAAGATTTTCTATAAACCCATGTTTCTATAAATCATTTGGCCAGAAGCTGTGTTCTTGTTTACATACGCAGCTTTGCCAACAAGAGTGCACAGCCCAGTGCTTTAACATCAGGGTTCATTTCATGTGCACGAAAGCTCAAAACTTTAGCTTTCAAAGCCCCACGCATTGGTAAAACTGAAGTTTGACTGTTTTTTAAAAGCACTTCATTATTAAAATTTTCACTTGTATTCAAGGAGAAAAAGAAGGTATCAAATACAAAACCATTTTCACTTGGTATTCATAACAGCATTTCACCACCACCAAAGATGCTCCTTTTAAAGCACAGCAATACCCAAAAACATGGGTGCAAAAACACCATCACTTATCTAAGACAAAGCACACTAAACCTGGATTTTAATAAACAAATGCCTGTCACTGCTATCTCACCCACATTTTAGACAAAACACATGAAAGTTAGAATATTCCTTCATTTGCCTTCAAGTACTAAATCCTTTCTGAAAATTAAAGTCCACAAACATAATTCATTACCCTGTACGAATAGAGTGCAACACACTAGCATCAAGCCCCAAATAATCATTCTAGGGATGCCAACACTAGCTGTAGGGCAAATGTAAATTTAGCTTTTAATCCTTCAATTTTTGCCATTTCCAGGCACCATGTACCTCAAATAAGGAGCCTGAAGTATTATCCAGCTGACTAGCTTTTAATTTGCACAATGTGAAGAAACTTTGTTTAATCATGACCCAGAGCCACAGCAGAAATGAGATTAAAGTTGTCTCTTCACATTCAGTAATCTTCTAGTTAACGTGCAAAACAACAAGAAAGCTGCTTTAAAGAAAAAAAAAAAACAACCCACCCAAAAAACCACACCAGTCAGGCCACCAGAAAATAAGGGCTGTGTCTGACTGCAGCTAAGCAACTTGTTCAACGTGTTATCCTCCTACCGCTTAGGTACTCAAGTGCAACGTGATTTTCACATAGGCCAGGATCCTGTACCTGTGCAGTGGGCTGCACTGAAAAACAGCTTGGGAGATTGAAGCCCCAGTCCCAGCAACACAGCTGGATAACATGCAAAGCGTGTTTCATTCGGTTTGATGGCAAAGACACACTTCAGTCTCACCAAAAGGTTCTTCAAGGCACCACCGTCACAGGTAACTGTGCTGTATTCTCCAAAAGACCCTGAAGTTAGTAGTTTTCATCACCCTCACAACACTACTGGCTACACTACAGTCACCGTCAATACACTGAAGAAAGAAATGTGTTCCTGTCCTAGATGTGGGGACACCCTTAGGGGTAAACTTAAAGAAAGCGAAATACACTCGTGGGATCTTATTTTAATCCAACCCTACAGAACTGCAAGGCTTCAGTATAAATAGCTTTTTTCCAGTGAACAAGAAAGACAAACCATGTCCCTAGCAGTGTTAAAATATGTTTAATCTATAAGGTCACTGTAACTAAACTACGTAACTACTGACAACAGTCACCACTGACCTACATAGGAAAGACTACAAGACTAGCTTTTATTGTCATGGATTCTCAGTTTTCAAACAATTATCAAGGGCGAACCTCTTAGAAGAGGAGCAGTGATACTCTGTTTATTTTGCAGGAATTAAAAAAAGAGAGATACAAACTGCTTACTTAGATCTTCCACAAACCCCAGCAACTTTAATGAGCTAAAACAGTGTTTTCTTCTGAATACAGAGGATATTCTCCATATTGTTCTACTTACTGTGAAGATAGTCTGCCAGGTCACCACCATTACAGTACTGCAAACAGAACAGAAAGCTCAGTTAATGCAAGGCAAATCAAAGATTAAAAACAAAAACAGTAAGCTTCACTAGGATAGCAGGCTTATCATAGTATTTAAACTTAAGTAATCACACGTGTCAAAATAAGTATTCAGAAGTTGGCAAGGAAAACCCCGTTCCTGCAGGTTCTTCTTCTGTCCCATTTCCCCTACACGTTATATTGCATTACGATACACCAGCATTAACTAGCTTTTGTGCATGTGCACACCCGGGTACCTGCACATCAGAGAAAGAGATAAAACCAGAACAAAGCAGAAGGGTCACCACTGGAGACACCACCAGAAAGGTGGTTGAGGAAAGCCTGGGAGCAGCCACAGCTGAAAACTGAAATTCCCCACATCATGTTCCGTATCATTAAGGAAAGTCAACAAGACCTCAGAGTGAAGACTGCAGAGGAAAGAAAATGTTCAAAAGCTTTGTAGCTAGGCTGTGTGGAGAAAATTCTCTTTCCGTGTATCTTTGAAGCGGATACTACCCAGTAACACCCATTTGACCCTTGAGGTAAGATGTCTGACTGATTAAACCTGTGCCAGCACGACCTCCTGACAGTAGCAGTATGAAAAATCCCTCTAGCTGCTATCTTCACCCACACTGGCATGCACCCGCAGATTAAACTAGCAAAAGCATCACAGGTGAGACTGTGAGCAGAAAGCACTACTTGTGTAACAAGCTGGTCTGCTTAAAACAAGTTTAAAAAAAAAATTAAAAAAAGGGAAAAGCGAAAAAGGAAGGGAAAGAAGAAAAAAAAAAGACAAAAGAGACACACACTCACCTCCATAACCAAGTAAACAGAGTTTGCCAGTTCCTGGGGAAATAGAAAATGGAAAAATAAGATTTATGTATTGAAATATTTCACACACTTTACAACTGCTGCATTTCCTTTTAAACAGGTAAGCTGTGCTCTGTTATGATTCAGACTGAAGAGAGGGTAAAACTTCTTTATAGGTTAATTCCTGGAAGACTGCTTACTTTGAAAGCACCAGGTATTTAAGCATGTTATTCCTTTCTGAGTGTGCATCTGTTTAACCAAGCAGATCTCCTGTATTGCGGCTTGGGTCTTCATGTTCCTTTCAGGCTCTTGAGATTAACAGCAGCATGCAACACAGATGCTGGCACACTACTATCTTAGAGCCTTAATCATTTCCACATTCAGCTTGGCCCTTTATAGCAGCTATGCCCACATGAACAGCGCTAGTCTGAACAGAGAGATAAGAGGAACACAACTTTGGCACCTGCAATTCAACCCCACAGCTGAAAAGTGCCTAAGAGATTCACCTTTGATTTGAGGGCAAAAAGGAAAGATCTCAGGTCAAAACCGCAACATCGGCCAACCAGTTTCTGCACATGCATTAACAGAGTGTTATTATCGGGCGGCTAAAGCTTTCTGGATTATCATGGGGGTCAACACCAGCGAAGTCCAGGCCAAATGCTCACCTTCCTAAGTTTGCTACAGGTGCTGCACTGTGATGCTTCTTACAGTCTTCAGCATTTATCTCCAGCCTTACCTGATCTTCTCCACTGGCTCCCTGGCCTTAGGAGGCATCTACATGGTGGTATATCCACGGTGCAAGCACAGGATACTGTGGAGAAGTGCCCCACAAACATAGAGCACCACGGAGCCACGTTAGGAACTTTGGTGGCTGTGCAACACACACGCTGACACCAGCAACTGCCTGGCACTTGTTTACCAGAGCTGCCAAACCACTAGCAGAGAACAAACATGAAAACAGCCAGACGTTTCAACCCTGGGTAGACACCGAAGGGTGAACGAGACTCGATCCTCTTCTTGAAACAGAAGTCAGACAGAAGCAGACCTACTACATAAAAGCCTGTATGCTAGAAGTCACTCCTAAACTCAAGGCTCAGTCCTGGACAAGCGCAGGCAGCAGTTACCTGGGTGAGTGGAGAAGCTCCGAAAGCAGCGGCAGAGCAAGAGACTTCACTCCATTTCCATAGCTCCAGGGCAGCATGCCTTTACTTACAGGCTGTTTAGACACCTGCCTGCCTGATTCCTCTTCCAAGCCTGACTACAATTTCAAAAAGCCCCAGCATCCAGCCTACCAGCCTTTCAGTTTCCAAGCAGTCTCCACTGTTTGCTCTCAGCCCCTTTCATCTTGGTCTGCCCACAGGACTCTACTTCCCGTCAAGCCTGTACCAAATTGACTGCCTTTGTCAACGCCTCGAGTCCTCAGCACCATTTCTCTTGCAATCCTCTTTTAACCTCACAACGTGAAATCTAAGTTTCCAGATGCTTGCTGGAAGACTGGTTGGAAGATGTGGGGGGAGAGGGGAGGAAGCTGAACTACCTGCCATTTGAGAGACCCAAGCTACAGCTGCATGCAGCAAGGGCCACCTTCCCCCGGAGGGGCACGAGGCGCTGGGCAGTCCAGTAGCCTCAGCTCACGTGGCTCCCCTGGTTCGAGCGTTCCCCAGACCTGGGGCTGGCTGTCCCCGGCTCTTACAGCTGTTCTCACCACCAAGCCCAGCTGAGCTTTTTGAAGGTCTCCTTGTTTGTCCAAAAAGCAATTTTCTGTGATACTTCAAGAAGGCGTTTGTTGCATTTCCTTGCATGACAAGTACTGCTTTAAACAGGCCTTGTTTTCCAATCTCTGCATTTAAAAGCAGCACATGTAAAGTCATCCACTTTCACACATGCTTCAGATGAAGTGGGAATCCAGCCTGTGGTTAGAAGCACTAGCCCAGGGAAGCAGTGCAAGAAGAAAACCCCAGGCATGGTCACAAGCTTTGCAAGTGACAAAGCACTGGGGGAAGATTTTTCAGAAGCGTTCAAAGCCCACCAGCTCCTGCTGTCCCTAACAGGAACAGAGGAAAGTCAAGGTTTATGAAAGACACCCAGGCCTTTCACTGCTCCGGGAGCTCCAGCCACGGATCTACCAGAAGACGCGAGGACACACCAGAAGTACGGTGCAGCTGCTCAGGGAACGACTGCGGGGCTGCGGGCCAGGGAGCTTGCTAGAGGGCACGGAGGAAGTGTCTGAAGTGTTTTTTGCAGCCCACACAGAGTTCATCACTGCCACGGCAACATTTTTTCATAGACACTTGTTGTTTAAACATGCTGTGATCATTGCAGCTCAGTAACTCTACACATTAACACGCATAGTGCCAGCAGGGTTTGGGGAAGCTTAATATATTATTACTTACACAGAAAACAAAGAGAAGGTTTAGCTTACCCAAACTAAGCCCAAAAGACATTTGTAGTAAGTTATTAGCCAGTAACTAATGTACACTGTACAGTTTGGTTGTTTTTCCACTGTATGTTATTTAAAGACTGCAAACAAACATCATCAACAAGTCATTGATTTTTGGCAGCCAGTGTGTACAGTGACTAGGGTTAAATAAGGACCTACACAGGCAAGGGAGATGCTCTGCTTGACTCCCCCAGCAACAAATTGACCTTGGTGGTTGGTGGTTTTATCCCACCACCACAGGGTGAAGAGATCAGAGAGCAATGCCTGAAAGGCTTCTAGGAGAGAAGTAGGTGGCTCCCCCAACCATCCACCGGCAACAACACCCTCTGAACATTCAAGCCTTACTGGGAAGCACTCTCCACCCTGCTGCACGCACACCCACCGCAGAACATTTAGCAAGCGTATTTTCAGATCGCAGAAGCCTGTAGCAGGGTTGACACAACTTCCACATTTGCAACTTCAGCATTTCAAGACCCACTTACCAGAAAGAGATTTGTAGGAATTTTGCCACCAAAACTAAACATTTATTTCAGGAAGGGCCCCAGAAACAAGTTCTCATTTGGAAAAAGCCTTCAGCCAGTAGCTTACTGTGATTACAATGGATACAACTGTCTGTGGAGACTTCTGGTTTCTCAACAGGCTGACAGACTTCTCTCAAGCTGATTCAGCAGCAGAAACTATTTCTTTTCCATTTTTATCCTTCCACAGTATTTATGATTTGTTCATTAACAAAACAAGGAAAAAAACTACTGCAAGACAAATTTTGCAGACTACCACCCTCTCTGAAAAGAAACAAAATGCCCAACCCACTCATGTCCACATCAGTAACAAGAATAACATTACAGTTTGTTGTATTTCTGTAGAGGCTTATGTCCAAGAAGCGCTACAGATAATTTACTCTGGACCTCTTACTCACATGTACCAGTCTGTGCAGCCAAGGCTAATCCTGTCACTAAACAAGCTCGACAAAGGGAACAGCAGAGAGGCAAACCCCTAACTTTTCCTCTCATTGCAAAGTGCAGCAGTACCCTGACTGTGCTCCACAACAGCACCAAAAGGCCTCTGCCAAAGACATTAAGCCAATAATTAATCAGCCTGGATCATTGCCTGACTCATAGTTCTTGCAGCAGAGGCCCCAGCAATGAAGTTACAATTTAATTGAGTGTAAAAATAGGCAACAGCCTCTACTGTCTACAAATAACGTGCATTTGCTGACGGAGGACAGAGAAATGAAGAAACTTCATTTAGCATAAATCATCCCAGGACAATGCTGTGTTAAAATTCCTCACTGGGACACTAGGAGGGATGGCGTTATGAACATCAAGACCCAGCAGTCCTGTCTCCCTTTAAATTTTCTCTCCACCCATACTTCAAGGTGGCATGGTCCTCTTCTTGGAAAGTGTATGTTTAGGTGTGTCCAAAGGGAAATGTCTGGGTGTACCCACAGTTAGTCATCCTCCTACCACAGCTTAAAAAGTCTGCGAGAGGAAACTTCCTTAGAGAAATCCTCCTCTGCACTCTACCTCAGCGCCTAGCCTGCCACCAAGTTTAGAAAGATGTTTAGGAAGGGAAAAAAGTTGAAGTTTAATTACACAACACTCCAAAACTCTCAGCAAGGCAGTGTTCTCACCAATCTGTGTGGGACCAGTGTTGTAATAGACAGTGGGGTAAAACCAGCAAAGAATGGCTTCCATCTCACAGAAACCCTCTCCTCTAGGAAGGCTGGGAGATGCAGGAGGAACACTTGGGAGATGAAGGTAGCTCCACTGTTACGCCCATGTGCTGAGCACCGCAGGGCTGACAAGGCTCCTACTGCCTACAGGAGAGGAGCTGTATGGACTCAAGTCCTCAAAACTAGTTTTGTTACTCTCCTGAAGAACGGCGTACCACCGCCTGTTTGTTGGCCTCCCTCTGATGGCGAAGGTTCCTGTTTTGTACCTCTCAGAAGATGTCTACCATGCGCTGCCGAACACTGCCTCTCAAACAGCACCAGGAGCAGCTGCCAAGCAAAGATAATTGCTGCACACAGATCACTGTAAGCGGGGCTAGGACTTGTCAATCGTTCCAACACAACAGAAGCATAAAATAAAGCTGAGGATCTGACAGTGAAAGATAAACTCAACACCAACTGAAAGCTAAGCTCTTCCAATCTTTTTTTTTTTAATGCTACTTCCCTGACTCGCTGCAGCGGAACCACAGCACACTGCAGCCTCCTGTTTTGCCAGTAGCATCTCATGGAGCCAGTGCCCTTTTGGCCTATGGTCTCTAGTCATCGCTCTTCTGACAGTGGCACTGGAGTCATGAACGTGGGCTGTAACGAACACCGTTTTGCTTTACAGAAACCAACTCCTAGGCCAACGGCACCTGGAAAGCCTCTAGCTAAGGCAGGGGCTCCCAAGCCAGCTGAGCTCAGGAAACAGAACCCACCGTTCTCAAGAGAGGGAAGAAACTTTTCCAAACAGTAAAATCTCTTGGTATTATTTCACTCTGGTTCACAGCTTGGCTTGAACAGGCTAACCTCTGAAGAGGGAAAGGAAAACAAGTCATGCTATGCAAGGGTTATCTCTTGACGCAACTATTTGAACGGAAGCAAGACAAAAGACAATAGTAACATTAATCTGAATTGTGGGAGCACCTACCAATACTAACCGTTTGGAAAACGGATCTAAAGCAAATAGCTGAAAGATATTCATACGCCTTTTGACCTCATGCAGAAAGAAAAAAAAAAAAAACAAACCTCAGAGCCTACTGTGTTTCTCTGTTCTCTGGCCCTGCTCCCTCTTTACTCCTTCTGAACCTTACCAATGAGGAGCTCAGGAACATTTCAAGCAGGTTTCCAATTCAAAAGACAACAATTAACTCAGATGGAGGAAGAAAAGGAAGAAAGAAGAGGAAAGTACTCATTCACTGCAGTATAATCTCCTCTCTGCACAGACACACAATATCACAAAATGTTTCTCAAACCCAGACACAGCTTCGCAGCCAGACAAAAGCACATTTTAGGACAGACTTTTGGGATTCAAGTCATGCAGCCGGTGAGGTCCTGCACCAAGAGAGTTAGCACATTATAAGGAACGAGCAGCCACTTTCCTCTTGCTTATGGGCTACGTTGGAAGTGATAAATCTTGGGCTGTGGCAGCAGTCACACATAAACACGGTCCAGGAGATGGTATGCAAGCAACAAATACCATCAACCAACAGTCTACTCAATACCTCTGCCTGATTTGGCACACCCAGGTCCAGCAATAAAACTTACTGCTACTGACTGGAAAGCGTTATTACCACAGTCAGCAGATCTTCGGCTTCCCAAAAGAATGAGGGCTTCTAATTTCTTCATGTAGATGCTAGGGAATAAGCATAAGAAGCAAGACCCAGAAAGGCCCACAGACTTCAGCATTGGCTCTTGACTGCATTCTGCTTCCTACAGACCTGTCAGCTTGCTCCAGGATGTGGAGCACCTGCAGCATAGAAGTGGTTTATGGGCAGCCTTGCATCAGGTGGATTTCTGTAGGACCAGGAGAACAACAATGCGAAGGGCCAGCGTTACCCCATTCCAGGCACTATGATATTCTCTGCTTATGAAACAGATGAGTTGTTTCAGGACAGGTTGTACTTCAGGGCAGATTAAAAACAGCAGGAAAGCTATCCTCTGCTCCTACACGGGCTTCAGGAAGGGAGGGAAAGCACTTCCCATCCCCTGGCAATAGTCCTAAAGTCTGACTGCATAACATTAAAAAAAAAAAAAAACAAACAAGACAGCATCGTGTCCATGGAGCTTCTGTTTGCCAGGCAGCTAATACCACCACAGACAAGTGGTAGGACAGCTCAGACTTCAAGCGACCTGAAGAAACTTCACCATCCCTTCCACTGGACACGAGCTTTCTGCAGCTTCCTTCAAACCAGCCCCAGTTCTCTTCTCCTCTCCACCTCTACCTCCAGGCGGTGGCAGGCCGCAGTGCCTGTCACTGCCCCACTGACTGGGCAGTCTGCTGTTGGCTTCACACAAGTTCACTGCAGGCCTTGATCAAAGCCCTGAGATTCAACGCACTTGCTGGATGACCGATGGCTACAGCGCTCGCAGAGAGCTCGAACAGGAAAACAAGACTCTCCTTCGGAGGCAGACTGTGCCACCTCTGCAGAGCGACACACTACAGCAAGTCAAAGCTGAGAGCTGCATCTGACCCTAACCACAGAAACCAAAATACTGGATTAACGTCATAATAAGAGTATATAGGGACAAAGTGGCAGCTTTCACAAGGCACAGAGCTTCAAGGCGAGACCAAAAACATGCATCAGAGCAAACTGAAGACTCATGCTGCTGGGACACTGAAAAGCAATCACTTCTTACAACAGTCACGTTCGTCTGGGGGTAATGCTGCACCACCTACACCAGTTTGTGTCCCCAGCTGGCCAGCTCTTAAGGAGGCATTACTGCCCGAGAGCATGCAGCGCAGGTCACATCTGTACGCAGCAGCCCAGCAAGGATAAGAGACTGTGGAAGAAAAAAAGCAGCACAATCCTGAAGAGTTTGGACTTTCTGACATGGAGTGGAAAGAAGTAGTTACCCCTTTGCCAACAGGCAGAATAAGACCTAGAAGCATCTTTAAACAAAAGCAAGCTCCTTTTTGCAAATGGCAGCACATTATCTTAATGCTATCAAGAGAGCAGACTTCAGAATTCTAAGAACAATGATAAAAATATTGAAGATCTGATTTGCTTTTCTACATTTATTCCTCATCTCCTTTCTGTATCACAGTCATATTATAAAATGAACATTTAAGGTTGAATTCCCCATTACCTTAAGCTCAGTCACATGTACTGGAATGAAATCCTTGCACACCATAAGGTTGTATTTTATGACCCTACCCAAAGTGCTGGAGTAGTGGGGGGAGTGCTGTGGGTCGAGGCAGACAATAAGGCAGGCCACAAGAGTGAACGTTTCCATTTTAATCACACACTCACCAAGACATATTCACTTACTGAGATATGTTCAAATACAAGCAAAGCCACACAATCTGGAAGTTTGATTTTAGAACCAATTAATGTAGTTCTGCTAATAAAGTTGGGAACGGCTTGTTTTTTTAAATGGCATATCCCAAACACAATCTGATATCCTGCAGGAGAGGGGGTTTTTTTGGTGCAACTCTGGAAGTTAGAGATCCAACCCCCGCGGGGTTTTCTATGGCAGCTGCATGACTGACTGGCCTTTGCAAGTCTTCTATTTTACATCCACTTATTTCATACTTCATTTACCAGATTTAAGAAAACAAACACACGTTATCACAGCACAAAGGTGTTATAACAAGGAGTTTAAAGGAAAAAAACATAGGTTTTCAAATAAAAACCATCTTAATTTAAGAGGGGGAAAAAAATATCCGATTACCAGAAGCCAGAGTAACATGGGCTTGAATCTGCAGTATTTAAAAAACAAAGAGAACTGAGTATGTTTTAACATATTTAACAGGCTGGTTACAATTGCCAACTAGACGAAAAAAATATCAGTCAAACACAAATGAAAAATCCTGCAAAGAGAAAGTTGCCCAACTGCCCAGTTGCGTGCACAGTGACATTAAGCAGCACACATGCATAGGAAACATGCAACCTACATGCCCCAAACCCACGCAGAAGCCCGGCGGGGCTGCATCTCAGCCTCAACATCACCTTGCCCTCCGCTGCGATTCGTGGGGTTTCCCATCGCGCCAGCAATGGGAGCGCCTTGCGCTCCAGGCCACCAGCACGTACTGAGCCGGCTGGGAGGCCTTCCCTTCCTGGAGATGCAAGACGCTTTGCTAAATAGGAACTCTAACGACTTAAAATTCTGCATCTTTCATTCCCCCCACCAGAAGCACACTGTCTGGTTGATCTCTAGTACGCCAGCTCAGCTGACCTAATTCCTCCTGTTATTCTGATGCTAGGAGACAAGCCAGGTGCATCTGCAGCCAGACAGAACATTATTGCCCTAAGCAACCAGTGATGCAGAATTTGATTTATTTCTATCAGCCCCTCTTGAAACAACCTTGCTTATTAAGCAAATGCAGCTTTGGAGATCCTCACTTTGCATTTCAAGAGCATCTTTATGTTTATGGTGGTATTTAAGGCCTGCGCATCATAAAGCAGGAGACATCACACAGTTAAAGCACCTCTTGCTATACACTAAGCACAAAAGAGGCTCTAAAGCTATCTGTTGGCAGGGCTCCTCCCTTGATTGTGCTGTGGACATTTATTATTAAATTTCTCAGAGAGGAACCATAACATCTGAAGACAATTAAGATGGCTTCTCTTAAGCAAAGTATGTTTAGGTCTGTACCTGAGAAACACTGCCTTGGAAGACCACATCACTCGTATTCACTTTCCATCAAGTTTGCCATTTACTATTGCTACATGAACATGAGTAACAGGGAAAAAAAAAAACCAAAAAAAAACCCCAAAACCACCCAACCAACAAAAAACAACAAGCAAAAAAAGCACATACTTCCTTTGAAAACAAAACCAAAAACCTTCTCTCCTCGACGTTGCAGATCAAAGACCACCATCTCTGCTGACCATCCCTGTGCTTAGCTTCTCACCTCCCACTGTATCTCGCTGCGTGCCGTGTGGTGAAGGCAGTCTGCCTCATGGAAGAGACATGTCCACTTCAGAGGACCAGAGATTCTCTAGGAGCTTCCCCAAAGCAAGCCAGAGCCATCCAGCTCAGATTCCTACCACCAACACCAGTTCTATGTTTGCTGTTTGCTAGTCTGCCTGTTGTGCAAAAGCTTTTCAGTTGCTATCAAGAGGTAGGAAGGCAGGGGGTGCAGGAAAGGGAGAGGAAAAAGGAAGACGCATGGAAGTGAACTGTATCCTCAATTCTCTGCTCATGCTTGAGCATTTGAAACATACAGTTTTATTGCAGTTTCACAATTTAGGTCAAGTCCAGACGGCCACAAAATCAAATCTTTTAATTGGGCTTTGGTTTGGACCTATAAATATTTGAAAGAAATTCAAACAGCAGTTCTCCATCTGAATTCAATCCCATCCAGCCACTGATTAGGAGGCACTTCTTCCCATCCATCTTTCAAGTCTCCACCGCCTTGCTTTGCTCACTCCAACCATATGCATTCAATCATCACAAGGATTTAAAACAGTGGAAACTTTTATAATGGAAACACTGATGGAGCTTCATGAAGAGCAGCATGAGTAGCACCTGAGCCGTTACCAGAGCTTTGCTGTCAAACTGTGAACACAACAGCCTACCAGTTTCCGATTACTCCTGGGAAACATTCCTTAATCTGTCATTATAGTCTGAGTAATGCTACCTTCCACAGGAGCTTTAGAGGCTATTAACTTCCACGTCGCCGGCTCTTCCATGACATCTTAATCATGTGAGAGGAACACAGGTATGTGCTTTACACACAGGATGAGTAAAACAGTGATCGTAATTTCAGAAATGCAACATGACCACTCCCTCTAAAAAAAGCCTATGACTCCTCTAAGGTCTATATTTAGTGGTCAACATTTGCTAGATGTTTCTGTGACCTGCACAGTGGGGTACCCAGCTAGCGAAGCCAACATAAAACAGAAGTTCAAGACTAAAATTCTCTGTTCTCCATAAACATAGCCATTTTGGTCCACTAAACTCTCAAGCTTCATCCTACAGAACTACTGGCAGAGGCCAGTTGGATTTTCAGTCCTTTTCCCCTTCTAGCTCTAAATTAAGCCAGATCCAATCTTCAGTAACAGAATGATACCCTTCAACAGATGCGAGGATGCTGACGGAGCGGGATGGCAGACACCCCTTTCTTGTCCGCAGCGCAAACAGAAAGAGGATTGCTTGGCAGTTCAGAGAAGCCTGCACTTTACACCCACTCACCGGGCAATTTGCCAGCTTCGCTCAGCAGTGGAATTAAAACAGGATTTAACCAAGCAGGCAGCCTGACCTCAGGAGTGTGATCTCCCAGACACAGAGTACCTCCTTAGTCATTCCAAGTGTCACAGTGGAGCCCTGTCTCCTGAGATGGGGCACCCGAACAGTGCTGAGGAACAAGATCCTGCATTAGGTGGCACGAGAGGTGGCGAGACAAGGAGGTGACACTGCAGCAACACTGATTCATCCGACATCACACTCATCAGCGAAGCACTGCAGCAGAAGCAAGCGGTGCTGGAGGGCACACCAAAGGACACTGCTGTACACGGAGCTCCAGAGGTCCCGGGGGACAGCGGGAGGCACGTACACAAGATGTGGACTAGCAGTTAAAGGCTCCGTATCGGAAAAGGGTGACAGTGCAGACAGCACAACAGAACATCACAGCCCAACAGCCCTGATCCTAATGATCACAAGGACTTTCTATACAGCAACAATAGAACAAGCCTGTTATTACTTGGCTCTCAAGACCAGCCCAGGGTGACTGATCATTAAGCTGAGAAGCATTTGTTCTGCCACCCATGCCTTAATCCATCTGCACAAGAAAAACTGCACTGCAAGGACTCCATGTTCTTTGTCTCCAGGAGCTCCAGGTGATACAGTCACTCCAGCAGAAATATTTTTGGTGAGTCTGTACTGCATGAGCGAGTTTAAGCACTACTTTCAGCTCATCCCGAGCTGGTGAGTACAATAAGCCAACTTGACACAAAATTATGGAAAGCAGACCCTCAGGTAACCTAGGCTAGACCAGAAACTCAGCAGCGCAGTGCCCTGCATGACGTTAACAGCTATGTTTCTACAACCTGTCCATCCCACCTGTGCAAAAATTAGAAAACAAAACAGAACACCCAATACCCACACAAGCACAGTCATAGCTAGGCTGCTTTAAGAAGCAAGCTCAGATCACAGCATACAACTAGGGAAAACGTGCCAGTAAAATAATCCTTCTTCCTATTTCATACAGGAAAACACTTTCTAATATCCAAAGCATGATTTATGTCCAGGAATAGCAGATTTTTCTTGCCCTAGCACCAACACAGCCACATGTGAGATCTTCAGTTGACACGTATTCAACCAACCTTCCTGGGGCAGCTGGCACAGCAGAGGGAAGAAAACATACCCAGGACCTCCCGTTGCCCCAAAGATCTTAGTTACATGTAAGAACCTACTTCTTACTAGTGCTGGAAGAAGCCGTCTAGCGCACAGTGCTCCCAGGGTCTGACAAGTTCAAGAGTTACCTTCCTACCATTGAATCCCCTTAGCTAATCGAGTGGTCTCTGATCACAGAGTCAATGTCCTGAGTCAGAAAAGAAACCAAAGCAAGTCCCATACACCAGACCACATGCTACTAAGCTTTCAGTATCAACACACGAGTTGAGCTGATCCTCAGAGTTTTGGAAATCCATTTTCTAAGAAACCTCATTTCCAGACCAAGTCCTCATGCAGCAGAAACCACCATTTGTATCTTTGCTGTCACTAATTTCCACCTTAAGGAACGAGAGCTCATTTTGGCTGTCTTTAAAGAGTAAAAAGACTTCTGTTCTCCAGATGTCTCTCTAGACTGCTGCACTCGCCTCGACTGCTGCAGTCTGGAGACCCAACTCCAGCCCCTCCGCAATCCAGCGGAGGAGTCGGGCAGGGATCGTTCAGTAGCAACTAATGCACCCTGCATATGGAGGAATCCGGTTTTTACTTTATGCCAAACATCTCCTGTGCCTAGGAAAGATCCGCACCACGACTCCATACAGACACTAAATAGACAGCACTTTTAGAAACGCAATACTATATGATTTATCCTCTTTTTGAGCAGGGGCTCTCACATTAGGCTCCTAGACTATTCACAGCACCCCTCACTAATACACGAGCACATAATAATGGAAATTTGCATATTTCATTTTGTGAGCCATTCTCATGTAATGATGCTGCTCTTAGGACTCCAGTGAGGGGATCTATAAAAGTCCAGACACTGCACTTTTACGCATTAAACATTCACCAGTATCATTTATTCCTAGGAAGCTGCTTCTTTTGTCATTATTTATGAACCAGTATCACAAAGATCTATGAAACTAGAAGGAACACAGCAATTTTCCTGGATTTGAAGGACAAAATTAAGTGTGCCAGGGTGAGAGCTGCTGTCAGTATTAAATATCAGCACCGCAAGTGTCTGTCTGGGGCAAACCTGGCATTACATCAAAAATGGAGTTGTATGAGGCCTAGTTAGCATTAGCTTTTAACTAGGAAAATGCAAATGAAAGCATCATTGGCTGTAATCACTTGCTTAAGCCGCTGTGGTTTTGGCAACCATTTCCTTGCGTGTAAGGAACACACGAGTAAAAGTGCAGAGGAAGGGACGACACAAAATGCAACGATAGGCAAAGCTACAGGGCAACATTAAGATTCACGGGAAGCATTTTCTCCTTTTTCCTCTGTGATGTTGTAATACAAGAATAAGCCTCTTCAGTTTTAGCCTAAAAGTAAGGGCTCAACTAACTGCAACTATGACGTTTTCGAGGGTAAATATACATGCAGCTATGAATGAAGCAACCAATCTTGTATCAGAGGACGAAGGTGAGTAATAAGTAGTCTTCTCCACAAAATAAGGAAAGGTGGGCAGAAGCCAGCGTTCCACAGAACTGCACTTTATCTTTGCAGATAATTTACTCTCACACACCTCCTAAGCAGACACAGAGCAAGGCCAAACACTCAGACGCATTACACACACACAGCGTAGGCGGGTGGACCGCATCAGACTGTGTCTGATGACCGATCACCTTACACCAGAGGAGACTCCACACCCTGGTAGCACTATATAACACCCAGTGCCACCTAAGTCATCTCATTTTGTCCAAGACATCAAATTACCCAAGTCACACAAGGAGTCTCTGACAAAGCTGGTAACTAACGTATACCTGGGCATGCTTTGAGCCCAGGACCATTCTCAAGTTCCTGTTTTGTGGTATCTTACACAGCTTCTCGCTAATATCTCACCAGGCTACACTGCTATACACAGAGTTTAACTAAAGCTCATTTGCCATCACATAAGGAGAAAAACACATTGCTGCAGTTCTAACAGTGATGAAATCACTCCTTTTGCAGGAAATGTCTTTGAGCTGCTTCCTACCCAGCAGTTATTTGAAGCAGGGCGAGGAACAGAACATGAACAAAGGTTTTGAAAGAGCTGCAATAAGCAAATCCAGCAGCATAACGCTTCATACAAATGCAAACTATAGAGGAAGTGCAGGAGCAGCCACTCACTCCCTCAGCTGAAAAGTTATTAAGTCAGCTTAGAAGGTACGGAGGAGAACAAAAAACCACGAGATCTAATGCCCCAAGCGGCCTGTGCCCAGAGGAAACTTCCCCAGCTCTCTGACCTACTCTGCAGCACGCACCAGGCCAGAGGTGGTCACCGTTTTGCAAGACCAGCTCTAAACGGTGGCTCAGGAGCGACGCACAGCTGGCCTCCTACCCAAAGGATATTTCCAAGAAGCAATCCCGCTCCCAGCAGCCTTGCCTCCCTCCCGCCAAAACAACGCCAGGCATTAAACACTTTCCAAGGACCCGGCCACCCGCAGCACCTCGCCGTAACCCCCTGCCCCGGCAGAGGGGGAGAGAGCGGGTGACACAGCCCCGGGGGGCCGCAGGGCCGGGGTGACGCGGGCAGACTACACCACCCAGAAGGCATTGCAAACAGGCTGTACCAACCGGCTGGGACTCGTGTTTGGGGTGACGCGGAGGCCACCGGAGCCAATCCACGGGAGAAGGAGGAATGTCAACAAACACGGCGGCCTGCAGGACACGTGATATCAGGGACAGGGCCGGCAGCTCCAGATAAGCCACCCCAGGGCCACCCGGGGGGTCCGGCGGAGCCAGCGGTCACGCAGCCGTGTATCAGACCGTAGGGCGGCACAGGCTGTACCGACACACCGCACGCCAGCCCCTCCATCCAGAAACAGAAGGGCTCCATTTTAGGCTTTTAGATCCTGCAGCGGTTGTTTTTTTTTTAAAAAGCATCACAAACGTCAGAGAAAACTTGCCCCGTAACCCAGCAGGATTTTTTAAACTAAAAATTCAAGGGGGGGGGGGGGGGGGGAAGTCATTGGATAACTTGGGTTTCAGGGCAGATCAGTTTTAGCTCCTTAGATTAGATCTTCAGAGCTGACTTTGAAGGAAAAAGCAACTGCGGGAAACCACAATAATCTAAAAATGTCTGCTGCAATTTTTAACACTTAGCGATTGCCACAAGGACAACAGAAAAACGCAAATGAAAATCCTGAGACAATCATATGCTACAAAGTCACGCTCGCACTATTTTTACATTGCTTAGGGAAAATAAATTTTCTTAGGGAGTATATCCAGACCAGAGAAAGAAAATAAAAGGTAGGCATGCCAAGAATAACTACTGTAATTTTATTTCTAACATTTTGAGAACTTATGAGCTTCCAACACAGACACATCCACCACACACCGCATTTCACTGCATAACATCCTGGGAGCAGGAGCTCCCACCTCAACTCCCAACTGCATAAAAGTTCTGTGATCCAGACAACAATTAATACATGATCTGCTCAGCCGTGTTTGTTTATCTTTCCCTAACTTATCAGAAGACTTCCCCCCTGAGAATACATGTTTGATTACAAACATCTGTTAAAAACTGAAATTCCACAAACTCCATTCAACCTCTCCCAAACCCAGAATGCTTTGCCACAATTGAATGTATTTACCTGGAAGTCATACAAGGCAACGATGTTTTCATGTTTCAATTCCTAGAAAAAGCAAAAAACAAAGACCATAAGCTAGGAGCAACAATGGACATACAGAACAAAGACTGAAGAAAACAAGTCAGTCTACTTTTACCTTAAGTATTTTTATTTCCTTGCCCAGCAGAGTTTGAGATTTTGCAAGGTTTTTCTTGTTAATGCATTTCACAGCTACTTCCACCTCAGGTTTCTGAAAGAGTGCATATGTCATTCAATAATAAATGTAAATTTCACCATTAATTTACATTAGGATAAGCAGCCTCTTAGCAGATCACAAATACTACTGAAAGAAGTGTCTTGCAGCAGCGGTAAAGGCCTCTCACTTTGTATCCTAAATGCTGATCCCTCACTTGTTTAGACTTGCCCTTTCCTGAATTATGCTTGTCAGCCCAAGGAGAAAAACCCAAGGTTTGGGTTTTTGTTACTACTTTATATGATGATTATCCCCTTATTCAATCACTAGAAATAAACACACTGTGGGAGCCATGGCTTATCCCAAGCCCTAATGATGGAAAATCCACTGCCGGATTGGTTTCCTTTTATTTACCAGTGAGCGATTTCCCCTCCTGTTGGAAAAATTAAGTGGAAAAAGGCAAAACTTCAGAGACACACAAAAAAAACCCCCACACCACCAAAGCCCAAAGCAAGAGCCATCTACACACTTCACAGATGGCGTGGGGGGATTTTTGTTTACTTGATTTCAAGCTAAGGGCCAGTTTTGGCAAGCAGGACGTCTCTGCGGACACCTCCGCGGCCGTTTGCCGGCCCCCAGCCCCGCTCTGGCCAGCCGCAAGGTGAAGCCACCTGCCCGGGTCCTGCTGGGGCACACGCCTGCCTCCCAAATAAACTCCAGAATAACAATAATAAATAACAATAAATACGTCTACCACCACCAGAGCTGCCCCAGAGGCCGGGGCCGATGCCCAGGCTAAGAATAGCTGCCGCAGCCCAGCAGGGACGGGGCGACCGGGATGCGGTGCCCAGCTCGGCCCAGACCAAAACATAAATTAAAAAAAAAAAAAAAAAAAAAAAAAGGCAGGAAAAAAGAAAAAAAGAAGAGATTATTCACCTCTTTGTGCCTGCCTTTGAAGACGACGGCGAAGGCTCCGTGCCCGATCAGGTCCTTCCTGCTGAACTCAAACTTTCCCACCGTCTCCATGGCGCTGCGCCGGGGGGTCCCCGGAGCCGGCGGGGAGACTGCGGCCGGGACGGCTTCAGAGCTGCAAAGGGACGAGGAGGAGGAGGATGGCGGTGATGAAGGAGCTCCCTTTAAAGAAAATTAAACCTCTCCCAATCCAAACACAGCGGGGCACGCACACACACACACACACACACACACACACACAACCCCCGCCGCCCCCCGAAGAGCAGTCAGGAGCCGGAGACCCGCGGGCGGGGGGAGCCTCTCTCCTGTCAGCCCCCCGGCAGCTCAGCGCCGGGCTCCTCTCCCCCACCTCGCCCTCGTCCATGGGCTGCCTCTTCCTGCAGAACGGCCGGGAGCTGGTCATTGTTAGAGGCCGGGGAGAAGTTGGCTCCTCAGCAGCGGGCCTTCCCCATCTCTTCCTCAGGACAGACCGGCGCGGCTCCTCCGGCGGCCGCTTCAGGCGGGGCTCCCCATGCCGAGCCCCGGCCCTCCCCGCCTCGCAGGCGCGGCTTCGCGAAGAGTCCACCTTAAGCGCGAGCCACCTTAACGCCCGGTCCACCTTAACGGGAGCGGTCCACCTTAAGCGCGAGTCCACCTTAAGGGCCGCCTGCGCCCCCCGACTGTTTGTACACAGCGGGGCCGGGGTTACCCCGAGGGTCCCGCCGCACGCCCGGGTCTCGCCGCCCGCCCGGGCCTCGCCGCCCGCCCGCGCCCAGACAAAGCTCTGCGGGCCGCGGCGCGGACGAGAAGAGGGTGCCGGCCCCGGCGGCCGCGGCGCAAGCGCGGTGCGCGGCAGTGGCGGGGGCAGGCACGGAGGCGGCGGCGGCGGCCACCTGAGGCGGAGGGGGCCGAGCCCGACGCATTTAAAGGCGCCGCCCGCGGCCGGCCCTGAGTCAGCCCGGTCCCTCGTGCCCCTCCGCTGCTCGTGGGGCTGGGAACAGGAGGGCTCCTGCCGGTTCCTGCGACCCCCCCCCCGCCCCGAGCCTTTGAGAAATGTTTCTAACAACTAAATAAATGGGTCCGTTTGGGTGAATTTTTAAAAATTCACCACAGGATCCGTGACGGGGCCCAGGTGCGACCCAAGGGGCAGAGGTGGGACCCGGTCCCACCACCTGCAAAGCCCCTTCTTCTCCCACAGGATGGCCCACCCCCTCCACATGCCCTGGCCCTTTGCCTCATGCCTGTGTGCTGCGGCCGGCGGCTGCTCCATCCTCTGTTCCTCTGAGGGGAGCAAACCAGGCCTCCAGCACGCACCGAGGGGTGATGGAGGGCGCCTCCATCGAGCTCTCCTCTGAGAAACCTTTCCAGACGCTCTACTCCGGAGCTCAACATGAAATCGTTGTTGCGATGAGAAACCTTTCCCAGCCTGAGCCGGGTGCTCGGTTTGGCCATCCTCAATCTCTCGCTTGTGCAGTAGCCCGCAAGCTTTGCCCTGTGGGTGCGGGCCCGCGGGTCATTCCCTCCATTGCAGGAACCTCTCACACATTTCACCCATCCCCTGCTCCAGGCTGCCCAAACCTGCTCCCGCCAGCCGTGGTGGTGCCCAGACCGCTTACGCACTCGCTCCGTTTCATCTGCATCCTTATCAAAACGTCCAAAGCGGAACATCACATTCCAGCTGCAGAGAAAATAACGCCTCACGGGCAGCACCCCTCCTCGCACGTTCCAGTCTGAAGTTTGCTTTTTACACAATTGCGCGGTATCGACCCGTATGCCGACCTGTATCAGCACTGCAATACCAAACACGCCCTGCCCTTACAATGCCGGCGGCTCTACAGATACGTGATGCAAAGGGCGCTCAGTATCGTGACGCTGAGCATCTGCACTTATCGCTGTTTTCAGCAAAAATTAGGAACAAGCAGCACCTCACAGCATCAGACCCTGTTTTCTACACAAAAGCAGTGGCTGACTGATAGGATGTCTGGCCTGTGGTCTGTTGCCCTTGGTTGCTACATAACTCATGTTCAGGTACCATCCTGTGCATAAAATTTTGGTGGAAAAATGACAGCATATACCAAACGCCGATATAAAAGTCGCAGCGCCTGACCGGTGGTAATTTGCATCTCAAGTTCCAGCAGATATTTAGTGCTTAGTGAGAACTGTAAAAGTGATAAGGGGTATTCTTCAATGGGAGTTTGATAACAAGGTCTGTTGAAGTGGCCTTTAAACCAAACCAAGACCAGAGTACATTTGTGATTTTAAAATTTAAAAAATTACTTTGTTAAAAAATACAATATACTTGGCTACTTGTTTTCTTTCTCACTTCGAGGCCTGTGCCGTCCATGAGGTCTACAATTTCAGGCTTTTGTCAATGATCACAAGAGGTTAATTCAGAAATTGACACAGAAACCGGTAAAAACAGCAAACATCATCAAACTTGCAAAAAAAATCAAGCCGCTTGGCAAATGACAGACGCAGGAATTTCTTTCACCAGTTGTAAAAAGCCGCTGTCTCTAATGCAGAACATAACAGTTGCAAAAGTTTAAGGCAGGAAGTGAAGAAAATGTTTTGAAACTTCTTAGATGATTTCTAAGCAGGCAAAATCTCGTATCCCTCTTCACTGGAAAACAGCCAGGGCACCATGGTTAGCAAGTGCACTCTTGCAAGAACTGCGGTAAAATCTCTAGTGACCACAGGTGTCTCTGCCTTTACTTTCCTAGCACGGCAAAGACACGCAGTCCTGGTGCAGGGCGAAGGAGGAAGTTGATATGCGTGCTGTTCAGCTAGAGGCCAACATATCACAGCGATGAATGTTCTTTGTTCTGTACTGCCTGTGCTTATTTGTTCCTTCATGTGCTGATGGTTGTGAAAAAAATGTTTAGCTTAAATTGGTTTTGATTAAACGTGGGTTCTAAGGTAGCTTTCCGCATGCAGCTACATACAGAGCGGGGCGGTAAAGACAGCCTCCTCTCTGTTGACGTGCTATTTTTATTCTAAGCAAACTGGGTTTGTTTTTAAGCAGACTCACTGGGTAGCTTTCTAGTGAATAAGTGGAACGTCAAACTAGCATAAGAATTGCGAAGGTACTCAGAGGTCTCTACAAGGATGAGGACCAAGTTGTACTGGATGCCATGCGCACACGAGGCACGACGCTTTCTTTGAACTGACAGTTTAACTTTTGTAGCAGTTAAATGTCTCTCAAATGTATCTTCCAAAAACAGGCTAGTGAAAAGATTTCAAACTTCTACAGAGCTTTAAAAACTTACCCAAGGACGACTAATAAATGTAATGTCGCTTGATAGCAAATACAGTTTTGAGGTATTTGGAGTGTACTCTGCCGACACATGGTAGTAGCAAAACATTTGTTCGTTTTGGAACAAAGGTGGCTGAAAAGCTTTTTAATTAAAAGTAGGATTCCTCAAATTTTTTTTCTGTGGTTTGCTGATTAAATACTTATGCTCTATCGTCAATTCTTCCCTGATGTCCAGAATTCAGTGAGAGTATGTTTAGGCCGACATCCAACACATGCAAATTCTGTTCTCCTCCCACAGTCTCCCTTTTGCTACTGATGAAAGTACTACCACCAGCAGGTATTCAGCTACTTCCTCAGATAGAGGCATTAATCTTTGAGGGGACAGAGTGTACAGTTCAATTTACTAATGCAAAACAGGGGTGGGGGAAGATCTACTGCTGTGATTTACGATGGGTGGAGAAAAATATAAGCATACACCCAACTGTGGGAAACCTTTGAATATTTTCTTGAAATTCTTTTTTTAATTTAATGCAACTTTATTCTTTTTTCTAATTCACATGTGAAGGAAAGCAACAGACAACTGATATCCTGATGACTCAGTTGATACTCTTTTCCAATGCCATGTTTTAATCAGTAGTCATAAATATGGCTGTTTCTACCTACCGGAATCCAAGAGTGCCATCCTTACTTCTGGGCTGCAGAGGTATGATATAATTATCTCTGACACCACCTCTATGCTGTGGAATTGGTTAAAGCTACAGAAGTATGAGGGACTTATGCAAGAACAAGCAAACTCTGAATAAAGATTTAGAATAAAGACAGAATAACGATTTCCATCTAGGGCTAAACTGTTCTCATCATAGTCCAGCCTATGGAATAAATTATGTATGTACCTCATCAGTAGCTCAAGGTGTGGCTGAAGCTCACGTAGGTACAACTACACTGGTTTTAAACAAGCTAACTCTTTTACCAGTAACCTGGAGCAACGTAGACTTCATTTTGGACTGCAAAGCCTAACTTGGAAGCTGGGTGGATGCTACGGAGGGCTGGTGCGTCCTCAGCTGCTTGCTGCTATGCGTACTTTGCTGTAGGTATCAGAGCTTCCGTGAACGCTTACATGAGACTTCAGTCCCATCCAGATATACCCAAAGAGCAAGATGTATCCACTTGACTATGTCTTCTAGGACGAGCGACATTTTACATTTGCTCCTATGTAGCAAAGACCTGCATTCACATATCCCAAAGAACCTGTGCCAGATGTGTGACATGTTTCTTGTTGCTGTTCTAGACAGTTTTGGCTGCCACAAGCATCTTCTGCAGGCCAGACAGCCCTCTTTCCCGAAACCCTAACGTTTTTGCTTTTCTAGTTCAGCAACTCCATCCCAGTGTTTCCCACACTGTTCCATGAGTGACCAGAAGCCCCACAGTGGCCACCCACAGAGTGGAACCAGAAGTATCTGGAAGGCATGGGGGAATCCTTGGCCAGATACAATCTCAAAGAACAAGTTCTTTCCCTTGCTGTATATCTCTATTTTGAAATCAAAGTTCTGCTTGACACAGAGGGAATCTCCAAGGTACTCCTGTGTAATCGTTTTATAACAGCAATTGCCTCACAGACAGAGGCACTAAGGGCCAGGAAAACAAATCAGTGTTTCTAGAGGAAGGGAAATGCCGAACTATGAGGCTTGGGCACATGAGCAAGATGTGACTGAACACGTTACTGCACATGGACTGAGCCTGTTAATTGGCCACACATCTCCTCTTTGCGTGAAATGGAAGCTTAAGCCTGAAGACGAGCTTTAACATGAGCTGTAGCACAGTCATAGGTAGTGCTGCTGCTGGGTAATTTATTTTCTTCACAGAAGCGGATGCTTGAAACTTTTTCTGGGTACTTCATAGCCAAAAAAGATGGACAGAGTAGCACAAGAGGAAAGATCAAGTATGGCTTAGTTTCAGAGTACATCTGGATTGAAAAGCAGACATTGTATTCGTGCGGTTTCAAAATCTGATTCAAATTCATACATGTTAAGACAGTTACACATCCGCTTTCCACAAACATACTAATAGCTGAGCATAATCGCCAATATCTGGGCAGAGCCAACACTAACCTGAATGCTGGAATTTTTGCCAGATTCATCAGGAAGGAGTGAAGGAACTGAATACGCAGTGCTTGGCTGAAGATCAGTTCGGTGGAAGAAATATGTGGAACGTCCACAGATATCTGTAAATGGTAAAAGTAAATATTAGCCTAGCGTTAATGGAATAGAAGGCAAGCTGCAGGCTGAATTTAATGGAAAATTAAAATGACATCTTTTAATCGTACCCATTTCAGATGTCTGTTAGCAGGTTAGGTTCTGGCTCAGTTATAGTAAGGGTGAGACACAGACTACAGTAGAATTGCACCAAAGTCACACCAGGATAAGTGAGTTTTGAACACAGCCATGTTGTGTTGCACTCCTGGAGAGGTTGAATGAGTAGATTAATTTGGAGCACTGAAAACATCTGTAAATTTACAGCAGCAATGTAAGTTATGTCAGGACTATTTGTTCATACCTCACTGAGGATCTGCAGAAACAGCACTCCAACTCTGGTAAAATACTTTTATCTTAGAAAGGGAGCGGTCCTCCACTCACAACATCAGCTCTTGATCAGTGAAACTGGAGACACTCAGTTAAGTGATAGAGTTTACAATCTACTCCTTACCTTTTACAGCCTGCTGCTCTCTCCATCGCACGCACAGCTGAATCGAAGACATTTAGGTGGCATCTAAACACGGGATAACACAGCTGGAAAGACTGGATGTTTGAACTGTCAGAGCATTGAGGTTATTCAAATACCAGTTGCTGGAGCAGTATGGCATCTAGCCTCATGCACAGGAGAGGAAGAATTGCTTTCCATGCACTTCCATAGCCCTGTCATATTACATTCTGGATTTATTTATGCTGTGGGCCCCTTTATCGATTAGTACTGTTGAGAGATTTAACTAGCCACTCAATTATCCTGGCAGGCAAGGTCTGAGATGTTTTATTACCCCCCTCCCCACACATATACACCAGCTCACTGAACAGATTTTATGAATTATTGAAGGCAATGTTTTAATGTACTCAGCAAGGTGCTCTGGCAAGGGGCTTCCTAGGTTCTCCTCGCATTGTAATATCAGATGCGTTTCAGCTACTGGCAGAGGGCTCTGGGCACTAAAGGCTGTAGTCAGTCAGGCTGTAGTTCGAATCTGTTAGTGCTCACATCAAGGACCATTACCTAACCTGCCTGTCAAGTGGCTGATTATACTAAAACGAGGGTTGCCAATAAATAAGAGAGAGTCTGCAAATCCTCTACCCAGAGCAGTCTGTTTTCAGGCTAATTGGAAGCTATTTCTTGCCAGAACACTGCTGGTCCGTAAATCAGCAGGTATCATCACGCAGTTCCTTACAAGACCTTGTCTCTGTCCTGAATGAGAACAGATCCACCCTCAGCCTCTCTCTGCATCTGCACACACAGTTTGGTCCGTGCCATCCACGGGGCCCCTCACATCAGTCCTGGGGAAGCCAGGGTTTGTTGGGAGGGGACACAGGCTGCTCTTCAGCCAGCACCCTGGTCCTCTGGGCCCCCCTCCAATGTTCACTCAAGTCAACAGGATCCTCTGCAGCAGCTCCAACAGGCTTCGGCACTAGCCCTTGCTTTGGTGACCTCTGTGTTAAAAATAACTGCTCACCTCATGGGGGGAGGAGGAGTAGGAGTGTCACATCCCTTATCTTTCACATCTACGGAGTCATACGTTTAGGAGGCCAGAAGAAGGTTGCTCAGCCTTCAGCTTGGGCTTCTCTCCAGATAGGGCAGGGCGAACGTGAGGCGAGGAGGGGGCATGACTCAAATAGGGGAAACCTCCAGGTTTAAGGACCACCTCCTTCTCCAGGAGAGAGCTGAAAATCATGGCCAGAAGGAACCTCTCAGCCCAAGAAAGTCTTTCCAAAGCAGTCCAAGTGGACAGTGACGTCACATTTATCACCTCAGGTGTCTTTGACCTTCTCAAAAGTGGCCTTAAGACAAAAATCACCTATGAAAGCTAAAATATTAGAAGCCAGCAGTGACTTCCCAGAGAAGCTTGTATCTGTCCTGTTATGAATCAGAAGCCTCCTTGTTTTTCCTGCTCCAAAACCTGCCCATCTGAGAGCAGGTTTAACACCCTTTCCCTGCTGGCTTACAGCAAAGAGCCGCAGAAGCGCGCAGGCTTATAGAAACAGTCACCTCTTCCTCTCCATCGTGAACCTGGGAAGTCCAAGACCTGCAACAGCTTACAAATGGGATTCTCGGGCTTTTTTTTTTTTTTTTTCCCAGCTGGGTTCTTTCTGGGGTTTGGTGCATCAGCACCGCTGCCCCTGGGGAGGGGAGGCATGGCCAGGAGCGCCCCGCGCCTGGGACCAGCTCACTCGGGATGGCTGACTGCTTCCAGCAAGCTTCGCCCTGGGAAGCGACTGTTAATGAAACTTTCCTCTTTATAACTAACTGGTGTTAGTTAGAGGTGTCTGTTTTCAAGTAGACCAGTAGCATATACAAGTTCAAGTAGGCATTGGTCCAGCCAAGGCCTTACTCATCCCATCTAAAGCCAGGGCAGAAATGAGTTTCCTTTATTTACAGGCATATGTAAATAACAGCTGTAACAATGAGGAACGTCCACAGGAGATAGGACAAGACATAATGAGCTTCAGCAGCGATGAAGGAGATCTCTCCCTCCGCTGATGGGTTCAGGAGGGGAGCGGGCTGCCTGAGCAGCAGAGCGCTGTCACTGCCGGAGCCTTTCTGGGACAGGTTGGGCAAACATCTGGCAGGAACGCAGGCAAGGTCAAACCATGGCCTTGGACGAGCAAGCTACGTCAGGCCCAGCTCTCTCCCTCTTTCTGTGATTTGCCTTTAGTGTTCTGATTTTGTGCAGAGGCTGAGAGTTTCTCTCCCTAAAAGCCCAAGATGAGCAGTTAGGAATAACTCGGGCCTTGGAAGTTACCATCCTAGTCCCACTCCTACAGGTACAAAGAAAGAGCACTTGGGAAAAAAATTCAGGCTCTTCCTCTGGACCTGATATCACCCAGATTTTTCAGCTGACGAGGACAGGCTGCCTCACAGAAATGTAAAATTCGGCATAGATGCACACTGAGGTGAGTCTGGACGTTGCTGTTTGCAGCAGCAAGCAGCCGGGATCTGTACCCGTGTTGCAACGCTCCAAAGCAATGATGCCTCGTCCTTGCACATTTCTAGGAAAGCAGAGGGACAATTCTCCAGCATGGAAGCCTGAAGCAATGAGTGATGGGGAAGAAGAGTTTTCAGTGGAGCATCAGAAAAGTTTCTTTAGTGCATTCAAAATAATTTTATTAAAAAAAAAATCACTGATCTGCTAAGATGTCATACCCACCCATATCTGCACCCCAGTGCTTATTGCCCCACAGCAAAGAGGAAGACCTAAGGCCAAGGAGATAATGAAATAAGTTATTTTTAACCTGATTTTTTAATTTCTTTTCCTCTTTTTTGCACATCTGAGCTCTCTGCTCCATGAATTCACATAGCAATTGCCCAGAAATGCAGTTTAGCTGAAGCACTTGACTGGGACTGAAGATATCTAGCTGCTGACTTCCTGCCTGACAAATCAGAGATGCATTTCTTAGAGGTATTTAGGTACTTAACTCGCCTAGACTGCTGTCTCTTCCTTTGCCTCATCTGTGTAAATGGCACAGTCTTTGAAGACCTAATTTCTCATAGTTGTTTCTGCACTACTTTGATTTTGGTAGCAACTGTAGCGCAGTAATGGTTACGTCCAATTAAAGATCAGAAATGTACACATCTCAGCATTTGTCATTTGCCCTTTGTCAAATGCAACGAGGTACAATCACTAATAAAAACAAACATCTGAATGAAAGCAAGAGGAAAAAGGCTAGCCCTGATTTAGGAATTCTCTGTCCATAGCTAATGCTCTCCCCAGGGCAGGGTACAAGCTGTGAGAGTTGTTCTGCTAATACGCCAGGTTAACTCTAATATTTCCCAGTAGAGGATTTTGTTTTTATTGACACTATAAAACGTTGCAGGATGCATTCGCCATGTATATCCAGGCATTGGGAAGACACCTGGCCTGGCAGTACCGGACAGCAAGATCATCCTGAACTATGAGGGCTGTGGAGCTTTCCCATGACTCATGAAACCATAGTCAAATATTCCATGACTCATGAGTAAAACCCAGAGGGAAGAAAAGCTATTGGGTTGTTGGTTGACAAGAGCCTTTTAAAATTAACATGGCATAATAGGATACCAACATCCTCTTTCTGACTCTTGAGAAACTCGTAAGGAGGAGTTTTACCCACTCACTTATTACCAAGGGACCTCAGCTGAGGTTATGTAATTAGGATGGGACGCTTTTTGCAGCTTCGAGGCTTGAATAGCAGTATTAATATAATCCAGTTACAGAAAGCGCGGCCACGTGCAACAAGCTATTAGTACTAGCTTATATTTAAATGCGGTTCCCTTCCATTCTACTGCAAATGAACAAAATTTATCAGACAAATACACAGAAACCAGAATGTAGCCTTAAATGAACCACATGATAAAATACAGTAAACAAAGTTAACTGTCTCCCCTTCTGCCAAAATGTTATATACTTGTTTAACCCTGTAACACGAGTAGTCTGACCCCACGGACAGGGCATGGAAGGGGAATCTGAGCACACATTTCCAGAGTCCTGGGTGCATTCGTGCTCCCTGCTTTGCAATGAATTTCCTGGGAAGCTCTGGGCACCCCTGCAACTACAACAAGATAATCATGCTGGTAAATTAAATAGCGTAGACAAACCTCTCTAATCCCTCTGTGCCTCTGTTCTCTCTGTAAAATAGGACGAGTGGAATTGCAGAGTAGAGAGGATGAAATATATTAAGTATTGTGGGGGCCGGTGTTCGATTGCGGTAACAGAGGCCACAGAAAGGCCTGGGATGCTGCTGGTTGAACAGGTACAAATTCCAGAGGAGCACAAAGGGATTGGCAGTGGAAAGCTTCTCCGCTGTGGGACTTACAGGGGACAGAAAGTGCCCCATTATTTTTAATTTGGCATTCAGTCTCTGCCTGACCCTTAACATATCTGGGATCCTAATGGCTTGTGTGAACTCTCTTGTATAATAATACAGACCTAAGTCTAGGGAGCAATACAATACATTTTACATTTAAAACATCAGGCAGTTTGGTTTAAATAACTTACATTGTATCATTCCAACAATACTGATTACAAGTTAAGAGATTTTCTCCTTCAGACACTGTATGTGATGAATAAAGAGAAAGAGTAGGTAGAAGAATAGAGTTTAAATGGCACCTAGGGGACAGAAAGGAACAGTGGAATGATTTGTTTTAAGATAATTTGTTTATTTTTTTTATGACATTATCCTGTAGTTTATAAGACTAGGATTTGCTTGGCATAACTTCCTTCAGATCTCAGGGTTTATACGGAGAATCAGGTTTTTCTGTCAACAGTCGTAATCTTTTAACTAACATAGCCTCTTTCATGAAAAACTCCAAGCACTTCGCGGTCCTCAGGTCATATGTTTTAAGACTATACTCAACCATTCTCAATTTAATGTCGCACTCCTATAGGAGCCTAGAGCCTCAGCCAGATGAAACAATGCTAATTATATCGACTTGCGCCAGCAGAGGAGCTGGCTAATGCCAGCCAACATGCTTAGGAAGAGAATCAACTTGAGAGACGTGTAACCACTGTGGCATCAGTTTAATGTGTCACAGGACACCAAATTAAGGCCATGACAAAAAAAATTTCTGCTGATACCTGTATGGGTACAGACTGTTGTGTAAGGCACCGAAGGGCTATCCCTGTGACTCTGACACAGAAAAAGCCATTGTACATGACTGGGAAGAATAGCCATAGCGAGATGCACGCTCATTTTCTCTCATGCGTGCATATTCATTCTGATCACTGCATAGGAGTGAGAGCTGGGAGGATTATGTCTTTGTGGATGGGAGGTTTAGTTTTTCTTACAGTGAGCTTCAGAGGAAGGGTCCCCCATATCCAAGTAGGACACCCCAACAGCATTTAAAGAAATAAAAAAAAGTAAAATATAGCAGAAACAAAACACAAACATCATCAGGCACCGCAAGTCAGCACTGTCACTGAGGATAAGAGTTACCACCAACAGACCCACCCACATCAAACCAACCTGCCTAATTTGATCAGAGAAATTCTTTGTGGTTGGATTCAGTTAGAAAGACCATGCGCAAATAGGCCCTGGAGCAAATTATACCATTTTAACAACGTAAGTATACTCTTATCTGAATCATAGAGGATCTGTTGTTACCCAATGAATCAAGTGTCCTCCTTATAATCGTTTAGCCAGTTCCCTCATGATACAGAGGAGGCACACGCTGTCTGTATCACACGGGAAACGTCCTGCCTGCCCTGGTTATCAGCACAGCATCGGCCATGTAAAGGCATCGCTTTGCATCGCAGAAGCAGCGACTTATTTAGCATCCCCGCTGATAGGTCCTGAATAGCACACCGTATTCTGGATTTAGGCTAGCCATTCATTGCTTTTCTTCAGCAAAGCTCTTGCCAACTCTTTAGCTTTTAAGAACAGACTCGCCAATGTTAGGCGATTTCAATACAAATGCCTCCTCACTGGAGCGCCAGAGGTTGCAAGTGGGAATGAAGAACCACTGGGCTGCTAGACTACAAGGCGGCCAGAATACCTGCCTGATTACTTCTAGCAGGTGCGAAGAGATGAAAAACTTCAGGAGAACATAAGTAATGAAGATGTTCCAGGTTCACAATGTGCGATGATTAAAGCCAGCATTAAATCTATTCTGTAACTACACAAAACGACTGGCTTATACATTGCTGACTTGCATAACTTCTGCTTTTTTTTTTTTTCTTCTGTTATCCAAGAAACCAAGGCCTCTTTGCTCTTTACCCACTAACTTCATTAAAGTGTAATACCTCTTATCATGCAGCTCATTGTAACAGGTTTGCTGTGTACATGTGTTTTCCAGGAAGTTTCCAACAGTACTCCTTGTGCTGATTGCAGGAACTGTTATCAATCAACTGTTTTTAAATAGACAATGATGCATACGTAGCCTCTGCGAAGGGTTTGTTTTAAACCTGTATTTCATTTATCTTGAAAAAGGAAATATGTTTAGCAAAGTTATCTCCTTGTACCCTTGTGTCTTTGACCTTCACCCACTGCCAGTGCTACAGACCCCATGGCAATAAAGGATTTAGCCCTCTGCTACCCACTTCTCAAAGGTGTCAGTCAGCGAATGTTAGGGTCAGCCTATGCTAATAAATTGAATTTAAGCATTTCTAATGCGGACAATATAGCATCTACCCACCTTCTACTTTGCCTGGAATATCTACATTTTAATACATACTTTTACTACAGCCCCAATAGGCATGACTGTCAAGTGTCAGGCTGAGCCTAGAAGCAAAACAGGTCGGAGCACTTAGAGAAGCAGGCTACTGGGAGATTCCTCAGCTCTTACATGGTCTCACAAGTGACCTAAGTAAGAAGGAGGGAGCTTAAAGAGCCTGCCAAAATGGATCCTTTTTGGAAATGCAGACAGCAGCTGAAGCAGACTCAAACAGTGCTTCCTGTCTCTGTTGCGTATAACAAATAGGACAAAAAAGGAAGGCAGAAAAAGCTTCATCTCTGACACTGATTTTTTTTCTGAAGGTCTTGAGGGGGGTTTTTTTGATAGTTTTTCAGTTACCTGAAGTAGAGATGATTTAACTTCATGTTAGAATATTAGGGGAGTACTGCCTGCTGTGTAAAATGAAACACTAGCGATATCTTCCAAAGTACAGCACAAAGAGAAGGTAATTATAGACGATATGTAAGCCTGAAGAGTCAGTCCTTCAAGTTTCAGGGCTAATGAATTCCTGATAAGAAATTTCTGAGCCAGAAAACTCATGGTGGGACGAATAGAAAATACCAAATTAACTTGAGGCAATCAGAATTTGTCGAGCACAGGTAGTTATCCAGTCCAGACTGATGCTAGGAAAGGCTGGCAGCACTGTGACTTTCTGGGCATGATGGATGATCCAAAGCAATACAGAGAAAGAGACCAAAGTGGGGTGGGGTGGGGGGGGAGAAGAAAAAAGGTAGAATTCGCAAAGAAGAGCACATGGAGATCTCCAGGCCCGGGCTGCTGAGACATGCCATCTGGTTAGAGATCAAGCCTGGCCAGAGATCAAACCTGGCCAGAGATTACATCATTTTTTGCAAGAATTGGCAAAAACTGCTTGCATATCCTACCAAAAAAAAAAAAAAAAGATGGAGACATTCCCAAGTCATTTTACAGCCAAAGTGCCATCAGCACACCATGCCTATCCCTCTCAACCGAGCCAGGTGGAGCATGAACTCTTCCCCAGGGCAGAAACATCTGTTATTGCTTCCTCTGTCATGGATCCCTGCTCTTGAACTAACACCACAAGTTGCACAGAGCCAAGCAGACCCCACAGGACAGAGCAGCGTGGGCTTCCTTGGGATTTTTTTTTTTTTTAAACTGCAGACATTCAACTCATGAGTACCTCGTGCAACATCTATTTTAGTATGACAGAGAAAAAAAAAAAATCTCAGTCATTGCCCCATGGCTGCTTACCTTGTCCTTCCGTGTTAAGACAGAATTTAACCTACATAACATTTCTGTGTTGCTGTAGCCAGAGCATGGGATGGTTGCACTCCCTGTGACGCTTTGCTACTGATCTGGCATGTTGGCATGTGAAATCCCATAAGGCTGGATTATGCCTTTCCTTTCTTTATCCCCCAAGTTTTGAACAGGCCCAGTGACACCAAGCCAGCTCCTTTTCTGAGCTAGTTCATACCTGGGGCTGTTTCACCGTCCTGTTCCTGGGTTTACCAAGTGCCAAAGCACAGCAGCTTCCCAGATACCAAGACGTAGAGATCTAAAGTTCATGAATTAATTTGTTAGCAAACATCTTTGGCTCTGTCGTGGTTTAATCTCAGTCAGCAATTAAGCACCACGCAGCCGCTCGCTCACTCCCCCCCACCCGGTGGGATGGGGGAGAGAATTGGAAGAGCACAAGTTAGAAAGACTCGTGGGTTGAGATAAAAACAGTTTAATAATTGAAATAAAATGATAATAATAATATGATAATAATAATAATAATACACAAAACAAGTGATGCACAGCACAATTGCTCACCACCCGCTGACCGATGCCCAGCCAGTCCCCGAGCAGCGGCCCCCCCGGCCAGCTTTCCCCAGTTTATGTACTGAGCATGACGTCACATGGTATGGAATGTCCCTTTGGCCAGTTTGGCTGTGCCCCCTCCCAGCTTCTTGTGCACCTCCAGCCTCCTCAGTCAGTAGAGCATGGGAAGCTGAAAAGTCCTTGGCTAGTGTAAGCATTACCTAGCAACAACTAAAACACCGGTGTGTTATCAACTTTGTTCTCATCCTAAATCCAAAACACTGTACCAGCTACTAGAAAGGAAATTAACTCTATCCCTGCCGAAACCAGGACAGGCTCCTTGATCAGCTCAAGACAAATGGAAATAAGAGCTCCAGTCCCAGAGAAACTCAGGCCTCCACGTGGCTTTGAGCTTGGGACTTTCCGAAGAAAGTCAGCTCTGAAATATTTGCGTGCAAACTGACAGTTTGCATCCCAGACACTAGGACAGAAGTCAGTAACAGAGCTCTAGAGTTCATGGTGAAAATGCTGTTCTGTATGAAACTGCACCCAAAGACCAGACACTTCCCATTTGACACAGGGAAAGTCTGATGATTTTTTCAAATTTTTTTTTTTTTTAAAGGCTATCTTTCAGTCACCCTCAGTCATTTTCCCCCAAGTTAAAACCCAACCATTAATTGTACGTGTTTCATCTTGGTGAGGTTGTGAAGCTGGAGACAGTATGGTGGAAATCCCATACTCAGCACCAATAGACTCTGCTGAAGCCTGTCATTTATCGCCTGAATAGAAAGATTAACAACCCAATGCAAATATTTGAACTTCTCTTTGTTCCTGGCAGGGCTCTTGCAGCATACACATGAGCAGACTGCATTTGTTTTTGCTAGGGTGGGAGAAGCAAGGGACAGAGCTGGGTACGAGCCGAAGCCAGCATACAAGGAGAGGCAGATGCTGTTCCCAAGGCTGTGCACATGTGCGCAGGACTGGAGCACCAGCACAGGTAGTTTTATCAAGGCAGGGCAAGTTGGTTCCTGGAGCCTTATCAGGGTGTAGATCAAGGATGGTTGTTGATCACGAAGAACAGCACAGGGCAGAAACTCCAGCGGGTAAATCCTCTGCCTGTGAGGTTATGAGCAGAACTGAACCAACCACCAAAAGACTCCAGATCTGAGCAAAAATCCGGGTGGTCCAAACCTGGACCTTCCTCAACACTGCTCCAGCCTGGTCACATGCCACTTAACCAGCACAAAGCATTAACCAGACAAACAGCACCCTTCAAAATAATGGCATCTTCCTGTCCTCACCTCAGAGCGAGGGCAGGACCACTGGAAAGTTCAGTGACCCCAGCTGCATGACCACACAGTTGTTCCCCCCCCCCCCCCATTTTTACATCTGCTACAAGTCCAAATACACAGCACTGCTGTTGTAGGGCTAGTTTGTCTTTACAAGTAGTTACAGCGTGGTCACCTTGTGCTTGGTGCTGTGGAAACTCATGCAAGATGTTCCCCCATCCTCAAAAAGCACAGGGGCAGGAGATCAGAGGCCTCCACCACCTGCAAACCAAGAGGCCGGGAGCAGACTTGGCTCCACCGATAGCGCTGGCGCAATTTAAACAGCCTGTGGAAAAACAAACAGCCTGTTGGTTGATAGGCCCGATTCCCTGGCTCACGGCCCAAGGAGGGAAGCTCAAGAGCGCCGAGCAAAGGGTTCAGAAGAAAGCCCTCGAGTCAAACACCCGCCACAGAGGTTAGTGACCGGTGGCCTGCACTTGTGCAGGGGACGAGCACTGAGCCGAGGAGCACCGGGGAAGGCACCATCTCCCCAGCTGTCTGCCGCTCCGCTCTCCCTCCTGGTGCTGGATTTCACCAGCGATCACAAGGGGCTGCTAAGCTGGAGAGGAGAATACGAGCCCTTAGTGACATAGCTTGCAATCAATATAAAAGGCAAGACTACAGCTAACTTCTAATATTTTTTCTACGGCTCACCCTGCCCTAATTCAGCATGGTTTGCTAACTACTGCATTTAGGCTTTTGTTCTAACATTAAAAAAAAAAAATCTGCTCTGCACTCATGGCTTCAAGAGGAAAGAAGTGAAGGCACAAGTCCAACAGCAACATTGTCTTTGCTGCTCTGCCCATGAAGATGGGCTCAACCAGACACAGCAGCTGCACAAGCCGGTCTTCTGCTGCGGCGCTGGAAACAGCAGCCCAAAATAGCAGCCTTCAAAAGTTTGGTGCTGTGATGGATGTTCACTGATAGGCATTTGAATTATTTCTTAACACTTATTGGAGCTCTTCACATCCATCTCTGCCAACATGCTTCAGAAGCCGGGTTCAAGCGAGGCAAGAGCCCTGACACCAGGCAGAGAACAATACTGCACTTTCTCTCTGCTATCCGCAACATGATTACACCCCCAGGAGCTCCTCTGGGCACACCTGCCCCCTCCAAACAAAGCTGGAGATAGCGTGTACATAGACACATGCATGGACATACAAGGACAGTCACACAGCTATGCCTTTTGGTGGAGCCTGTTGGCAAGTGTTTGCTTGCCCACCCTTAGTGACATGGACAAGCAAGTAGGAAGCAGAGTTGGATTAAAACTCAACCTTAATTGTGTTCGCAAGGCTCAGGATAGCATTAGAGCACTTCCTACGCTTTGGGAGCACAGCAGAGAGGGATACTTCTTAGGAGTTGGTAAAGCAGCCCCTTCAGGTATTTGTCAAGCCCATTTCTCTTGGCAGCCTCCTCTTGAGACCCAAGGAGACAGGAATTACTAAGGGATCAACATCTCCTGGCAAGCACTTGCCGAGTCAGCCTGTATCAGTCTTCAGATACTCATGGAAGGGGAGACATTATCCCCGAATGGCTTTGCCCAGGATCTGTAGAGGTGCCGGCTTACACAGCTACAGTCACCCCATCCTGCCCACGCCAAGGGGACTGGTAGAACAGGGCAAAGCACAAAGGCAAAGAAGCCTGCGCTGGCTCCCAGCAGGGTGGACAGCAATAATAAACAGACTGCCTTTGGCAGCGTAGAGAAGAGCATTTCACTTTGCTAATGAGAAACGGCTTATGCCAGTGGAAGAGAAGCACTGGGGCCGTCCCCCTTTGCAGCAACAAACAGAATGACCCAAGTTTCAATGCAGCTCACAATAGAGCAGTTGATGGATGAGCCATACTTCAGAGCTGCCGTGACAGAGTGTGCAGAGCAAAGTTCTTCCATTACGTCACTGCTACCTTGCTTGACCCAAGATTAAGAATAACAATCAGGCTCCACTGCCTCATGCTGCCAGAATGAAACTATTTAGAGACAGGCTTCCTAGGGCAGCTGCGAGTTTGCTTCCCTGGCAGGCTTGCAGGGAGAAGAGCTTTGAGAGGTAGGGCCCATCAGTACCCCTGAAGGAGGTGGAGGCCAGTAGGGACATGACTTCATTCCTGTAAGTGCAAGAGGTGCCAAGTGTTTGGCATGTGCTTTGCAGAATAGGATTAGCATGGGCCCTGCAAAGCTCTACTCGCCTGAGCATGGCTTTTGCTTAGGGGCTTTCTGATCTGACTTGTTTACCCTGGTTGTACATGATCATGAAAGCCTTCCAGAGCCAACAGAGATGAAGGAAGTACATTCCAGATGAGCTGCTCCCTCCTGAGTCCATCCCCTCTCTTTCAGGAGAGGACTCAGCAGCCTATACAAGGCATTGTGTTTCTTATGAGACTAGAACAGGATCAATGTCCCGTTTCTGGACAAGACCTACTGCAAGCTGCACTCATGTGACAAGGACACTGCTCAGAGTCCCCCTCTCGCATCCCCAATGACAGAAGGGACGATATGAGGGAGATTGGGCATGGGAGTGCTGTGCAACCTCTTGCTGAGCACTAGAAATGCTCTCTCGTCCCTGGGAAGTCAAATATCTGCACTCCTGTGATGCACAGGGCTGGGAAAAGCAGGAATTCACCCGTGTGCAGGGGTACCTCAGGAGAAAGAGCCAGCTGAGCATCCAGAATTAGAGCCAAATTGCTCCACTCTTTTTCATGGTTTCCTTACACACATTTTTATTGCAGCCTGGGAACTCTGCTGCTGTCCAGCAGGCACATCTGGACAGATGTTTTAAAGCAGCACCACAGACATCTGCCAAATCCCATCACACAAATCTCCCTTCTTTAAGTGTTCTGAGGTCACTCCAGTTCCGCTCTCTACCAACCTCATATTCCCAGGTCAGACTATCGGAGATTCACCAAATATGATGTGGTATTTATGATCCTCATGACCTGCTATCCTCTAATGGGTGTGGTCATCCATTATACAGAGGTACAAGGAGCTCTCTAACCACAGGTACCTGCAGAGCTCCAGGATCTCTTTTCCTAAGAGACCATCATCTCCAGCCTGACCTGTGCATTTTTGGAATGGGGAGGCAGAACTTCACGGCAGCAGAGGAGGAAAAATGGAGGATGAACACAGCAGTGGAAAAAGGGAGCGATAAAGCAGATAATTGCTGTAAAACACTGAACCCTTTGCTTCTGCATGCTCAGAAAATTAGAGCAGTTAAGAGCCTGGGTTGAGCATTAATGATGACATTTCAGATAAGTTCAAGCACAGCAATGCAAATAAGTGGGGCAAAGAGTTACCGCCGCCTGCGTGGAAACCCCTCCCCGTGAGCTCTGCTCAGAGGCAGGAGCACGGCTTCACCACAACAAGCCCTCGTTGGCCACAGTGACTCCATTACCTGGCAACTTCAGAAACAAGCAAAACCCATCCCATGGCGCTGCCTCCTTACTGATGTGCAGGAGCTGATGCGTGCAGTGTATAGCCGTCATCCAAGTAAACATGAGGTAGCAGGGTGAGTCCCCAGGAGCGGAGGAGTTGCAGGATATGAGATGGCTGTGGTGCTTTAAGGCAGCTGACAATGGACAATCTCCACATGAAGACCACCCAACACCATAATTTTCTATGCCCCCGACAAAACCAGCTTCAGATCCAGAATAACCAGCAATTTCTCAGGCTGGGAAGAGGAAGGAGACATTGCCGCTGTGTTGCCCTGTAACCACCAAGCTCCCGGCTCTACTCCACAGGGAGAACGTGCCAGGGGCCATCCTGGCTTGGCTATTTCTGCAATACAGCTGGGGTGGGAAGCAAAATAGGGCATTTACACCCTTTAAAATTTAGTGGAGGGGTCCTGCATACAAACAGGCTTCTGCAATCATCACCTGTGCTCCCCCCCAAACCTTCCTCTTGTTTCAACAGAGGAGAACAGACCAAATGCCTGATCCAGAGCAAGAGACCCTCTTGCTCCCGATGTTTCCAGCTGCACAACACATTGGCGCGGTTCAGCTTGTCAGATGTGGGGTGGGAAGGCCCCTCCCCACGATATGTGTTTCCTCACGTGAAGCCCAAAGTTGACTTGCCATAACCCAAGCGGCACAGCCCATGAATCTTGACACAGTTCCTTGGGAAGCTTGTGAAGTCTTGTCTTCACCGCAACAAAGTGGCCCTGCTGGCAGCGCAGCTCGTCCCCTGCCAAGCCACGCTTGCTGAAAGCTGCTCGGAGCAGACCTATCACTGTCCCAGCAAAAGCCAGGCCTGGGCCTCGTTTTATTTGTCTGGTTTGAATGTGCAGTCAAGCTCAAAGCCCTTAAAAAAAAAAAAGGGAAACCCAGATCCTTCCATACCATTGAGAAATAAGCCCACCGGAGCTGGCAACCTAGTGCTGAGTTAGGGTTTTGTAACTGCTGACAGGATCCTAAATCCCAGAGGTTTGGGATTTGTTTTTTTAAACCAGGGACCAGAAATTTGAGTGGAGGACAGAGGACTGCTCTGGCAGCTCTTCTAGCAATTTTGCTAGTGCCACAAGGCCAGTAATCACTTGTACTACAGAAGATCCAGACACATGGATCTGCATCCCCGTGTACAGCCCTAGCACATGCCTACAGAAATCCTCCACGTACCATCCAGCTTTAATACCCTTTCCTATTCTTAGCCCAAGCTGGTCTTCTTATAGACTATTACTCAGCTACGTACTCCCTGTTTTTGGCTGTCCTATATCCCTCCCCTGGCCTGTTCCAGCCCCACGAAGCCAGCCAACACCCCCTGTCTAGAAATTTCAGGGAAAAGCAAGTAAGCGATCCACAGCACTGAGCTTACCAGGAACTGCTGGGACATAGAGAGCCAGGACAAGCCTCCTTCCCCTGGACAAAACATCCCTTGGGCTGGCTTCTGCTGCTTACAGCAGCATCAGGCTCAGCCCCAGCTTGTACACCACACTCACCTGGCAGAGGGGATGGAAAAAGCAAGATAGCAGGACTGGAGGCAGCTCTGGTATTTGTCCTCTCCCAAACTGCCATCTGAGAAGCAAACGACAGCTCTATCTCCAGGAGCTGCAGGAAGGTTTCAGGAGCACGTACCCACCTGCTGATATAGGGCATCATCCAGAGCAGCTCCTGAGCTATGGGGCTGATCCCCACCACCTGCTCTCCTGGCCCACAGCTGTGCAAGGGCATTTTCTGATTAAATTGGGGGTTGAGGAGAGAAATGTCCTTCTTAATAAATCAGAAAGTCCCATTTTAGAAAAGCCTTTTGGTGTAAGAGTCTTCCCCTCAGCTGTAAGGGGGCTATAGGAGGCAGGAACCTTTTGTAACACACACGTCATATAATTTGAATCAGTGAGTAAAGATGAGTCTCTTCTCAATAACTTTATTGTGTTTCTCAAGCTGTTAAATCCCAGGTCTTGCCTGAGATGACTTGTTATTAATTTTTTTAAATCCATGCATTGCCATGGCTTTGTCATTTGAAAACTGCTCCTGCCCACCTTACTCTTTTTTTTTTTTCCTTCTGCTTTTCTTTATGGTAGCAAAACAGAAAAGGCCTCGAGGGCTGGCAGAGCCTGGGGACGGGTGGGAGCGAGAGCCAGGAAAAACCTTGACTGGGGCCCTGGAGCCAGCCCCAGCAAGCATAGCTGCCATAAACTGAGGTTTTCAGCTTTAAATACTCGTGGGTTCAATGGCCAGTGCCCCCCCCCCCTTCAAATTCCCATCCCTCCTATGACATAGAAGTATTTCAACTCTGAAATGACCTCACAAAATCCTCTGAGAATTTAAATAGTTGGAAAATATCCAGACTGGGCAATATGCAATAGCAATATGATGCGCAGGTTATTTTTCCGGAGGGTGGAGGGGGCTTTTCCAGCTAAGACTAAGGATGTTGTTGTGGAGGAGAGCCAGCCCAGGGGCTCTGGGTAGGACCGGAGGAATCCAGGCACAGGGACGGTGCCAGGGAGCCCGGCAGCAGGGCATCAGCAACGTTCTGGAGTACGGAGACCGCATTTGTATGCTACCTTCTTATTTTGAAGCCGGTAGGGAGCACGACTCTGCCCCCGCAGGTGGAGCTCCCCGGGGCCAGGAGCGGGTGCCCGCGGCCGTCTCTGCTGTCCTCCTGCGGCCGCGCCGGGGACGCCCGCGCTGCCGCTCGCCCGGAGCCGGCCTGCTGCCTCCCAGCTCCCCTGTGCCCCCGGGAGAGGGGTCTGCAGCCGGGAGAGGGGTCTGCAGCCCCCGGCAGCGGCACATCCCCCAGCCCACGCGCGTGTTTGCCGTTCGTTGGCTGTGCGCCCGCCCAGCCCCTCTGGGAGACAGTGCCCATCCTCCCCAGGCCCCGAAAAACACGCGGTGAGCCTGGCTTTAGAGGAAAACCCAAGAGAGTAAGTTCCCCGAGTACCAGGGTCGTGCTGCGATTTGCACCTATTGCCTCTACCCTAGGAGCGACCTGCAAATGCAGTTGGAACTGGCCGGGGATTTCCGAATACACCGTGCCCAGAGGGGCGGCTGCGGAGGCACTGCATGGGAGCCTTGGGGCCTTCGCAGCCCCCCACCAGTCCTCCCCTGGGTGCCGCGGAGCCCCCGCGCCCTGCTGGGCACAGGGCTCTCTCTGCTTTGGGTCTGTAAAGCACGAAACCCTTTCACCGATGGATCCACACCGCTTCACCCATGCGGGACTGCTGTGTCCCCACGGGGGAACGAAGCAGCACCCTGAGCACCAGGGCGCTCGCCGTAACAGTGTCTTTGTGCCGCAGACATCTGCTCCCGATGCCCCAGCCCAGATGGCCCTGCGCTGAACTGGTGACCTCAACGGGAAACGCTCCGGCTCCCGTTTCCATCCCGGGGGAGCTCGAGCCTCCTGTGGCCGCATCTGGAGCTGATGGCAACTGCAGGGCGGCTTTGCCAGTGGCCGGGGGAATGGCCAAGCAAACCACATGCTGGGAGGAGACAGCAGCTTTTCTCCATCCTCCCCGAGGGCTGTCCAGCAGCAGCGGAGCCCTGATTCCTGCTCCATTTCTGGTCATCAAAATGCATACTTTGAAGTAGAGAAGGGTGTATTGAAAGCCTTTCCGCAGGCTTTATTTATAAATCACAGCCCCCCCACATTAAATAAACTTAATTTAACTTGATGTCCCGTTAGTGTGGGTCCCAGCACCACTGTGACCATGTCAGCATGGCTGCAGGGCCACTGGTCCTTGTCACCACAACAGGCTCCTTGGTTGGGCTGGAGAAGCCATGGAAGCAGTGCTAGTCACGTCCCTGCCTCCTCTGATCCTTCAGGTGCAGCTTCTGGATATTTCTTTTGTGGAGGAAGACCAAAAAAAAAAAAAAGGGGGAAAAAAAGAGAGAGGGTGTCTTCCCTGAGATGCTGTGCTCCTACCTGCCCTCATCTCCAGGAGGAATCTATAACATGCTGACATTCATGCAGTGTCACCCCAGCAAGCACTAAAAGCCGTGTCTTCTTGACTCGAGGGGGGAGAGGAAGAAAAGCGATGTGAACCGAAGGAAAATCCCATCTCCCATGATGGCAACTCACAACACCCTGCCCCTGCAGCCCCTGCTCGGCCTGGCAGGCAGAGGTGGGATGGGGACCTGCTTTGAGCAGAGCAAGACCGATGCAGCGACAACACCAGAGGCAGCTTTACTCAGCAGAGGGAGCTGCTACGCGCGAGGGGTTTCGGTTTGTACTTTTTTTTAAAGGATATTTAATGGTTTAATGGGAGGTTTCCATTGAATCATGCCCCATAAAATCACACTGTAGCACATCGTACTGAATATAGCTGCACCCTGTGAACGATTGGGACTACTTAAAAATGCAAACAGCAGAAGGGAAACTCAAGGTGATCCCTTTTTTCTATCAAGAGGCAACTGTGTGCTTCCTCTGCTTTGCCACGGAGGGCTTTGCGTTACGCCCAGCCCCATGGCAAACGCCCTGGCTGGCACCGGGGCCAGGGGAGCAGCCTTGGCTCCTACGGTGACGCTGCCTGCGGCTTCCTGCCTGCTGCCGGGTCTCCCCCAGGAGCTGGCCCTGGCAGAGGCAGCAAGCGGCATTTCTGTAGCAGCTTTACAGAAGCAGGGTAGAGAGGAACAGTGCGTCCTTGCAGCTGCTGCCCATTTCCCTCCTTTAACACCCCTTGACAACATCAGACTGGAAGACCCTGGCCTTCCCGACATCTCTATCGCAGTTCCTAGCGCAGGTTCTCACCACTTTCAAGACTCTCAGATGCCCAAATTATACTGCAGAAAATGGATTAGCAGTAGGAAAAAAAAAACAAACAGGAACATCCTAATGCAGCACTTGACCTTGCTTCTGTCGCTCCAAACTCCTGGCAGAGGCATCAAGAAGAATTTGAGGCTGACTGCACAGCATCCCCTCCTCCCTCCAGCCCATCCTCCGCGGCGCAGCCAGGTGTGACAGAGTCACAAATGGATGCGATACATCTTCATCCCTCCCAAAACATAAACCAACCTGAAACAGGAACTCCAAGAGCAGGAGTTCATGTGCATGGATTAGGCTGGAGTGGCGGGTGTAATTGCACCTCATTTGGCTGCACTCAGCAAGGTTGCTCCTCGCATAGAGGTGAGGCTGCTCCGGAGCCTCAGTAGTCAGCACCTCACTGCAGGTGGCAGGCTTGGTCTGGCAGAGGACTGGGAATTCTCTGTGTAGGCAGCCAAGGTTTATTAGAGAAATTGTTAAATTCAAATGACTCCGATACAAAGATAAGCTGCACTGCCTTCTGAAAGGCAAAGGTGTTTCTGACCCGTAGAAACTGATACAGGTTACCGAGACATCAGTGACCACAGCAGGTTTGACAGTAAAATGATCACCTTGCAGTTAATCTTAGTGGAGTCACAGTTTCTTTCTAGCTAGTACATCCAATAGGATGTGTACATTGTGTCAGCACATAACTACCGCCTCTCGCCTATAGCCTTGCTGCCTTTCCTCCGGGAGGTTGCCATCTGTCTCAGCAGCATCTCTTCTGTTCCCGTTCAACCAGAGTGGCTCTCCCCTCCCTCGTTTGCCGTGTTTAAACATCCAAAGCAACACATCTCTATGGAACATTTCTAAATTCAACGTTAGGCTGCTCTCGTCTTTAACCGGATGGGGGAATAAGGAGGTGCAGAACTCACAATCTGTTATTAGACCTTTAAACTAAAATTAAAAAGAAAAAACCAAAACCCACTGTTCATTTCTCATGGAGAATTCAAACCCTTCACCGGCGTGTTCCTAGGAATGTTTGTCTGCTTGCAACAGTTAGCATCACGGGATCGTATCCACCTCCCCTCCCTGGAGCACCATGGCGTTGTCTCGTCGGTGGGATGAGGTGTCATAGGGCTGCACACATCAGTGCTGCTGTCCACACGCTCGTCAGCACGAGGCTGGCTGACAGTCTGAGCACACGGCAAGCCTGGAGGGATGGGGAGGCCGAGGTGCAGGAGCAGACCTCGTAGCCGTTTTCTGAGCGGCTTTCATCGTGCTGCCCTGGTTTGGAGCGTGCCCCAGTCCTGCTGCTCCCGGCTGCTTCTGGGGAGTCGGACTGCATGTCGCTGCACATCAGCCAGTCTCTAGCGATGGACTGGGGATAACCAGGCTGGGCCTCCAGGTCACTGTCCAGCACTTTCCAGTACTCCTTGCCCCTGAAGAAGTAACTTGCACCTGCGAAGAGACCAAAACCCAAAGGCAAGATGAGCGGCGACAGGCGCTCTCCCAGTGGAAAGGGCACAGGAGCACGTGGAGCAGCAGAGGAGCACTCCCACCCCAGCTGAGCCCCGGGGAGCGGAGGCAGATGCCATACCACTGCTTGTTGCCAATACCCTCTCCCACTGCAGGAGCACAGCGGCTGCTGACAGATGATGCTACACCCAGCCGGGATCTCTCACACCAGGCAGGAGCCACCAGACAGATGGGAGGCGGGTGGCGAGATGTCGCCTCTTCTATGGTGGGTCCTAGAGCAGATGCATCCCCCTGGTACCAAGGGCGTGCGAGGTAAAAGCCCTAGTAAATGCACAGCTGGACACACCATACACATCTCTCAGTGACTGGCAGTGGACAGTCTTGTAACAGGGCATGGTGAGGCTGAAGAAGACCTCACCTACCTGTTAATACCCTGGGGTGCGTGCTGCTATCCCTGGGCTCAGATAAATACCCTGAGCCTGGCGGGGCCCTGGGAACCTTCGGCTCTCGGGTGCGTTTTTTCCACTCTGAACTGGGAGGTTGTGAACTGGGAGGTTGTGAATTCTCTAAGCAGGTCCCGTGCTCACGGAGGACTCCTACCCACATGGATGGCCGGTCGCTCTCAACAGCTTCAGGAATTCAGTTTGGAAAGCCTCTGGAAATGTCCCTCCCCTCTGCCTGGTTTATCAGTTGCTATTACACTGTTAGGTCGCCGGTAAATAAAACCTGGAAGTGCCACTTTGCTGTGAACGAATGGCTGGTTTTAAACATCTCCCGTGACAAAATTTTTGTGGTCTTTTCAGAGAGAAGAAACCACTGAGAAATCTCATCCCCGGTAAATAAGTCGTAACTCTGGGGAAAACATCTCCTTCAAAAATATTTTCTGTCTACATCCTCATATATCTAGCTAAAAATCCAATGACAACAAATTCAGTGAAGAGCAAACCAGCACGTATTAGGATAAAAACCACTGCAAAACAACATCAACTGTGTTCTTTTAATAAAATCAAATTATTAGGTCCCCAGGATATTTTTGTTGCCTGCTTGAAATTACCATGTCTTTTAGCGAGCCGCATGCAGCACAGGGAGCTCTGGCTGGAAGCCTACTTCCCTCTTCAGCTTTCAGACACCAGAAAGCATCATCCCATCTGGGGCTGAGCAGTTTATGTCAGCAGGCACGGTAGAAGGGGCTATAGCTCAAATGCAAATGAAGCACTGATTTTTTTTCTTGTGTTTTTTGAACCGGCATACGGACTCACCATCTGACCACCTCATGGCATCATCTAAAGGGCTCGGTATTCCCTTCCACAGGGTGGTCTCTGAAGGGTACCCGGGATCCATCCTCCGCTCGTGGTCATCGTAGCGCCAGTAGAGATTGTCCTTAAAGAAATAAGTCTTGTCATTGTGGGCCCAGGAGAAAGCGGCGTCGATTCCTCCCGGTGGCAGACCGAAGTCTGAGATCGGCCGTGGGTATCCTTCCTCCACGTTATTGTCTTTGAAGACCCAGTACCTGTCTCCTGTGGAAAGGAAAGAAGCACAGAGCAAAATCACATTTGTTTCACAGCCGAAACCAGCATTCCCCCACAGACGAGCTGATGTTTCATTATCTGTTGCCGTGACAATCCTCAGGACTGAGATCTTGGGATTGAAGGATGGGGACGGGAAGGCAGCAGCCCGGTGGGGAACCTCGATCTTTGAATAGTTGCTTTTTTTGTGTCAGGCTCTCCATGGAGCATAGCCCTGCTTCCCTCCTGAACTGCTGCAGGCATGACGGTCCCGGGACACGAACACGCCGACAGCGTTAGTACAGTTGTCGCTTTTATGTATTTGGTGGTGGCATTTGGTTTTCCGCCCCTTTGATTTCTGCCTGATATCCAACTGCAAGAAACAGAAAGTTACATGCAGCTGTTGTGGGCAAATTGAGCACTATCTGCCTGCTATTCGGCTCCTGAGAACCAAGAGAACCATTTCTCTTTGGAAGAGAAATTGCCACACTTTTTAGAGCCAGCTGGGCTGACGGACCTGTGAATTTTAAGGGATGTAAGGAGGATGCACAGGGGCTGGACAAATCCCATCTGAGCAGCTCACTGCTCTTCAAGTGCTCTCTACACAGCCACCACCAACCCCCGGCTCTGGCCCTACCCTGGGCACAGCAGAAATGTCAGTATGGTTTTTTTTTTAGATAAAAACGAAGCCCCTCACTACAAGAAGGATGTCGAGGTGCTGGAGCGTGTCCAGAGAAGGGCAACGAGGCTGGTGAGGGGTCTGGAGCACAAGTCTGATGAGGAGCGGCTGAGGGGACTGGGGTTGTTCAGCCTGCAGAAAAGGAGGCTGAGGGGAGACCTCATCGCTCTACAACCACCTGACAGGAGGTTGTAGCGAGGTGGGGTCGGTCTCTTCTCCCAAGGAACAAGCGATAGGACGAGAGGAAACGGCCTCAAGTTGCGCCAGGGGAGGTTTAGATTGGACGTGAGGAAAAATGTCTTTACTGAAAGAGTGGTTAAACATTGGAACAGGCTGCCCAGGGAAGTGGTGGAGTCACCATCCCTGGAGGTATTTAAAAGACGTGTAGATGAGGCGCTTAGGGACATGGTTTAGTGGACATGGTGGTGTTGGGTTGACGGTTGGACTCGATGATCTTAGAGGTCTTTTCCAACCTCAATGATTCTATGAAGCACAACGTGACTGGCCCACAGTCATACGAGGAACGAGAACAAGAAAACCAACCCAGATCTCTCAATTCCTATGTGATACTCTAACCACCTGGGCAGTCCTTCTGTTTGTACAATGTCTCTCTGTGAACCTGCAGTGCCCTTTTGGGCATCACACAGCCTATTTTAAAGATGAGGCTTTTTCCTCCCTCGGTTTTCTAGAAAATCTGAAGAGGCACTTAAGCACGTGCCCATGTATCAGCAGCAGGACCTTAGAGGCCGGGGTAATTTGTGTGCTTTTGTTTTTGTCCAGGGATCAATGAAACAGCGTTGGAGGGAGAGAATGAGACAGTATTTTATATCTGGAAAGAAAATCTCAAGTTTAATCTTAGGAGCTAAGCAGGACTAATACACACATCGTGCATGGCCACGGAGCGCCGTGCCTTGCAGGGGCAAGACCCCACCTGTGGCAGAGCTGTAATTTTGGCCTTACAAGCTAAATTTAGCCAGCAGCCAGGAGGAACCCCTGGACCTGAGCTGCCGGAGGTCTGTCCATTCCCAGCAGGGAGAGGAGGGAAGAAGGGAAGGAAGCGAGTGCCGCTGTGGTCTGCAGACCTGGCTGGGAGGGTCTGGTGCCAGGCGTAAGGGCTGCCATGTTCCAGCTGGCCCCACTCCCTCTGGATTAGCAGAAAGGTAGAGCGGGGCGGGCTGCCCGAGGCAGCCTTTTGCACGTTGTTCCGTGGGGAGACGCAGGGCTTGGCACGGCTCCGCGGTGCTCGGCACGTGGGCAGCCTGGAAGGGATTCGGCTGCGCTTCGAAATGCTTCTGCGAGCGCAGAGGCTTGCGCGGGACGTAAGCCTTGCTGGAGGAATTGAAACCGAATTATTGCTTTCAGAAGTGCTTGGTTCAGCACTTCTGAAGCCGGTAATTGCACCATGCTCAGAGCAGAATGGTCGGGAGACAAAAAGCAATTTCCAGCTGGGGAGCACGGAGGGCTAGGATGTATTTAGCTCTTCAAGTGCACGACCTTTCAGAAAGAGCTGGTGCCTGCTGGGGGCTTGGGTGACATTGAGCACATGGGTAACGTCCAACCAGCATGGACGGACGGTTCGCAGGGGACTTGGACATTTGTGTAGGAACCACAAGCTAATCTCTTTCCTCCAGTTCTTCTGAAAGAAACTTGTGAGATGTTTTTAAAAAGAGAGAGGATTATAACACTTATTTTAAGAAAAAAAAAAATTGTAACAGAAATATAATTAGCAAAACCAAGCTCTTCAGGTTTTCATTTTTGTCCCCTCTGCAGCTTCTTCACTTCTCTGCAACAAATACTAAAAAGAGAAAAGGCTGAAGAAGGAACACAAAACCTGTAAAGTGTGTGCATGGGCGGGTCCTGCTTTTATTTTGTTCTTGAAAAGCAAAGATTTCAGTTAGGTTTGGCTGTAGTTTTTCTTCAATTTCCCCCATTTTCTGGGGAACACGACTACTACTTTTTGCCTGCCCGCCCTCCCTCCAAGCTGGTTTCTCCTGGCCTCGCTCCTGGACAACAGATCTCGGACCTGCCCTGGGAGATGGCTCAACGGCTGATGCTGGTGGCTCCTGCCTGCAGGAGAGGTCAAAACTCTGCCAAGGTACCTTGGCACTGGGATCTACACCGGGGAGACACACGTGCTGCCTCCAGCACCGCGTTTGCTCTCACCTTTGAAGAAGACGATCTTGTGGTCGCTGGTTCTCTCGTAGACCGCATCCAGGCTGTCCAGGTTGAGTGGCAAGCCCCGCCAGAAACGGTGGATCTGAGCCGGCTGGAGGGAGACCAAGTGCTTATTGCGAGTCAGTCTCCAGAAGTACTTGCCTGGAGGAACAGACTGGACATTACTGAACCACACTGCAACCCACCTTCGCTGGGGGAGATGAGCCCCGGGCACGTGGCAGCAGCAGAAAGCAAAGCGCGTGAGATGGGAGCTATGAGTTACAGATGTCCTGCTTTCCAGCAGCAGCTGCTAGCGCTTTCTATTCATGGCAGCCATTAGAAGAAATCCCCTTTTCGGGATCAAAATAAACCTCTGGACATTGCACTGGAGTCGTTACACTCCTGGCCGCGGTGTGAAGCTGCACCGCTGAGCCGGAGCAGGTGAGAGGAGCCTTTCATCTCCTCCCTTGCTGCTCTGCATGGGATCTCCTGGGACCCGGCGGGACCAGGCAGAGGCTGAAGCTACACCAGGTACCAGCAGCCTTTAGCGAGAGCCTCCGAAGAAACATGCCTGTTTCTCCTCTCCCGGAGCACCCACAGCTTCCCGCACACAGGGTGCCCAGCTGCTTTCATATTTAGAAACGTGTATGATGTTACAACGAAACACGGAAATATCAGAGGGGTTTTTTAATGAAGAAAGGGAGTAAGAAAATAGAGGAGGAGGAAACTATATTAATAAAACTGGAAGGGGTTGAGGAGGGGAAGGAGGCACAATTAAGGGGTTTGGTACCCTCTCGAGGCATAGGATAAGCAGGGGACCTCGGCCCTGTGGCGCTCCCAGGGGCCAAATGTACCGGTGGTGTAAGCAGACACGCTTCCAGCACCCGCAGCAACACTGCCCCAGCTAGAAAAGAGTTTGGCTTGGGGTATTTCTACAGTATTTTGGGTAATGGAAAAGGAAACAGGTTTGTCCTCTTGTGGGAAGGATGCCAAGCCTTCTCCTGCCGAAGGAGCCTTCCATGGGATTTCCCGAGGAGTCTTAATGATTTTAGAAGCAACTCAAAACCCGACTCTCTGCACTGTCTCAGGGATTCTCAGCCTGAGTTTTTGCAGCGCGCTTCGTGCTGCATTTTCCTCGGAGAGCTCCACACAGTGAGATCTGAGCCGGAGCAAGACGTCTGAGAGCCAGCTCTCAACTTTGTGTCATATTTGTTATTGCCTGTTAGAAATTATTGCATGTTATTTACATCTGCTCTTGCATGGCTTCCCAAGGGGGGATAAGCAACAGAAACCAAAGATGCGTCTTCAGATTTGTATTCAAAACACTCAGCCCTTTCTCCAGCGCCAGCAGATTGTGACACTGTCTTTTAAAATTTTATGGAAATTGGATCTTAGCCTAATAATGCAGGAGGCGAAACTCTAACGCTTAAACATCTGCAAAGAGGGGGTTTTATTCTAATTATAAGGATTTATATCATATTCTTGTTGTTCTGCTCCAGTTTGCATATTTGCTCTATCTGACTGAAACCCACAAATGAATAATACATTCAAATGTGGTAGGAATTGCCATAATTACAGATTCTTTTTAAGAACGTTAGAAAAAAAAAAGGATTCAAATTTGGTGGCCATTGTACATCGATGGAAACACATGTAATTAAATAAAGATGATCTCTGCATCTCTAATTAGCAAGGCACTAGATAAAGCCAGATTTTCACTTTTTTAACAAGAAATACAGCTCAAGATAATTCCTTCTTTAGCAGATAAGTATCTGAACTTCGGAGTACCCTGGGCTCATTTGAGACAAGGAGGGAAGCCCCAGTGCTTTTGACATTTCAACCCTTTGCCAGCGATGGGCTCAGCGGGTGTGCAACTGCAGCAAGCAAGCTTTAAATTTACCCTCAAAGCCAGGCACAGCCTGGGCTGTTGGTTAGTTTGGTTGGGTTTTTGATAAGCTATCAGGAAAAAGCAAAAAAAAATATAGCAATTAAGTAGCAAGGAATTCTTAACGCGACAGCCCTAGTCTGCCCGTGCCCATGTTTTGTCACGGCCAAGCCTGTTCACCAAAGCGCTGCGGTTGCTTGGACGATCATCAGCCAAAGCCAGATCCGTGGGGGAACTGCTGCCATTAGCATGCAGAAATACAATAAAATTAAAAAAAAGAAAAAAATCCCAACCCCCTGTTTGTTTAAAGAGCTTGATTTAAAACCACCCTCTGAGCTGGCAAACGGAGCAGGATGAAAGCCAAGTGTAGAGTCCTGCTGTCCCGAGCCTCTCCTTTTATATGGATGATGGGTTGAGGCAATTGCTTTCTTTAATACTAGGTGATTTTGATCCCAGCTGTGTGCCCCGTGCTCTGTACTTTGGCTGCCTCTGGCAAGATTGCTTCACGCACCATGCAAACACACACACAGGCCAAAGCTGTTTTAAAACTTCAGGAGTCTGTAGCGAGGCACCTAAATCAAAGCAAGCGGTGTTTCCAAAGTGCGGAGAACCCACGGTTGCCTTCAATACGACAAGCCTGGGAGCCCTGGGGAGCTTTGGTCCTGGTGTCTTTGCGGTGGGAGAGGCTGCTCTCCGGCTAGGGAACCAGCTGGACCAGCTCAGAACAGAACGTCCATCAATGGAAGGACCTCATCACTGGAGGTCATTAAAATCCTGCCCGAAAGGTGACGTCCCTGCTCCTTGGTGCCCAGGACGGTTTGGTGGCAGCGATGGGGGCTCCAAGGGCGGTTCTGGGCTCCAGAGGCAGCCGTGCAGCTGGCACCCACTGACACTGTGCTCTTTACATTTGCATTTTGGCCCACAATAAATATATCCAAAAATAGACACCGAGATGGATTTCTCTTTAGTTTTCATCTTTCCCCCCCCACTTCTAAAAGACAGACAGCCATTTATCCTGGACACCAGTTCTTGTCTCTTATTTTCCCTTCTTCACTGTGGCTTTTTGGAGCTGGCATCCGAACAAATACCGCAGGGGAACAGCCTCCGTATTGTGCTTCCCCAAGGACACAGACAACATCAAATTCTCTGGAGCCCTTTTGCCATTCTTGCCTGTGACCCGAGACTCACACTGTGATACCCAGATGGGTTACACGCGCCCGGACGCTGCTTCTGATCCCTGGGGGAGATGCTTCTGCTTCCCTGCTTCCCTGCTGGACGGCTTTGGAGTGGCCAAATGGTGGCCAGGGATGGAAAGAAGTGCCCACTAGGCATTTTTCCATCTTGGAAAGGTAGAAAAGAAAGCCCGTGGAGTCCAGCCTAGAGGGGCTCTGTACAGCTGAGAAGTCACTGACGGGATCCTCGTCGACAGCCGGGCACCCTGGGGACACACTGCCAGCAAGTGTTTGCTGACACAGAACCAGATGGCTCTGCAACCGCGCGCATGTTGTCTTTGAGCGATGCACAGCAAGCAGCACTAGGGAAGGTGAAGCGTGGAAGGAGAGGGAAGTTGGAGGCATCCAGGAAAAAAGCAGCGGAGAGCTGTTGTTGCTCTGCTCATCCTTGGTTCGACCCAGATTTCGACTTTGATAGCACAAATATCAGATTTCAGTTCTTCACTTGGGCAGTGCGGTGCAACAGATCAGAGCGTGGTACAAAGCACCGTGCTGGATCGTCACCAGCCCGGCCACTTCAGAGGGAAGCGTTAAACCCTGGCTCCCGGGCAGCCACGCACCTGCCCTGGTGTTAGGACACACGTCCCTCATGGGCACCACACCGGCCATGCACCGCGGCGATGTGGGCAGGTGGGTTTGCCTCCACTGGTCTCTCCTTCCTAACCACGCGCCAGACCCCCGCCCTGCCATCGGCTGCGTGGGTACCTACTCCACTGCGCTGAGAGGGACTGGGCAGGAGCCGGGCGGTTTCCTTCTGCACCGCAGGCAGGATTCGCATCGACATTAAAATTTCCTTATCATCTGTCCTCAGCCTCAGTAGGCTGATTAAAGGTCTAAGCCCTGTGATTTGAGCCAAAAGGAGTCAGCAGCATGCGAGATGCCTGCCTGGGTCTGCGGGCCCCGCAGCCTGCAAACCCCGAGCCAGCTTATCCTCATCGCCCACCCCAGCCTGTCTGACACTGCTGCTGCAGCGTTGCACTATCGCACCAACGTCACCGCAGGGTGACACACGCAAAGACCGCCGGCAGCGGGCACTTACCTTTGAAGAAGAAAGCCTCTCCCCGGATCTGGGCCACCGCATCAAAGTGAGTGTTGCATCTGTTGGGCACGTCCCGCCTGAGCCTGCGGAGAGATGCCCAGGTGAGCACGGCCCAGGTGGGCAGCAAGGGGCCATGTCCTCCCCGGTGTCCCCCATCCAACAGACCGCATCTCTCCTGTCCTCAGAGCCCCCAGCAGAAGACCACACGCTGCGTCCATCTGTTGTTCCTCACGCTCAAACCCAGCCACGTGCATGGGGATTTCCAGGGCGACCTTGGGCAACCCTCAGCCTGAAGACAGCTTTGTGGCAGACATGCTCCCTGGGCCACCAGAGACCATCGCTGTGAGTCAAGCGAGGACATGCTCTACATCTACCAGCTAGCATAACTGGTGAGGGCAGAGCTGGATTCCCGCTCCCTGGTGGCACAGCACAGCCTGGCTGGCTGCCCCCGGGCAGTGGGACACGTGGCGGATAAAAGCCAAGCCGCACCTCGCTCCAGCGGCTGGGGACGTTGCTGCTCTGAGGCTGAGCTCCGAAATGCCAGTGAGAGGTGATGGAACTACAAAGCAGAAGGCAGATGAGACCAAACACAGGGAGATGATGCCGCATGCGAGACAATGCCATGTGATATGTGGTGAAAGCCCCCTGGCAAGTCGCAGCTGAGCTACTGAGCTGCTTTTAACAAGGTGGGTGGGAAAGGCACAGAGCATGAAGGACCGAAAGCGCTACGAAGCCCATGTGAGAAATGATGATTGATGGAGGACAAGGAGACAATGCCGTGAACATGCACAGAAAAGCTGCTGTGGGTGACAGGGAAGCATAAATCTAATTTGCTGATAGAAGGGTTGTGCTGGGCTGCCAGCACCAGCTTCACAGCCCTCTTCGGGCACAAAACGACAGACGTGGAGGTGAACCCCGTCCACCCTCCCAGTCACACACGGGGCAGGAAGAAGGGGTTGGCATGAACAAGTTTCCTGCTCTTCCTGCTGCTGGTGCAAGACGATGGTCGCCTACAGCAGCAGGGAGAAATGCTCTCATGCGTCTAGGTCAAAACACGGCCACACAGAGCCCTGTGGACAAGCTCCGTTAGAAGGTACACAGGAAGAAAGAGAACTAATGGCATTCAGCACGTTCAAGGAAAAGGGTTCCTTAGGACCCTCGTAGCCTTTCCGCAACCCCTGGCAGCTGGGACACCTCCACCAAGAGCAGGTGCTCAGCACCTCTGTACTGTGGGCATCACACCCAGCAGGGCAAAGTGGGATGAAGAAGGTGCTGAGGTGGGAAAAGTAACTGCAGCACAGGGATATTTTTTCAAGATTAGATTCTTCTTGGTCCCATTACTGTAGGAATAATCCGACTGTTCGTGCTTCAACCCTGTTATCCCCTCTTTGCAGATGGGGCATCAAGGCACAGAGAGATGAAGTGACTTCCTCAAGGTCACACTCCAGATGGGGGCAGACCAGGAGGTGAAGGTGACCTGCTCCATCTCTGCTGCTCTCACTTGGGGTGTTCCTGGTATCTGGCAAAAATGTGTGTGACCATGAACTCCTGCCTTTTTGTCCAGTGTCCCTTCTTAACTGTTCTGCTGCCCTGGTAGTAAAACAATTTGGTAACTCCAACGTTTATTAATGAGCTAGATCCAGATCTTCCCTTAATGAGGGCACGCTGGTTGCTTGATGATACTCAGTGTAAGCAGTCCTTTGCCGATGCAAACCTGCGTTGGAGTCAGGCTATCGGTCCACTTGTTCCAATATTCACCCCCACAGGTACATTAGGGAGTTGCTCACTGTGGAAAGGTTTAGGTAAGTTATGCTTGCACAATTCAGGATACTGCAGAGGAATTTTGATTAAAATTTCAGCAAGGATGAGTTCACCTAAGGGTGATAGGGACAAATTTCCATTAACACGAGTAAAATTTTGAGTCTTAGGGAAATACAAAGCATTCCAAGACGATACAGAATTTCTGGACATGCCTTGAATGATAAAAATTACCTAAGGGATAGATAGCAACTATCACTTGTTCCTGCTCTTAACCACTTCAGTTGTGGGCTGGCCGGCCGGTCTCCACGCATACTGCTTGAAAAAACCATCTCCTGCGTACGCTGTTGATCAGGAGAGGTGAGGAAGAAGGGGGACTCTGTGTGTGTTTTCCAGAAGACAAGAGGTCCAGAGGGAAATACCAAAGCCAGGGTGAGCAGGCAAGATACTGATGCTTAAGTGGAGCTTCGCAACTACATGTCCTTTGCAGGAACAACAGTGACAGCTGAAAAGAAATGAACTTGACTTACGGGACAGTGGAGCGGTTCTCTGGCAGCTCTGGCAGGATAGGATGGTCATCAGTTTTGCTTACTTCAGGTTTGGCTGTGGGGGACACAGATTCCCTGACTCCTACACATAAAGACAAAGAAGCAGTAGAGCTGTACACCATCCTCCCCACCAGCTCCACTCACCCCAGAAAAGAACTATTCCAGCGTGGGCCAAGGCAGAAATGGGCCATAGCCGGGTGAGGGACACAAACTTACCGTAGAGTTGCCAGATTCGGACTTTGTCCTCGTAAGGTAGGTCATACTTCAGAGGATCCCCCACTGGACCTTGGTAGTAGGGTCTCATGATAGACTCTATGGCAGAGATGTGGGTCAAGCCAATGGCATGGCCAAACTCATGGACGGCTACAGCAAATAGGTCCATCCCATGAGCGTCTGGAAATAAAGACAAAATTGAAATAAAAGTCACTGCATGCTGATTGTATTTTGGGGGTTTGGGCGGGCTGTAAGGGCTCTAAGAGAAGGTGTATGTTGGATAAACTGGGAAAAAAGCTTTGGAATATGTGAAGTTTGAAAACGAAATTTTTCTCCAGTTGGAAAAAGGAGATTGAAGCGTATCACATGAAAATGGAAAGAAAGCCAGACATCAGCCTGCAGTGTGAGTCCTCAGCCCCGCACAGGCTTGGGGATCGCCCCGCTTATTCCCAGACCACTGATGGCACCTGAGAAAGAGCTGGACAAACAGCTGTGACAGTCACCTCGGCACAACCGTCCGTCATCCCCGCTAACTGGAGGTGCAGGAGCTGGGCCAGAGCAGTCATCTCCTGTATCTCACGTCTGCCCTGCAGCAGCTGCAGACACAGTCTTTGTGATGCCCAGAATACCAAATTTCTACAGCCACTAGCCAGAAGCTCGTCTACACCTGCGATAATGAGCAAAGCCATGTGCCAAGGAACTGGTGAACGCCCGGCAGTGCCCACCTGCCCACGGTGCTCTGCTGCTCGGCTGGGCTTTCCCTGCCTGCACAATGCTGGCATCGCACGCTGCTGCCCTGGCCAAATCCACCGCGAACACCTTCCTGCATGCATACAAACGCAGAGCTGTTCACCTGCTCGTCGGCCGCCAACCCTGCTCATCTAACTGCTGCCCTGACAGGGAACGGCAGAAGGGGCAGGTGACCACGTTCAGCTTGTTTCCAGAGGACTTGCCTGTCTTCTCCCCTTCCACGCCTTGTGCTGGCGGGGCTGCAGCTCCAGGGTCTGCTCCTTTAGAAACACTGATCCTCACGCACCACACTGGGCATCAGGGAGACTTTATTGAACATTGATACCTCCCTCTGATGATTTTTTTTCCCTCAGTTGGGCTCTCTCTACTCTATTCTCTTTCTCGAAATTTCCTTATTTGCAATCCAAACCCTAGTGCCTCACACCGCACCCACACACAGACCCATCCTTCTAACGAAGGGTCCTCTCCAGAGCCTCAGACACTCAGGTCAGATCTCAACAGGGGTTAATGTCTGCTTCCAAACCTCCACCACTCCTGCCAAAGCAAAGGAAGAGCTCCCCTCAGGAGCCGTACGGGACTGATCCTGCTCGGTGCACTCCCACCACCCAGCTCCAGACCGGCTGGGTGAAGCACCCGTGCAATTGCTGCCCCTCGCTGCACAGCAATGCCCTGCAGAGCAATACCAGAGGGCGGCAATGATTTTAAGCACGGTTCTTACAAAGATCACGATTGCAAGCATTGTAATAAAAAGGCAGTGAGGTTGGAAAGCCAAGGTCTGCGCAGAGCTCAGGGGAGCCCCACGTTCCCTGAGCCATGCTCGGGGCCAAAGGAGACGTCATGCAGAAGCAGCCGTGGCTGATCCTGCACAGTCCTTTGTGCTCCCCACCGGGCTTGGGGTGTTGAGGGGGGATATTTTTGCTGAATTCTGCTTTTTCCTTGATGACTATTATTTACAGTGTCTGTAAACAGCTGGGATTTTTATAACCTGTGCTGTTTTCCCCGGCACTAGGAGAGAACAAGACATACGCTTTCTGACATTTTAATGCCAAACTGACAACCTTGGGGATATTTTTATATCACCTAGAAGTTGTTATTTTTGAATCACTAGGGAGAACGAAATAAATAAAAGATGAAGCTCGGATAGCTCCAAGACCTTCAAAATAGAGGGCAGTTTTCTCGCCGTCAGGCTCATCCCCTCGTCCCTCGGCGATGCTTGGAGGGATCCTCCCTGCGGGGCTGCCGGCCCTGAGCCCGCTCCTCCACGCGAGCCTGTTTCACAAGGAGTGTTCCCAACCACCAGCCATAAAACAGGCACCACTCCTTACTTCACCACGTAACACATCTGCTACGGCAAGCTACCAGACCTCAGCGCTTGCCTCTGCCCTGTATGTCTGCAAAGCAGAGCTGCTGCTTTTTTTTTCTTCCCCATAAGACATCGGTTGGGGTTCCACAGCGTCATGAACCAAGGAGCAGGTTGAATCCTGAAGAATCAGCCTGTCCGGACCTTTAGCCTTAACACCGGACCTCCTCCAGCACGTCTGGTGAGCACTCCTGCCCACGAACACTCAGTGGGGATGGACGGAGGTCAACCGGTGGGAAGGGAGGCGAGGGGTGGGGAGAAAGACGGTATTAGCTGGTTTCAGAGAAGACAATCAGGTCTAAACAAAATCATTAAGCTGAGGCAGCAGGAGCCTGCTGGGAGGCTGGCGGAGGAGGTGGCGTGACAAGTAAATTAGCAGCTGGCGACTGCAGAGGAGACACTCTGTCAAAACATGCCCGACACGAAGGCTGGGGACCTGATCCCCACAGATGGCTCGCGCAGCTGAGGCACGCTCGCTTCTGAAAGTCCCTCTGCTTATTAAAACTCTGCTCTAGCCAGACGAGATGAAATAAAAGAAAAAAAACCTGTAACTTTTAACCATCCTGGTGTCATGTAATGGACACGAGATGGCAGGAAAAAATCTAGTGTTCACAGGGGGCTTTTTCCCTGCAGACCACAGGGCCCTTTCCAGGCAGGTCAGCTAATAAATATGCTTTAAAAATAGGAAACTGGGGCATGTGGCAAGGAAGCTACCCAAAAGATGGTGAGGTCAGAGAACACAGTCCCCATCCGAGAGCTCCAACAGCTGCACACCCAACCCGTGACCTTCCAAGTCCCAGAAGAAACGGGGACTGGGGGTGGGTGATGGGGAGCTCTGCAACTGCCGATACGATGGGGAGAAACAAGGAGATATCATTGAGGCTTCCAGGAACAAAGAAGGTCCTCGATGCTGGCTGCTGTCGTTTCACTAGCAAGGCTGAATGGGGAACCAGAAGGTGTTGGGACCTGCAAGCACAGGGTGAAGCCGTAGCAGAGACTAAACCGCTCTAGCCACCAGCACAGAAGAGGGGAGCTGGGAGCACATGCATTTGGCTGCAGCTCTCCCACCCCGACATACCTGATGATCGGAAGGTCCAATACTCATCATCGTCAAAATGGGTGTCTCCTGCCGTGTGATGGTCTCCAGGGAAGAAAGCGTGTGCCACTGTCCCACCAGGTCCATCAAAGGGATAGCCATCGTTGTGATCTGCCTTGGAGAAGTCTATCTGGATGTCGGCGTTGTTACCTGCCACTTCGTGGAAATTCAGCGGGGTAATGTCGCTCCAGACCTTCAGGGCGTAGTACATCAGGGCTCGGACTGTGTCGTGGCCCAGGTGGGACTCTTTTGGGAAGGTGCGAACTCTGAAAGAAAGAGGGCAAAAAAGAGGATAGGATAATAGCATAAAAGATCTTCTCTGAGGACCACCAGGAAGGGCTCTGCATGTGCCTGCTGCATCACAGAGCCCCTGCGAGCTCATAGCACACTCCAAAGCGTGCCCACATGCTTTTTAGATGTGCATTTAAGTCTCTGAATCACATCGGTTCCAGAGCTATGAGGATTTCAGAGACTGAGTTTGGGTTCTCTGGAAATACTGAGCCAGTCTTGCCCACCAGAGTGTGAAACACCCCACGGGTATGAAACACAACCAGGATTTGAGTCCTGGTACCTCCCGATCCCGCTGTACCAGGTGGCAGTCAGCCTCAGAGCCACGCTTCATGCACAAACTGCTGTTAATGCCCAGGACTACTACCCTTGCCCAGCCTTGGAAATGCAATGCCATCAGTCCCTTTCCAGAGCTTGCCCATTTCTTTTTTCAAGCTCCCTTTCAGATCTATCAACAATTATTTTCTCACCACTTATTCATTCCAAGCGCAACCCAAATATGCGAAGATTATTGACTTCTGAAGCCTTTGCACCACACACAGGCCCATAAGTTTTCCTGCAACAAGCAGCAGGTCATTCCTCATTCTTATTACACGCACATGGAAATCCAGTAAGGATTTGCTGCCTCCATATATTTCCCAGCATGTCTGCTGGAGGTATAAAATATACTCTGAAACCAGTACACTGCCAGCAATCTCTGAGACTGCAATCCATAACAAGGAGGAAGAGGAAAAGATGCATTTTATGTAAATCACATTCAAAATGCCTCCAGCCTATTGCCTGCAGTAGACGGGCTATCTGATGGAGCACTGTAGTTGAGAAGCTCTTGCCTTGCTTCTTGGTGGAAAAAGCATTGACGAGTGAGGGCTTACAGCACCGCTTCACACATCACAGGGCTATTATGGTTTCTGCGTATCAGCACGGCATCCCTTGGTCCCCGGCTCTGCCTTGCCCTGGAAGAGAAGCCAGGTAGGACGAGCCGTGTGCCGGCGTTTGCCCTGCAGCTGCGTGATTCAAACCTCCCTTTTGGTCTGAGCTGGAACGAAAAGAAGTCAATGTTTCCTGTAAAACCAAACCTTGAAAAAGAATTCCTAATATTGTTGATTTAATAGAGGAGGTGAAAAGACAAAGATGCAACAAGGCACCTTGGCTTCTAAAAGAGTATGTTTAGATAATCTTTCATTGACAATTTTGACAAAAATAAACACACGCCAGGAAAACGTACTGTTGACTGAGTAATAATTGACAAAAACCAATTCTGCTGGAAAATTTCTAGCCAGCTCTACCCCGGTAATAACGGATACTTTATTTCTTGGGTACCAGCACACCAACCAAAGTGTTCATGAAATATTCATGGCTTGACAGATTTTTAAAGGCTGAAGCAACAATTACGATCACCTCACTTGCCCTCCTGCATAATACAGCTGGGAGAGCATCGCTCAGTATTGCACCACTCCCCAGCACCAATGTGAAGTAATGACCTGACTAAACCCCTAGAGATAATTACAGGTGTCAGAAAGCTCTGCCTACGAGTAGTGATTTGGGTACTGGGAGACACCATGGATTAGCGAAGGGGAGTGGGAACGACTTGCTGACTGAGGTTGGGTGCTCTTGCTTTCCCAAATATTTGCATATATCCCATGCCCTCAGAGACACGCAGCCCAAGGTGGGTACCACCTCCTGACCTGGGCAAAACTAGTGAGGGTTGAATCCAGGACAGAACAAAAAGGGACTCATGAGAATGAGCAGAAATCTCACTAACGGTTCCTCTGAAGAGCTTAGGAACCCCACCCTAGAGACGGTGGGAATGAGGTGGGTCGATCAGGCAAAACACATCACAGCCAGATGAGCAAATATCACTCTCATCTACACCTTTGCTATCCCTAAACTATTATGGGCAAAGAAAGACCTTAACTACTAAAACCAAATGACTTGGCATACATGTAGCATCAGATAATCGTAGGACTTCAAACAAAACACACTTGTAAAGAAGACAGCGTGGAGGTACAAACAGTAAGAGCATGGGGTTAGAAAAGACAGTTTTCAGGCAATTTTTAATTTATAGAAGAGACTGTGGCTGGATGTAAACCTCTACAGTACAAAAAAACGGCCACCTGGTTTCCAGATATTCTTTAACTAGGTGTCTTCATCTTCCACAACACTCCTCTGGACTTACTTAAACCCTCTGCTGCTTTAATCTCTACTGAACAAGTCATTATACGTGTAAAACACACCATATTTAGTCCAGGAATTACAACCTGTCTCCAAGATCTTGGTGCCTAGGGCACAGACTCAGATTCAGGGACATCATCTGCTCTTCCCTCCTCAAGCCCCACTCGACCGTGTGAGCTGCTTTCCTTTTCTTTCCCTCCCTTTCCAGCTGTAGAATGAGGATAATAAATCTGATCTCCCTCGTAAAAGGACTGTGGATGAAAAGCCCTGCCTAAAGAGACAAACATTATTAACATTCATCCCAACCCCTGACTCCAGAAACATTGGATTAAGGCAGAAACAGTATCAATACTTATTTTGCTTCTTATAAAAGGTCCTGCACCTCTGAGCTGACCCACATTTTATTAGCATGCTGCAGGTCTAAGTGAAAAATCCCCCATCCTTTATTCACTACCGTCGTTGTTTTTCAAGAGAATCCCATCAGGGTTTTTCAATTCAGCATCTGATTTGGTTGCCGGAGCTCTGCTAATTGTTTTCAATGAGATTAGAACAAGCCTATTATGCCGATAGGATGTTCGTTGGCGTTGTGCTACCCAGTTCCACTGAAAAGGAGGCACATTTCTAACATCATGCAGAAGCACAGAGGACTAAATGAGCTTCCTCCCACCTTGATTATTATTATTTGTAGTAAATGGTGCTTAGGTACCCAGCGGAGAGCAGCGCTCCTTCTTGGATGTTAATCCCTCCTGAGACTCCCCTTACAGAGCTCCAATCGCGGGCAAAAGCCTGATGTGAGTAATTGGAGAGAAACCTCTCTTGGCTCCTGCCAAGCCACTGGGAAGGTGATGAGGACTGGGCTGCTCAGTCCCCGTCCGGCCACCCCACCAACGCGGCCCCGAGTTCCCCGCAAGGCCACGCGCTGGGACCCCCAGGGACATCTGTCCCCGCGGCAGATGAGGCAACATCAGCCGTGCCGCTTGAACCAGCGGCTGCCGAGCAGTACACGGTTGTAAGTGGCACAACTGGACGCCGAGGAGAACATCTCCGCTCTGCTTTTAGGGCTCACCCAGGCGTCAACACCGCCACGGAGACAAATGAAAGCTGACTTTCACCCGGCTGCTGCCGGTCCTTCACATGTCCCCCGAGTCCCATCCCAAAGAGATTTTGGGTCCAAGCTGGTTAATAAGTAGAGGCCAGAGAGGGCTGATCTGCCTCTGTTCACGACTGAGGGGCACCCACACCAATGGTTACTTTGATTGTCTTACAATCAAAGTCTTGTTACAAAGACAAAAGTGGAAGAGTATTAGTGATGTATGAGAAATCAATTGCTGGTTAATGAAAGCATTCCTTCACCTTCTGCAGCCCTGAAACCACAGAGAAATAAAATAAATGCTGATAACTACCAAACACAGCAGGCTAAGGATTGCCTGATAAACCCAAATTGATTTTTCTGGCGGGGGGAAGAGGGGACAGTTGAAAGGGTGGATGCTTGCTGCCGTGGCAAAGGTGCTTTCCCAGCCACCCAGAGCCACCCACAGCACAAGCCGTGGCACGGCAGCCCCGATTCGGTGCTACCCCGACACTGCCGCAACACCCCAATGCCACAGGATGAAAGCAGTGGGGTTGTTGTGACAGCCCTAAAGCAGCTCCTGCCCCCCTCGGGCATCTGTCACCCCCAGGCAACGGGGGGCACAGCTGCCTGCGACCAGCTGGGCTTGGGCTGGGAGGCCCCCATGGTGGATGCCACCGATTAGAAGAGGAAAGCGGGAGGATCAGTCCGTCACGGGGCCGGGAGCGTGGTACTGGGGGTTATCCCGGTTGCACACCTTTGCCCAGCGGTACCTGCCCGGCAGCCGCCCCTCCGTGCCTCAGTAAGTCCACATCTCAGCTCAGGCGGCGGCACACCTCCGCTGCGGGTGGGCTCAGGATGCTCCCAGCGATGGCGGGCAGCGACTGACAGACGCCACTGCTCCCCTGCCGCCTGCATTTGCTCCAGCTCCAGCACCCCGCGTCCTGAGCATCGCAGTTTCAAAGACTGCAGCTTTGATGAAGTGGCACCAGGGACTCGTCCTTAACTAAAGATGGATGAAAGTCAGCTCAGTTCAGCACCGGGCTGAGATTTCAGCAAGAAAAAACCTGGGAAATTTAGAAAGCTGAGCTTTGGCAGCTTCCCCCTGCCCCAGGGAGTTCAAAGCACGCAGAGAGGGAGCACGGCCCTAACGCTGCATTTCCCATGACTGCAAGGAGACGGCGAGCGCTCGGGAGGAGACAGAGATGCCGGCTGTCTCCCTTCTGCGGGGCATAACCAGAAGCAATAAAGCAAAATTAGCAAAAGAAAAACCAGGTTGCAAACGCGAGGGGAAACTCGCTGCAGGCAGCTCCCGGCGCCGACGCCAGCAGAGGGCATCCGCAGCACGCCACTCCCCGCACCCCGCTCCGGCCGCATCCCAAATCTATCCCACTGCCACCTCATCAGCTTACCAAGTGCCCTGGTACCTACGTACAATGCAGAAAAAATAAAATAATAATAATAATAATAATAAAAATCTCATGAAAAGAAGATTTATATGCTGTAATATCCCGGAAACTTCCCATGGAGATGAGGCACAGAAGACCGTGTGTGTCTGACGCTGTACCAGGATGCTCTGACGCTGTACTGGGATGCTCTGACGCTGTACCAGGATGCTCTGACGCTGTACCGGGATGCTCTGACGCTGTACCGGGATGCTCTGACGCTGTACCGCGGGCTGTGCAGGATGCAGCCTGTACTTTTTTGCTCCCTGAGCCCTCCAGTCCCACAGGCTGGCTGTACTCAAGAGTAAAAAGAAGAAACCTGAGCAACCTGCATGCCTATAAAATTTTGTTTGCCAAACGCTGCCTTCTCCATCAGTGCAGGCGCCTATCCTGAGATCATCCTTTCATGCAGCTTTGCTTACCCGTTTATTCCAGCCTTGCAATTGTCCAGGTTTTTCTTCAATTTTCAAATGCATGGCATCCTAGAATGTGGTTTTGTTTTCTTTTTTTAAAATCTTCAATCAATGTGTGAAAGGTAAGCGTGTAAAACTTTATCTCTATTGGCAGGTTTTCACGGCAGTTTCAAAAAAGCTATTTTAATCTCAAGTGCTGGATGTAAATACTGCGTTGGAGTTTCTGTAATGCTATAGCCTTCTGCTGGCTTATACAATGTCCAGTTATAAAATACAGCCCTTTCTTAAACAAAAGCCACGGTCTTGGAAAGGATCAAAGAATAAAAAGCAGAAATGAGTTTGTCGGGAGATGGATTTTTTTATGCCATACATATAAAATCATCTCAGACCTAAACCCCTTTTTATGGCAATCTTTGCTGCAGCCGCAGTTTCCAAAGGGGTGGGAGGCGGGGGGTATCCCGGGGCTGCGTCCACCGGAACAGCCTGACCCCGTCCCCCCCTCCACGCTTCACTCCGGCCTGGGACTGCGGACGCTGTGCCAGCACGGCCGGAGCCCTGGTGGTACCTGCAGCACTGGGCTCCTGACCGTGCCGCCCGGCCACCGCGCCTGCCCCGCCGCGGGACGTACCTCGGGTTTGTCCAGCCCAGCTTTGCTCAGAGGAGCTGCCGAGGTCAGGGCTGTGCACAAGCCATGCCCCCCCCCCGCACTGGCTCTGGCAGCTCACAGGACATCAGGGCAGGTTTTATTGTTTCACCCAAAGGGAATTTTTTCCCTCTCTGAAATATAAAGTTTATTCCTCTTACCCATCAAGATGGGGCTGGCCGACAGGGGGACAGGCTGAGCTTTTATAACGTGGGCCACTCCGCGACGAGAAGCCATCCATTAGCCAAAATTGTTTCTTACTGAAGCTGAATTATGTTTATCTTTTCTGAAAATAAGGTCTCAGGGGGATGTGCTGGAACATGCACCAAATCCCTGAAAAGGCCACGGTTTCAACACATGCCAACAGCGACAGCCAAGTCGAGATTTGTTACTGCAGTGGGAGGTGGACTCGCCCTAGGGACTATGTCAGGATCAAAAAGAAGCTTATTAAGAAAGAGATCTCTCCATAGCATCCACATGCATTTTCAGGATAGTACGAGCATCTCATGGTGCTCACCCTTCTTCAGCGTTCTTGGAGGAACAATTGCTGCAGCATACGGGCCTTCGAGGGAGGAAAAATGAGTCCCAAAAAGCACAAGTCTTGGTGGGACAGGGATCAGCTTGTTTGCCAACCCTCACCTGCAGCGTGACTGCAGGGCGCTCTGGAAGTTGGACCTGAAATTCTGCGTGTCGCAGGCTCAGCGTGACCCACACGCATCGCTCCCTGACGTCAAGGGGAAAAATACTCCCCTGTGGCAAGGGCTAGGAGAAAAAAAGTGACTCTATTACCCAGAAAATGCCCCCAACCCTTGGGCTCAGGTGGGGCAAGAGAAGCAGCCCGATCTGTGCTGAGCCAAGTCTGTGGCAGCTGCTTGAGAGAGCGCAAAGTCCCAATGAACTCAAGAGAAATGATGCTCTAACTGCTGCACTGCAGCAAAAAGCTCCCAGCTAATCTGCCAGCCAAAACCACAGTTCCCAGCCGATGGCCGAGTGGGACCAGAAAGTCAAGGCTGGGATTGGCAGGAGAAGAGTTTAAAGAAATAGTCTGTGGAGTCCTAGGAGCACGGAGGAACACGTTTTAGAACATCACCCTAAAACCCATCACAAAGCCGTACTTAGCCCAGGTCTGCGTGGGACCAGCCCTTTGCTGCAACATTTCAATAGGGGAGGATGAATTCCTACCGCCAAGACAAGTTCCTTTTGCTCCACTTGGTGACAGCCTGCGTGAATCGCTTCCTCCTGGCCTCCGCGGCGGCGAGGTCGGGCAGAGAGCAGCGAGGGGTCTTCATCAGCTCCAGCGTGGCTTCATCTAGGGTTAGGGGAAAAAAAAAAAAATAGAAATCATGGGAATGGTGGGCTAAGAAATCCCAGGGCGGACAGGGAGATGGGAAGGGAAGTGCTGAGGATGCAGCAGCGGAGCAAGAGGCAATGCCCAAGAGCCCACTGGAGCACGGCACCGGCCCCAGCATCACTTGTGGTGACACCCATGGGCGCTGAGCCCCCTCCGTGCCACGGCTGCACCCACCACCAGCAGCAGTTCCTGCTGAAAGCCCATTTCTTCAAAGCAGCCACCAGCTGGGGCTGCCAGGAGGTAAGGGGAGATGACATCCCGCGGCCGGGGGGGGTGGGGGTTAGCTCTGCTGTTAGTGTCAATGGACAGTTTTACCGATTTCGGGAGAAAACGCAGCAGGTTACCTCTTGCGTGACACTTTACAGATCTTGAAAGCTTGTGTGGAAAACCACCTGTGGCTGGCTTTGATTATATTTTAAAACATAAATTTTTAATTATTTTGTTTTATTCTCTCTTGATGAGTTTCCCATTATTCCCCTGGCAAAGCAGAGAGACGTTCGCATGTAAATAAACTATATCTCTGTTCAGCTAGGAGCTCATTTGGAAAATGTTCATATTCCTTCTTATTTATTTTTAAAACTGCATGAAACCTTAAAGCCCCTGTTCTCATCTGCTGGAAGGCAGACAAGTTGTTCGTCCACCCTTTTTCCATGCTGGCTTTACCCTTTAACACTTTGTATTCAGGCGCAAACCCACATCTGTGACCTGTCCCGGGCAGCCCCCCAGGCCTGTTTCAAACACCCCCTCCAAAAATGAAAACGCAAATGCACTCGAAAGGCCATCATTGCTCTCGGGCCTCCTGCAGCTTGTGATAAGGTGGAAGAAAAATAATTGCATGCGCTCAGTTAAGAGCGGAGAGGGAAAGTCCCGGCTGATGGGACGCGGCCAGCGGCTGCTCAGGCAGCAGCTGCTCTGAGGGACCGGCGGAGGGTGGCCGGGGTGCCGGGATGGACAGAGACCAGCCTGCTAATTAGCAGCCTCTCGTTAATTCTGTCCCGAGCAGCGGAAGCAAGCTGGCCACGTGGCGGGAGGTCGCGGCCGCACGTCAGGGAGGGAGGGGAGAAGAGCAGACAGGCGCCCTTCCGAGGGCCGGGATAATGCTGGCTTTCTCCTTCCCTCAATGAGGACACTGAGAGGAACGACCCCGGCCATGCCGGGGAACTTGTGTCGCGTCAGCCTGGCCTTGGACTGCTCCCTCCCAGCCAGAAGTAGCTGCCACGTCAGGCAGAAGCCACCCGTCGCCCTGCCCCGCTGGCCGCCAGAGTCGCCGGGCTCTCAGCTGGCCGGGGGCGACCGGGGGGGTGCCCGGAGCCGCTGCGGCTCGGCGAGAGCCAAGGGGGCCCTCGCCAGCTCCGCAGACACCTCGTGGCTCTACGCGCCGTGGGCAGGAGCGAGCAGCGCTGGGGTGATGCGACACCATCTTCCTCCCTCCCCTGCGCTGTGCCCCAGCAGTGAAGAAACCAGAATATCTACATATAGAAACTGGGAGGCTTAATCAGGATTTTTGTTCAAGTCAATGTGATGCTGCAATTAAGGCTTTGAACAGGACAACCCATCAGCCTTAGTTTCTCTGTCTTTTTTTTTCCCTGTCTTTTTTTTCTTTCTTTTTTTTTTTGTTTTTGAGCACACCAAGAGCTATTTTAAGCTGTTTTAAGCATGACGGGAACCCCAAGGGTGTGTGGGTCTGGTGAAATAATTGCTTGCCTCAGGTTCTTGAAAGTACAAAGCAACAAAGCACCTGAGCCATGTAATTACTCTTACAGCTGCAAACTGGGCTGTATGTTACACCCGCGTGAGGTTTTCCTGGAGATGATGCTACTCCACAACGCAGCGCCAAGTCCCCTCTCCTCCCCGGATCTGCGAGGAGCCATCCCCCCAAGGGCTCATGGGCCACTGACCTAGGACACCCGTCGCCTCGAGCCCCCCGAACCGCTGCATGGCAGTGATGGCCTTGGTGAGCTCCTCCTGCGTCTGCAGTTGTCCTGTGACAGGATCCGGAGGAGGCAGATACCCAAATTTTGTCAGCCAGTCCTGTGAAACAAGGAGAAGGGGGGATGAGAAAAGGAAAGGAAAGAAATATAGACACAGGGAAAGATGCTCCGAAGGTCCCATCCATTCTGCTTGGAAATACTTTTCCCATTTACATGTTTATACCCGGCTTCCCCATCGAACTGCGTGGTCTCTGCTAACAAATGGACGTGTCAGGATGGATCCGTACACATCACTTCAGTAATGGGATCCGGCGACCTTCACGCATTCCAAGGGCGACATCTAATCTTCCCACCGGGCTGCAGACCACCTTTGACAGCGGCGGCAGCGCAGCCCCAACCCGAGGGTCACACAGGCGCCTTTGATTCTCCCCTCGGACACGGGCAGCTCTTAGGGAAAACTGTTGCAGAGCTGAGTGCAAGGAGAAGGGAACAAAACTGCCTGTCACGAGGGCCGGGCACTGCCGCCTCCACTGGGACCTCACCCCCGGTGGGAGCCCACGGGGGCCTTGGGGAGGGTCCCCGGGTCCGATGGAGGAACCTCGCTGACCTCCGGCCGAGGCTGCAGAGCAGCTGGGTTTTGCCCAACTTTGTCTCGGTCGCACCTCTCCGACCGTATGTGCTGTGCTTTAAACTTTCTGCTGTCCCCCGTGGGCGCCACAGTAAGGTCACAGCTTCCCACGAGGGGTGAGAGGAGGGGACCTTTCCTCCTCCCTGCCGGCGCGGGGAACACCTCCGTGGCCAAGCGCCCTCTGCAAGTCCCCCCGTGTCCCCATGCCGGCACGAGCGGGCTATGCCCACTCTCCCGGGTCCCTTCAGCCAACCTGCTGCAATGCCATCAAACCGCTGCGACATTAATCAACCCGCTGCGACCTCCTGCTGCTTTCCAGTCCAGGCATTGCCAGGGTGGCTGAGCTTTGGGACGACAATGCATTAAGGATGACAACAGCTTGGCAGAGGCTCCCTTCACCTGATGGAGACGAGCCGGGACATGGGGACGAGGACAACCCTGCAGTCCAAGTCCCCTCAATGCACCCCGATGGCTTGAGGGTGGCTTGTTTTACCTCGACCTTCACAACTTCAGGATTTTGACTGGAAACAAACCCAACCATGAAGTCTCTGACAGAGAGTCTCCTGGCGGTTTCCCAGTGGTGCCATCACCCTCCTACCACGACAGGGAGGGGCACGGGGACAGGGAGCAGAGGAAAACCCTGCAACAGCCTTCCCCTAAAATTTGGCCAACATCAAAAAGTCGCTCCGGGTGATTGATGGACCTCGTCATTTAAAAAAAAAAAAAAAAATACATAAATGGATTTTTAAAAAAAAAACCCACTGTAAGAACATCAGGTTTCTTAACTTTGGATTATTTGTTCAAGGGGATAAATCAGCAGAGTTGTGCTCACCCCAGCAGAACCAGAAATGCCAGGACTGGCTTGATGGTGAAGCTGAAACCTCAGTCACTCGCAGCCCCCAACAGGACCGACTGATTTATTCAAGAAGAGAAATAAATGGCTTTTCTCTCTGTGCCCTCCTCTCCAGCATTTCCACATGCCCTGGTTTAACCATCTCGCCGCCAGCTGCCTTAAAGCATTTAGAGCCAGGCATGAGTATCTCTACCCCCAGAAAGCATCGGGGACCTGTGAAACACCCGCACGTCCCTCTTCGCCAAAGCCTAAGCAAACACGGCCACGAGCCAGCGATCCCCCTGCCATGGGCACCGCATTAAGCCCAAGGCCACTATTTGGTAGGAATTTGTCTTTCAAAGGACAATACGTTTTTATGAAGATCTTTCGCTTCCTCTTTTCAGCCTAAAACTGATGAAAAAAATGCCATAAATCTCATTCCTACAACTGCTTTTTAAGTATCTTGTGAATTATCTTTCTAAATCCTTTCTTACCTTCCTTCTCGCTCCCCTGCCCTACCTCGGCAGAAGGATCAGCGAAGAATAATAATACTGTATGCAGGGAATGCCAGAAACACCTACCCTCTATTTTCTTTATCTGTATCAAAGAAACACTGAGCTATTGAGCCTCTTGAAGACTGATATTGATCTAAACTTCCACTGCGGTCAATACGCCTCAAATTTATTGTAGTCAGATTAGTGCCAAAAGTCGGTACCTGCTTATTGCTACAATCTGAATGTCTCAGCTCAGTGTCACCCACAGCGGCCACCTCGAATGCCACAGCATCCCCAGCCCCTCTCTGGCAAGCCCAATTAAACAATTTCACACTTACAGAGCTTTACGACGGATCTCCCCACGCTTGGTGTGGCTCTCCATTGGGGAGCATGGTCTCCTGTGCCGGGTTTCTCACCGGCAGTTCACTTCCCTCCTCACCCTCCTTCACAGTTGCCTTATTTTAGTGGGAGGGTGTGTTATTATAGCCAGATAAAGCAGCTTATCTGGCCATTTCTTGTTGCTTAATGCAACTCCATTAGCCACCACCTTGCTAGGAGCGCGTTAGCATCGTCACAGCCTTCCCTCACCATCAGGCTGAAGGCCAGGCCAAGCGCTCTCTCTTCTTCTCCCTGCTCCTATTTGTCCCTTTGCATAGCAAAAACATTTGTGACAGAAATTAGAGATACAATTTGCCCCTGATTGTTCATGAGAAATCAGCTGTGACACAGGGCTCGGCAGCCGGCCCATCAATTGCCGAGGATGGTGGGGTTTAATTTAGTTTTTTCCCCGGCCATGGAGACAGTGTCATTTATCCTCTAATGACAGCGGAGCCACTGCTACACCGATGTACGCAGCTCAGCTTTGCTCGGGCCCTCCTGGAGAAGGAGGTGGCAGCAAAAGGCTGGGGAAAGCAAAGGCACGGGGAGATCCAGCAAAGATCCTGCTGACCTCCTCTCTTCCTTAACCCAAAGGGACAGAAAAAGCACAAACACAAGTGGATACCCCAGAGCAAACGGGGAGCTCCCGAAAGAAAAGACAGAAGGGACGGGCAGATATCACAAGTCCTTCACCTGATCTACCTTGCAAGCATTGATGTTCCTGCATGTGATTTTTCATCTAGACCATCATGTTTGTCATGCCTTACTCAGGTTCCCCATGATTTTATAGACCTCTGTGATACCGCTCTCATTCATCTCTTTTCCAGTGTGTGGGTTCTGGCTGGTTTCCTCTCTTCTTGTGAGCAAAGCCGATCCATAATATTGAACTTTCACATTCCACCTTTGCTGTAGCAGAAAATTTCATTAGGGAAAATGCAGCTGGACTTGGAGATGAGAAAGACCAGCAGGAATTGTCTGGCTAATTATCTGTGTGCCCCGTGAAAGCTTTTCAGATATTTTCTTGTCCTTAATTATGACAAAAACTAAACTTATGAACTTCCATAAAAGAAAAACATGAAAACATTTTCCACTGAGATAACTTCAACATGTTCCCTTCTTAATGCCACTTTTTTTTTTTAAAATTAAAAAACCCTTTTTTTCTCCAACTTTCATTAGCTTAAAATGTTTAAATGAAATAGTGGTTCGAGCCGAATGCTAAAATTCTTTGAACATATTTCTTGCCTGAGTTGGCATGATAAGAACTTTTCCTTAAAAATGTGCTGCATTAAATAAATTGACCTAATCCCATGAGAAGATTCAGCTTCAGCAACTCCCTATTTTAAGAGGAAAAAAAATTGCTTCACTAAAAAATTCAGATTGAGCCCACGTCTGACCATCTTCCAGCTCCGAGACGAGCTGGGAACGAGCACGGCTTCACTACATAGCTCATGCCATGGCCTGGGGTATGTACCTCGGTCTGGGGCTCGCGGGATCCCAGCTCAGTTTTTGTGGGAATCACCTCGTTGTGTCTCTAGCCCCCAATTCCTAATCTATAAAATACTTTAATGGTATTTCCTGGTCTTCCATCTACTGGTCCTGTCTGCTCACACCGGGAACTCTTTGGGGCGGTCCATCCCCTGCTGTGCTTTACCCCAACCACGGGGGCTGCCGGGCCGGACCCAGCCGACGTGTTTCACTGCCATCACCAAAAGTGGACCCTTCTTCCCCAAAAGTGGACTTCTGCCCCGGTGCTGGGAGTTAGCAAAGATGGGGCTGGGGAAAGCTGGAGGGACCGAGCCAAGTCCATGATGAATCTTCTGATCCAGCTCCGCCACCGAGCAATGCAGAATGAAAGGCTTCCCGTTGTGCTCAGGGCCAGGAAAAAAAAGAAAGAGAAAAGAAAAAAAGGAAGAACTGCATGCCTGGCAAAAACGTCCAAAGACGTCCATCCATCTGCACCGCCCCTCCACCGCGCCGGATAAACACAGCTTCCAGCAAGAGCCCTCAGGCTGCTCAGCGCTGAGCAGAAGCACATACATACCCCTTAAAAACCACAGCCGGGATGTTTATTGACAAAACACCATCCCTGCGTGGGGCTGGAGATCCCACCCTGCCCCACGTGGGACGGCGGGACTCATGCCGTGTCCCAGGCAGCAGGGAAATGCCATCGCAACGTGTTCACCTCTTGGGACCAAGGCACCAGGAAGGGAGGCTCCCTGGGTGCTGCCCATGCCCCGTCCCCTCTGGTCTCATGGGACCAGCCATCCACAGACAACACAACTCAAGAAATAAAGAAAAATTGGGGGTGGGAAGCTTTTCCCTCCCTTGTATCCCTACAACCTTTAAACAGTTCGATCTTACCCCTCCCACCCCACTGCAGGTGGTACCCAATAAAAGATGTCTTAAAGGAAATGCTTCAAAGCAGAGTTTTCCTTTGAAAAGGGACTGTGTTAACGGTGACGCAGCAGCATCATTCCTCCACGGAGCTGCTCCGTGTGCGTGTTTGGAGACCGATTGCTCACTTCGTTGGCTAAAAATAAGCTGTATTATTTTTTCTTGTCTGGGTTCCCATACTGCTGTGGCATAGCATAATGGGGAAAAGCCTGCTTCTTGCCTTAAAAAATGATAAGCAGAATCTAAAACTGGAGGATTTTTTTTGCACGTAATTTTTTTTCTTTTGGAGAAAGCACAAAGTTAGGAAAAATGCTAATTAAGTCCTCTTCTCCCCTGCAAACAAGCCCTGCTTCAATTTTGGGCTTTTTTTACTCCTTAAGCCATTTGAAGGGAATACCAGGGAGCGATGCTGCTGTGGCAGCAGCCAGGGTCTGGGGCTCTCCAGGGCCAAGTGATGGCCCAGAGCAAAACGCTGGCTCCAGCAGCAGTGAAGCCTCTGATATCACTTATGCAGAGCCAATTTTCAGATTAAAATGGCAATTTCATTTCTTTCATCTATCCACTTCCTTTGTATCAATACCCTTTTGTCCTAGAACCTACTTACCTGCTTCATTTTAAAATAGATGTAGATATTGTCCCTCTTTTATGGAAGATTTATGAGCTCTGTACGTTTGCTTTTACAAATATTAATATTATATAAGCTGATGGGCTTATTCAGCTGCCACAGACGAAAAAAAAGACACAGTCAGCAAGTATTCTTCCTGATGGTTTCTTTTTAAGGGTTGTAGGTTGGCATTTACAAGAAGACAAACTAGTTCAGGATAACAAGGAGAGGATAAACAGGATAAACGGCAAAACAGAAATCAGGATAAGCAGAAAAACTCTACCCAAGCCAGTTCCGTGCTTCTACCTGCTCTTGTATTATTATAATGACCGTATTTCTAAAGCTTAGCCCCCAAAAAACAGGGTCTTTTTCTTTTTTCTTGATGTTGCGTAAACATACAGGGAAAAACCAGCCTTAATCCTGCAGAGTTTGTAACACCCCCTTTGCTCAAGGATGTTGTTTTATCCGACACATCGCCAAGAGGAGAGAAGAGCAGAGAACTACCCCCAGTCCCTGGCTCCTCTGCAGGCTCCCAGACCGGCTCCATCGCCATCTCATCAATGCTGGAGGAGGAAACTGGGTTTAAATTCATGCCCTTGTTGACAGGGGTGCAAACAGCACCCACAACACTCTGCCTAAGGGCTGTCGGCTGTGACACCCGCGGGCACCTCTCCCTGCTCCGTGCCACGGCCACCGGCGTCGCTCCAGACACCTCTTTGCAGCGAGGAGCCACGCTCTCAGTGACTTGCAACACACCTCCGGAGACTCTTTGGATGTGCAACATGCACGGAGAGGATGCCGGTATAACCCAATTTCCAAATTTTCAGGGCCATCCAAGGCTGGAGCAGAAGCATGTTTTTTCACTCAAAAGATCCCTTTCATTAATATTCCTTGAAAAGCTTTAGCAAACTGCACCTTCGCTCATTAATCAAGCTACCAGTTGCTTTTATTCGTTTAAACAGGCTACTGTCACGGCTGAGAGCCTAAACCCTCACCCTGACCTGAACCCGGCCCTTGGCTTTCCGGCGGGGGCAGCCCCGGTGAGGTCCCTCCCTGCCGTCCCCAGCGGCCCCGGCTGCAGCAGGAGCACAGAACACCCCAGCTCATCTCCACCGCTCATCTCCTGCCGTCCACACCAGATAACCACAGAGAAACGGGCTTTGTTTTTGTAGGGTCACCCAGGGGGGAGAGGAATTTGAAAGCTCCCTTTCCTGCAGGTCCTTTTATACCCTGGGTGCAGTCGTGCTTCACACATGCAGGGGAAGAAAATCCAAACACACTATTCAACAAAATTAATGACCCAGATTACTAAAATAAAGCTACAACTCAAACATCCGGAACTAATTTCCAAATTACACTTCGCTTTATCTCTACAGCTCCCACTAAATAGGGTGGAAGCTCTTAAAATCACACAAAAAAAAAAAAAAAAAAAAAAATCACTGCCACTACAAGCTAGATTAAAGGGAAATTGCTTTTGGCTGTTTGAGTTTTTCTTCCAAGTTTTCGAAGGTTTAGAGTATTCAAATTTTTACAGTAATTTTCCTGAGATCAAACGACCCCAGGAACAACGCCCATTAATTAGAGCAACACATATGGTGCCGCAATACTCCGAGGAGCACGCTCCTGCAATGTAACGGCCTCCGGGCCACACAAAGCCAATAACTTCCTTCCAAAGGTTGCCACGCACCTCTCTAATGAGCTATCGCACGCAGGTAATCAGCTGATTAATTCATTAGGAGAAAAAACTGCAGTTTGGATTAGAACCAGGATTTTGGTTGCCGCCGCCGCTGCTGAACCGTGGGACCGGTTTCATTAGCTCACGCCGGAGGAGTCGCTTGAATCCAAACAGCTATTTAATTCGAGCGAGCGCTGTGCGCAGAATCCAGGGTAGAAGTTAATGCAGCTGCTAATGATTTCCTCTCCCTCCCCCTTGCTTTAAATGTTCGATTAGGTTAACAACAGCGGCGTTGCGAAAGGCTACAACCTACAAGTCGTGAAGACAGCAGGTCCCTTGGCAAGGGACAGATCACACCACTGGATGACATTGGACCTGGGACATCCAGGTCATTAAAGATCCAGCGGAGAGAGCACCTCCGCTCCGGCGCGGCTTGCTTCCCAGCCAGCAACTGGATGCCAGCTTGGCTGCCTGCAGGTCTTGTCAGACGTGATCGGGTCTTGCCTGTAGCCTCAAACGCTCGTTTGCAGGGCTCTGCCCGCGTTACTGCTCTCCTGGGTGTTGGGGGGTGACATCCTCCACTGGGCAAGGTGGGCACGGAAGAAGGCTGTCGTGATTTGGAAGCAAATTTCATCCAGTCTGCGGTAGATGTTACGCAAGGTGTAAGCATCTCTTTGGTTGGATGGATACCGAGAGCCTTCCCATAAACACAGAGTTAATCAAGAGATGTAGAAGCAGAAGGAAATTCTCTGCAGACCACAGAAACAGCCTTTTCAACCTCTTTGAACTGAAGATCAAAGAACCAATTCCTACCCATAGAAGGCAGGCAGAACAGCGCAGTGCAGAACAATGTTTACTACAGCTGGTTTAGGTTTCTTTTCAGAGTAAAAAAAGGTGACAAAACATATAAACAAGGTACAGTTTATTCTGTATTTCCAGCAAAAATGTGTATTTTTCTTGGTGGAGATTTAATATACCAGGGATTTAGGGAGGCCTTCAATCACTGGCATTTTTTCAGCACATCCTGAAAATTTCCACTCGAAAGCAACGAACGACGCAAAAAATTTGTGTGTAATTGAAACTCGACATGACTACCAAAAAGGAGTTTCAACGGGAATAGTTTTTTGTTTTTAAATCAGCCCTAGGTTTTTTTTTTCCCTAGCATGAGGAAAACTTTCTTTACTGAAAGAGTGGTGAAACATTGGAACAGGCTGCCCAGGGAAGTGGTTGAGTCCCCATCCCTGGAGGTATTTAAAAGATGTGTAGATGAGGCGCTTAGGGACATGGTTTAGTGGGCATGGTGGTGTTGGGTCGACGGTTGGACTCGATGATCTTAGAGGTCTTTTCCAACCTTAATAATTCTATGATTCTATGATTCTATAATGCTGCCTGTTGCGGTGAAGCATCCTTTTTCATCAATGAGTTATTTAAGAAGGAGAAGAAGAAAGTCCTGGCGTGTAATAGTCTGTTGAACTGTGATGGGAAGTTAGGTAAATGACCGAATTAGCATTCTTTTATCTTGCTGCAAAAATAGCTCTAAACCATGTAACTCGTTGCTTAGCATGGTTTATGAAAGAAACCCTGCTCCTTTTGCGTGGGTGTGGTTGGAGGCTGTTTGCGGTGGGCGCAGGAGGCTCTTCCCTGGCAGCACCGTGTCTCGGTGCCAGATGCCACCGGCCAGATCCTGTGCTGAACAGCAAACTTGGGACTCCGGCTCTCCCTGAATACCCCCAGCCCTGCTCACTACAAAGGAAAGTGCCAGCGCTTGCATTAAAAGTAAAAGTGCGACGAGTTCTAGTCCTCTGGTGGGCCCAGAGGCCAATAACATCACCGGGGGGATTTAAACAACCCCAATACTCTGTTCCATTGAGAAGCAAAATAAGTAATTACCATTGCAACGTATGGCACATAAATACCAGCAGCAGAGTTTGGATGTGCTTTAAAATCCACTTTAGAGCATCTGTGCTGCTGGTACCCGGGCTGTGCCCAGCTTTGTCTGCGTGATGGAGCGTGGTGGCTGTTGGGTTAATTCACGGGCTCGCTCCTGCTCCATTTACGCAGCACGAACCAGAGTATGGCCTTGACCCATGAGTCCAGGTAGGACGGACAGTGGCCAAGTAGGGTGGAGGAAAAAGCCCAACTCCAGTGTGAGAGATGGAGCAACTGGAGACCACGAGACCTGCCACCCACTGCCCTTGAAGCAGCTGCACTTGATGATCTGCAGTGTTCAAAGTTCACACAAAACCCCAGGCAGGCGTTTCTCCTGGATGCCGGCTCCCCTCTGTGCTGGAGCCCGGCGGGCACCCAGAGCCAGGGAGCACGTCCCCCGGCACACCTCCTCCCCACCAGCATCACCCGCTGGTGTGCTCTGAGCACGCCCGCAGGTACGACTGGATCAAATCTAACCTCAGATCTGGTGTGACAGGGTTAAACTAAATGTCACCAGGTACAGTTCTTACAGCATTTGTAAGCCCAGGAGAACTCTCCTCCCCGTGTACCCGGCCGCCGTCCACACGTATCTAGGGAAGAGGTTTCCCTGCTCAACACAGCGCAATAAATCACGGTGAGAGGTTGCCTCACCCCTGAAATCACATCCTCTCTGTATGAAGGAAAATCAAAGCCAAGACTGCGAATTCAGGGTTTTCTGGGCACAGGACACGGGAATGTCCGTGGTTTCCTGGATGATTTTGCACAAGACTCGGTGGTGTCCAAAGCAGCCGGGGGGCTGCTGTGAGCAGAGCCAGCTGGACAGTGCTCCTCAGGAAACATCTGCTGGAGATGGACGGAGGGAACAGAGAGTGCCTCAACCCTCCCCTCCCCACATTCCTCCACCTTGTCTCATCCACACAGCAGGAGGGTGGGCAGGGAGGGCAGCTGCTGTCCCTTGCCCAAGGGGAATCCCACATCAGGAGCCTCCCTGAGCCCTCTCCGCCATGGGAGCTGGGACACTCAGGGCTCTGCAAGACAGGCTCTCCGGGGGTTTGGTTCACCTCAGCATGCAGATGTTTGGACATTTAATTAAAATCGCCAAGTCTCCCAAGTATCCGATGTGAGGCTGTTGACATCACCCGAGCAGACTGCAGAGAACTTCCAAACACTCCCGTCCTCCAGCTGGATTGGTACCAAGATGAGCAAGAAAATGATGAATTCTTTTAAAAGACGTACAAATTGCTCTTTACCAAAGAGAATACACAGCAAGGCTCTCCTAGGGGGTGACTTTAGAGGTCCTGGTTTTGCTTAACGAGCCTGTCCATCTCATTGGACCCAAACGGCACATGTGCTTATGGTACGCAGGGAAAATCAGCGACGCATTGAGAACACAATGGCGTTAATCTATAGTCTCTCCCAACTGTCTTAGCACCCACCGAGATGAGCTCCTACTCTTTTGGTTTCAGTCATTAAACAAACCACGTCTGGCAGCTGAACAGACTGCTATACATCAAAACAAATCTCTCGCTAACTCCATCTATTGGATCTTTTCTTAGGACAGCGTCTTCTCCAGGATGGACTCCAGACCTGACTTTCTCTCTGCAGCATGACCGGTAACACCGGAGTTTGCCTTGGCCCGTCCACGCCCTCACTCACAGCTCTCAGCCTCCATCCCAGGCTTCAGAGTTCAACCTCCAGCACGGCTTAACTGTTTCCCCATTTACAGCAGCCAACAACATTTTACCTTGATAAGTCAGCTCAGCTGCACGTATCTCCTCCGCTCATTAGCTCGGAGACCAGTGGTTTCCTTCCTCCCCCTTGTAGCATCACGCTTCCCCCCAGCTAGGTAGGCTTGGTTCTCAAGATGACCTCAGATAACACAGACTGCCTGTTTAAATATGCTCACAGCATGGCCCAATATCCCTTTCAAGAGACTGCAGAAATTCTCTAGTCCTCCGCAAACCGGGAATTCAAACGCTGCTATCACTGTGCTCTGGGCTAGGACTGGTCCGTGGGCTGCTAACAACAGCCGCAGTCCCTGTATTTACCTCAGCAGCTTTTAGATCAGGTCTTAGCTGCATCTTCCCATTTAGCTTTTAGCAATGGAAATATTGTGATGTTAAGAAATCCATAAATCAGAAGCTGTGCTGGGGTGTGAAATAGAGCATCCATTCGGGAGAGAATTAAGCCCCACTGATGTCTCCTGTCCCTGGATCTGTGTGACTACAGGAACAGCACAGTTACTACCTGGTTGGCTTTGCTGCTTCCCCCCAATATCTTCAAAACAGCGGTATTACAATGAGCTTTTCTTGTTGACAGGCTCTTTCTATTAGCTGTATGAGTGTCTTGAACAATTATTGATGCTGTGGGCAACTGGTGAAAAGAGAAAAAAAAAAAAAGGAGCTTTCTGTTCACGAGCAAGGCTGTTAAATCAAAGGAAGCAATAATATTGCAGGTCTCAGGTGACCAGCCCTCAGGTGCAAACACCAGGAACTTTGCAGAAGTACTTCAGGAGCACCCCACAGGCTGCACGAAATGGAAGAAATTACCCACTGAACAGCGGCAGATTAAAAAAAAAAAAAAAAAAAAAAAAAAAAAAAAAAAAAGAGCTCTGCATCACCACAAAGTATTGGACAATTTGCAAAACATGACAAAAATTCTTTAATTATTAAAACAAACTAACTAAAATGAATAATTTAACCTGCTCTGCCTAGTCCAGGGCATTTTCCTGTGGCTACCAGGATGACTCTGCTTTCAGTGAGAACTGGTATTAATCATGACCACGCCAACCCCTCCACTCACCAAGGACCCCTGCATCCCTCCGGCAGTGAGCTGACATCCCCTCCTGCAAACCACCCCTGCCGCTCCGGGTCCCCCAACCACTGCTCGCGCCTGCGGCTCTGCCACATCGAAGGACAGGCTGAGAGCAGAGCTTCTGCAATGTTTTACCCAACAGAAACGCGGGTACAGGCTACGGTTTGTGTATGTACTACCAGTTTTCTTTGCCCTTGCTCACCCCCTCCCAGCTGCTTCCAGGCTTTGCCCTGGGCCGGTCGTGCACAGCTTCATCCCAGGCAAGTGCAAGCTGATGGGGTATTTTTGCCTCCTTGCTAGGAGGCAGGTTGCTGTTTGTAACACAGCTCTTCCCTGCTGCTGGCAGGTGAATTGCCTTTCCTGCCCCGCCAGGACTGCAGCTCCACAGGGCAGATACTCAGCACCCTCTCCAGAGCCCGCACGCTGCCAGGGCTGTGTAAGACATCAGGAGCTGGCAGTCGGCACGCAACTGCTCTCACTCACGTGGCACGACACAGGGGAAAACCCGCACATCCAGGAGACACGTCTCTTTTACTCCATGGCTGCTATCAGGCGCATTTTCATAGCGCAGGAACCTCACACAGGTCCTGTTTTACCAATGGGGAAACTGAGGCAGGGGCAGCAAAGGGAGGTGAGCGCCGGGTCACCGGCAGCAGCACATAACCGTGCTTTGCAGTCAGTGGCGCGAGGGGCTTTTGGCTGCTGTTCCCACACTACCCGTCCCTGTGACACGGGCACCCCGCGGATGGAAGGATGAGAGGACTGTCGTCTAGGTCCTACCCAGGTAGTTCAGAGAAAAACAAGATCCAAACCCCACATCTCACCTGCAGTAATGGGAACTTCTGTCTCCCTAGCACTCACCACGGGGCGGCTTTGGAAACATCCCCAGAAGGTCCCACCAGCTTTGGAGTATTTCACAACAAGGGGTTGGCCAGTTGGATCCAAACCAAACCAAGTCTGGAAGTGTCCCTGGCTGAAATGTTACCAACAATTTGCCCATTTGGAAAATCTTCCATCTTGCCCAAATCTTCCGGTTTTCTAGACCCTGCTGTGCTTACGGCAGCTCAGGACCTTGTACCAGAGGGAGAGGGAAGCCATGTGCCAGCTGTGGGCTGCACAGTGACCTGGCAGGCTGCGGCGAGGGCGCTTCATTAAGCACAGGCATTTTGTGTGCTCAGGATCAGCTCCAGGCTCCTGCAAGTGGGGTTGAAGTCAGGGGGCTTCAGGGAAGTGTCCTGGTTTCGGCTGGGATAGAGTTAATTTCCTTCCTAAAGTTTTGGCTTTAGCATTTACCAAAACACATTTACAGTGCTGTGTTTTGGATTTAGCATGAGAATAATGTTGATAAGACACCCATGTTTTAGTTGTTGCTAAGCAGTGCTTATATTAAGTCAAGGACTTTCCAGCTTCCCGTGCTCTGCCAGCGAGGAGGTGCACAAGAAGCTGGGAGGGGGCACAGCCAGGACAGCTGACCCCAACTGGCCAAAGGGACATTCCACACCATGGGACGTCATGCTCAGTACAGAAACTGGGGAAAGCTGGCCGGGGGGGCCGCTGCTCGGGGACTGGCTGGGCATCGGTCGGCGGGTGGTGAGCAATTGCATTGGGCATCACTTGCTTTGTCTGTTCTTTTATTATTATTTCAATTATTACACTGTCTTTATCTCAGCCCACGAGTTCTCTCACTTCTACCCTTCCGATTCTCTCCCCCATCCCACCGGGGTAGGGCGGGGGGGAGGAAGCAAGCGGCTGGGTGGTGCTCAGTTGCCGGCTGGGGTTAAACCACAACAGGAAGCACCAGGGAAAGCAGCTCCTCATTCTGCACAGTGTCCCCCAAAACCGAGGCTTGGCGGGGGGGGGGGGGGAACACCAGTCTTGGCTGAGCATCGCCTGTGAACAAGCATGTCCCTAACTAGGAGTCCTCGTTGCCGGCTCTGACCGGGAGCAGCAAGAAGCCTTGGAGGTGCCTGCAGTGACTGATGGCACCAGCAGCGCAGCAGTCACTTGGTCAGAGGTGATGCTTTATGCGCAAGGCTGCAGATAATAAATAATATTTGGGTGACTCTTAACATTCCCTTGAAGAACACGGGTGCAAAGCATTGTTGTTGTGACTCATGTCAATTTGAAGGGACAGGGGACTGGGTAGCCACGCAACGAAGGACGGACTGTCCTGACATAACCCCACGCAGCTTCAAATAACCCCTTCAGGCGGCCGGTCCCCCGGGGGCACCAGTATCCCTGGGGCACCTGCCAGGCATCCCAACCCCAGGTTTCTGCCGGGTGGCTCGGTGCCACGTGCCCATGGCCACAGGGTCACCCCGCTGCTGCTGTCTTCTCCTCACCAGCCTGCAGACCTCAAAAACCTGTATTATTTTTCACGTGGGCTTGGATGGGCGGGGGGCAGCAGCGCCCTGAAGTCATTGGGCAGGGACGAGCCTTTTCCCAACGCGATGGCCATCTGCGTGACCGCAGCCGCACGCGGCACCTCGGATCCAAGGCTGATCTTAATTACAACAGTGTCTCATCACTCGCTGCGGTCCTGATTGCACCAACGTGGGATGTGCAAATTAAAGCCAGTGCCTGTGATTTTACACATCAAAAGCTGCTCCGGGCTTGCAATAAAGGAGCCCGCTCTCCCCACCGCCCTCCAGCCTGCATCTCTGCACACCCCCTTCCCAGCACGGCTGGCAACAGGCACATTTATGCACAGAGATCAATTCTCCCCCACTGGGTGGCAAATGATGAAATAAAAAGATTATAAAACTTACATATTTGAAAAAGCTCTAATGGGAAAATATCCCCAATCTTCTGCGGCCTCTCTATGGTGTTGATACATCCTGACACAGCTGGAGGCATCCTTCACCTTTCTATGCGTAAACAGGCAGACTTTATATACCTATTAGATCTATTTGCAGTGCAGACAGATATTGAGATTAAAGGGTTTCAGCTTCCCAGCCATGTACCCCATGCCGAGACCCAGGTAAAAGGATCCCATCTAACCGCCCCAGCTACTGCTCGTCTCCTTAACCCTCAGCCACACTTCCCTGCCCTCGAGGCTTGGTTTGCCTCTCGCACCATAACCCCTACAGCATAAGCAATAAAGGAAAATCGACATTTTTAATCACGTTGAATCTTTGCTAAAAGTATGTTTCCCCTCTGTGAGGGCTGTGGGTGTTGGTGGTGATGGCAGGACGAGGCAGATGGCTCCCGTTACGGGCAGCTGCTGCTCTGTGCTCACAAGATTTATGCAGAAATTCATCCCCTGGCCCCTTCCTGAGACCTATTATGGCAGGAACTACGCAGACTAACTTTTGATACCAATCAAACTCATTAAATGGAGAGGTCTCACATTCCTACATAAGCAGAATATGAAATGCAGAGAAACTCCTGGAACAGACCATCCAGCACAGCAGAGCAGAAAATCCATCTGGTAAATTGGATACATTTAATCACACCAGGTTTGTTTTGCCTTTTTTTTTTTTTTTTTTAAAGGCCCATATATTTTGACTCCTTCAGCTTCACGACACAAGCCCTGTCAATGCATTTGATTGAAAATGTCAGAGTGACCATCTGTATCACGTCACAAGCAGAGTCACTCTCCTTGCAACACCAGGACAGCTCTTCATCAGGAGCAGAGACGTGCCCCGGCACGCTGAGCGGGCTGCCGTTCTCTTCGGCCTTATATATCAAGTACCATTTGTTAACTACATGGAAGCCAACCGTCCAGGCCTGCTGTCTCCTGCCCTAAATACCACGAGAACGATCTCATCTCCTGCTGAACCTTGTGCAAAAAGGTATCATCCTGCAACTGCAGAGTATATATAGGTACTGCCAGTTGGACTAGACAAACTGCCCGCAATTTGCCGACGCATCTGTTTCCAAAGCTCACAAAGCTAGGCAATACCCCAGAAGGAGCCAAACGCCTTCCCACGGGGAGAAGGCAGCTGTGCACAGCCACATCTGCAGCACCCTGGTGCTCAAGGACGCGGAGCAGTGATGGCCGACAAAGGCCAACAAAACCTACCAGAGGGGTTGAAGAAGATAGGACACGTATGTCCTTGGAGGGACTAAGGCAAAGCACCAGGTTCTGCTGACTGCGTTGCTTAGGCTTTTGCCTTGACCACGCAACGAGCTTGCTCAGAAACGCAGGTGATGAGTTTCTTTTTCATAAAGAGCAGGGTGAATCCTTGTTCCTCCTTATCAACACGTCAATTCTTCCTGCTTTGCTTGGGAAAGGAAGAACGCTGCTGTGCTCAAACTGCAGCGAGCACAGGAGAGCTATAAAAATATTCATAAATAGGTGTTATTCCCTCTTTAACACAGGGAACGAGACAATTTGACCTTTCCAGACACCTACAACTTTCTACAGCTCCAGCCCTGCCTTTTAGAAGATGTTTTGGGGTACATCTAGCCTGCAGAACACAGAGAGCTTTCAAACAGCTTTGAGCAGGTTCAATGCTGAGACCCGCCTAGCTGTGATAATAAACTAGCTTTGTTTTGTTCAGTTTTTTTTTTCTACATGCCACAGCCATGAGTGTAAACATTATTCTTTATTTTCTTCCACAGCAAGGTCACAGACACCTCAGTGCAAGCAGATCTGCTGCTGCTGTGCAATTAACCCACTTTAGCAGACAGCTGTCCCCGAGCAAAACCACAGCAGCAGAGGTAGGACACAGCCCCTTCCTCAAAGGGATGAGACTTTCAAAGCATAATTAGGCCAATTTCAGCGATCAAGGTATTAAACCAAGTTAATCTTGTTCTTGGTAAAATAACCAAAGAAATCAAAATGTAACCCCCTAAGTTAATGCAAATTTAAGCTTTCACACTGATTGCCCATCACATATTTATTTCATTGCTTAATCTAGCAGCACCAAAATTAACATTCGTCTAGCAACGGTACAAATAATAATCCTCAGTGCCTTTCAGTGAGTGATAGCATCTCTGGCTCTGAGGCTGCTGTCCTGCAGGGGTGCACAGCGGCTACACGCAGACAGGCAGAGCCCGTCCTTCCCCCAGAGAGACCACTCCATGTCGGCAAGAGAAACGGCAAAAGGGAAACCGGGAGGAGGAGGTGTGGGCTGGAGGTCACACCGCGGGGAGCACAACCATGTCCCCCGCCTCCCCGGCGGATGCCCCAGCCACCAAACCTCAATGCCTCTCAGCAATTACTCATAGCAGCACTTTACGTTATGCGTTATTGTCTAGCCTTTTTTCCTGGTTAAAGCCTCAGGTTAAAAACAAAACAATGTTTTTGTTGAAAAACATGGCTTTTTAAAAATTTTTTGTTTTGTTTTGTTTTTTATCTTTTGGGATGTACTTGCAACTGATGGAGCATTGCTGGGGAGGCGCGTGGCAGCAACGCTGTCAGCTGGCTCCCCACCAGCGTGTATCAGGCCATAATGGTCAATGAACCCCTCGTAGCCTTTGTTTTGCTCCCTTTTCTGTATTTAATGCCACCATTTATAAGGCCCTTGGGAAAAGCGATGGGTTTACATGTGAGTGTCCTGCAAATTTTCAGCAAGAAGCCAGGTTTCTGTGAACAGGGATGCAGCTGAGCGCCTGCATTTGATGAGGTTATGTCAGAGCTGGCTGTGTGGGAAGAGTGAGGAATTTGCAAGAGCCTTTCCTTTTTCATTCTCTCCTTTTTTGCCTTAAATGAATACCGTTTGTCATCTTTCCCCTCTCCTTTCTGCTTTGCAAACAAGCCATTAGCGTGGCTCGGTGGCCGTGGCCTGGCCCAGTAAGTGGCTGTGAGCAGAGAAACTGAGGCACATGCGGCTCCCTGAGGATCCCCAAATAAAAGCGTTTGTGCTCCCAATGAAGTGAGACTCCGGGGTGGGGAAAGTCGATCGGATTTTGCCAGAGGGCTGCGTTGCTCGATTCCCCACAGACGTGGGGACATCACAGCCAGGGCAGGGGGGACAAATGCCAGCCCAGCCTGACAAGGAGGGGAACAAAGCCAGCGGAAACCTTCACCGCACATCTCTTGGAGGTGCCCGAGCACGGCGCAACGCTTGGCCCGCAGCACGGCTGCCCGCTTACTCCCAGCCGCTGTGTCTTATTTCCTCAATACTCCAGGCTCCATCACCCTCCAGCGAGGAGGGAAGCCCGGCTGCTAGGCTGGGATCAGTCTGGGTGAGCAGCCAGCGTGCCCCGGGTGAGCCCCGAGGTGGAGCCGGGAATCCCTCAGAACCGTTCCTGGTCCAACGGGGGAGCGCTCGACCCACCAAGGGAACACCAGGGAAGGCCCACGCAACTGTGCCGTGGAGCACAAACGACTTCATCATCATCAGCCACGCTGCAATTAACACAGAGGGTAGCAAGGTGCTTAGAAGTGGTAGGTGCTTGGCAGGACGAGTATTACTTGCTGTCGCAAAGAAATTCAGGCGGTGCGTGTCTCCCCTTCCCCTGCACATACAATTAAAAATAACAAGGGCATCTGCCCTATCTTCAGCTTCTCCTTCCTCCCCCGATTAGCCCTGCCACAGGCAGCACGAGGCTCCACCACTAATGAAATACAGCGGGAACAAAACAAAAGACAGGAGAAGAAACGACTGACCTGCTGCAAAAGTAAAGTTACTCCACGGCAGCCAAAACCAGGTATCAGAGCCCCTTCCTCTGCCGCTGCTTTTAGACAGACAACCTGGAGAGGGGCGGCTTCACCCAGCCCGTACTGATCTCAGTCATCCCGACACTTAATTTTGATCTGTCTCTTTTCTTGCTTTGATACGATGACCTCGCTTGGCTTTGGACAACCTATCCATCAGGCTGAGCTTTCAAAGCAAAGTCCATCTCGTAGACAAGGGAAGAAATCTCGCAGGCAGGACTCGCCACAAGTCAGGACAGCATTGTTATGTATATATTCTGTGAATTAATGCCTTTTAGCTAAGCTAGCAAGACTTGAATCTTTTCCAGCTTGTAGGCTCATGGTTTTACTAAGTAGCAAGTATTGACTTTTAAAAAGGCCAAGACAATTTTATGACCATCAGGAATATTTCAAGCTATACAAAGCCAGATAATGGCATGGGGGGAAAAAAAGAAAGAAATCAAATCAGTTCATATATATCAGACCTTAATTACTGACTGACAACAGCCAGGAAGGAATTTTTCCTTTCAGAAGCAGCATTTCATACACTGTTAGAGACAGGGCTGGTGGGAGCCGACGGCACGTTTGCCCTTCATGGGATGGGCTCGGAGATGGAGCAGCGAGACCTGTGCTCCCACCAGCACACCAGGACCCTGCCCAGCCTGACCCAGCGTCCTTCGCCATCAAGCCACTCCTCCCTTGACCGCTGGGCTGATACGTTGGATGCACGAGCCCAGCCGTATGCTGGATGGAAAGACACGTTTCTTTCCCCAAACCACCCAAATAAAGAGGGAAAGCCACCGGCACGGAGCTTATGCCAGAGCTCCAGAGGAAAGCAGGGAGAAAACATGACGTGAAAACACGCAGGAGACGGTTTCTCTGTGACCGACTTGGGGGGAAAAAAAAAAATAAATAAAATTGCTAATTAATAGGGTGGAGAGGCTAAAGAATCAAACAGGACCCCAAATATATCAGATTAATTGAGCTTGCTGGATGGGTGGGAAGGAGCACTGCACCCGGCGGGCAGCAGCCGGGCCCCGCACTGGGCACTCGTCCCTGCAGAGGGGCACCTGAAAACCAAGTCCTCGTCAGGGCAAGGACAGCAAAAGTTAAAAGATGGTATTTTTCTCTCAATTCCATGGCTCTTTATAGTGGCTCTTCCATGGCTCTCTCATTCCAAAGGCACTTTATAGTGCCTTTCTCTGGAGGACCAGCACCGAGTGCAATCCAGCACTTCCACTGCAAAATCTTATCTCATTTTGCTCCGTTTGCCACTTCATGGGCTGGCAGGTTTTGGGAGGAACACGGCAGGCAAAGGAAGGGTGAAATCTCAGCTCCTCTGAAACCAGGGCGAGACTCCCACAGCTCAAAAGGAGCCAGGATTTCTCCCCCACATCTGATCACCCAGGCAGGGAGGTCCGAGAAGTCTCTTTCCTCCTCCATTACCCATCGCTCCAGTGAGACCCAGCCTCAACCACAGCCACAGTTTGCACCGGGTGGGAGTATCAACAAGTGGCAAAAGGCATCCTCTGATGGATGGATGGAGAGGGAAGAACAGAAGAAAATATATTCAGATTGCTCCCACGCAATTTAATCTGACTAAAAGCCACAACCACAAAGGCAGTGGCAGGCGGACGCCCATAGTAACCCCAGCCTACCAGCTCAGCAAGGCCCATTTTAATGGACTTTTTGTTCGCTCCATGTTTAAGCGAGTACATTGTACGCTGTTGTGTTGTGCTACAAAAAGCATTAAAGCAGCTTCCCAGCTCTCGGGGCGTGAGCGACAGATAAGACGGCTTGGGGACCCGCTCAGTGGGGTGCTGGAATGGGCAGGCTCCACTGGGTCACCCCCCGCAAAGCCTGGTACATGAAAAAGCAGCATGCAAGGCGTGTTAGGAAATGCGAGGAGAGGGCAAGAAGAAAGCATTGCACACCCTGATAAAGAACATCACAGACTGCTTGGTAAGAGCAGGCAAGCGTCAGCCACGAGCAGAAATAAGACAGACCCTGATGAAGATCCGGCTAAATAGAAAACTGTAGCAGTGAGCTGCGTTACAGGGATTTCTAAAGCAAAGGCAGGTTCAAGAAGGAACCGGTGCTGGGAGAAGTCTGACCCTCCACGGATGCTGCCAAGGCTGAGTACTCACGGCCCACCACCTTCTGCTGCCCCCAGACCCCCCAAAGCCTTTGGCAGGCAGGCAGCGGGTGCATTGCAAGAGGCAGGTGGCTTCCCCATGGCACGTCTGTGCAGTCATTCCCCACCACCGTCGATGCCCCACGTGCAGCATCCCCACCCGTCTTGCCGAGCAGTCCAGAGTGATGCTGCCCACAAACCCATCACGATTCCCCCCTTGGGGGTTAGGTACTAAGGAACAGGCATGCGGCTCCCTGCCCCACTGCCTTTGCACCCACCGCACCTATCCTCCTGCCTGCACCCAAAGCATCGGAGATGAACCCTGCCATCTTGAGGAACCTGACACCAAAGCATTTCCAACAGTAAATCCACCAACACACAGCAAACCGAAACTATTAGGAGAAAGGAAGCAAGCTCTTTGGGTAAGAAAACTTTAGCTGAACAACTATAAGCAGAGTAAATTCAAGATGTACTTGACCTGGACAGCAAGAAAAATCATCTCAGCAGGCTGCTCCCTCCTCTCTTTGCTGCTGGGGGCTCCGCTGGCTCCCCACGCACAGCCCCAGCAGCTCCTAGCCATCCCAACACCGGGGACATCAGGACAGCAGAGGCAAAGCCAAAATCCCCTGCCGCTTGGGCAGGCGAAGCTGGGGGGAAATAAGAGGCGGCGGGTAAACGGGGAGCAGCCGGGGACGGGAGCTTCCCCCGGAGCTCAAAGTGCATTTTAATGTTACATAAGGGTAGACTTTACAGCAAGGCTCCATTTGAAACGGATCGTGTAAGGAAAGGTTAAAGAAGCTTAAATTATTCTCTCTGAACTCGAGGGCTCAGAAGTGACGTCTTTCATGTTGCTTAAGGTACTGGGAAGTAGAAGCACAGCCCTGCACGGGGTCTGGCTGCTGTAGGGGCTTCGGGCTTCAAGGGAAAACAAAAAGTTTGCAGAAGACTATATTTCTTTTCATTTGCGCACTTACCACAGTGCGGGCTCCAGCTGGGACCAGCTAGAGAAGTGGTGAAAAACACTTCTTTTAAATTAAAGAGCTGGCTGAGTATGCCATTATTCAAGCTCATTTTGTGGCTTTTTTTAACCGGGATTCTCCAGGACAGCCCTAGGAAAACCAAAGCGGCATCCTCAGACGCTGCCCTGCCCCGTGTCCCCTTGGTTAGAGGCACCGAGCAGGTCCAACACAGCCAGACACTCCCCAGGGCTCTCTGCCCAAGCAAGACGCCTGTAGGGCCGCGAGCCCACAGCCAGCACCCGTCGCAGGCAATCTGCCCCACGGTAGCAGGACGTTGTGTTTTCCATTACTGACATAGGAAGCTGCAGGATAGCATTTAAGGAGGTTTTGGTTCAGCTTTGCCCAACAGCCACCTCCATCCCTGCCCATCAGCATGCCGTACGCTACGTGCCTGCAGGGAGAGCTGCTTATTCTAAGGGAAGCATTCCCAGTCTGACACACTGCAGTACCGTGTCCGATCTCTACACCGTGCCAAGAAATAGATTAGTTAATAGACAAGGAGGAAATATTTACTGCTTCTCATAAGGGGATTGATGAAACTCCCCCAGCGCACCCTCAGAGGGCTGCGAGCACCGTGAAACCAGGAATACGATGAATGAAGGGATACAATTAAAAAAAAAAATCATTAAGCTGTTTTAAGACTTTGCCTTTCTGCCTTGACATACGTTGTCCCACTCTCCAAGCCCAGAAATGAGGGGAGAAGGGGGGAGGCAGGACCACCGTCCCGAGGGACTGGCCAGGGCCCCACTCCAGGCGGCTCTGCAGCATCTTTAGCAAGAGCAGGAGGCAAACCCGGCCTGGGAGAGGCTTCAGGGGCTGATTACTCAGCCTAATAAGCTAGTTGAGATGCTGAAGCAGCTACATAAAGAACATGTAGTTATGCATCATTTTAATTATGCATATAATGGCTTTATCTTTTTGTTACCTTATTTCATTATTGAAAACCTTTATTTCACATATACATTTAAATTCTCAAATCCAGCCACCAACAAAACTACTTATAAATAATTTAATATACAATGAGGCACCAATTCCTCCAAAAGCAGCAATCCTGCAATGAGAGTACTGGAAACTCTCTCAGCATCTGACACTTTAATGTCATACCGGAGCACCCAGAAGGTAGCAATATATGGCCCCTCCAAGCTCCACATGCTCATTTAGAAGCTGTAGCTGAGGAGCTTGTGTGAGAAGAGCATCTCTTGGTGATCATCAATATACAAGAGAGGTCCTTGGCATGCACCAAGGCAGGAGAGCCTGCCAGTGAGTTTGCAACACCAGCATGAGAGCTGCACACAGAGAAAGAAAAGAAACCTTCAGCTGCATGGTCCTCTCTGCCCTGGAGACCCATAGCCAGCTACACAGATTAGGCTGGGCAAGAACATTCCCCTACCAATGTCTTTTGGCACCACGACGCCACATTTAGAACGGAGAAGAGTCACTACAGCATGTCAAACCACATGGAGCAATGAAGAAGGTCTTGAGCACCGAGAGCAGCTGCTGAGCACCAGCGTGCCTGCAAAATAAACCCAGGAGAGCCAAAGCGAGACCCTCACCTCCCAGCTGTACCAGGAGGAAACACCGCTAGTTATCCTAGTCCACAATCAGCATTTGCTTAATAAATATTTTTCTAATCATGTTTGTCAGCTTTTCTAATTAGACAAGATATGCAGCACAACACCTTAGTTTTTCATGTACCTGCCTCCCTTTTTCCTTCCAATAAAATGAAAGATGAATCCACACATGCAATCTTCACCCAAATGGAACTAAGATGACTTTCACCACAGGCATCCGCACAGCCAGGCTTTTACCTTACATTTCTTCATTGCATTTATTCCCCCAGTGAAGCTGTATTAAAAACGTATAGGTTAAAACAATAGATACCTGGAGATGGGAGCTCATCCTCTCTCCCTCTCTCTTTCTTTTGGTCCAGCTACAGTGAGCATTTGTGTTTAAGACCCAATAAGGTCAATGGGAAATAAGCAGGTGCTTAAGTTTAGGCATGTGAATAAACTAATTGTTCTTGAAGAGAGTACACATGTGCTTATTTTACTGATTGCTGAATCAGTGCTTTTAAGCTATCAAATTGGATCAGTCTGATTGCCATCCCAGAGTACCCTTTTGCTTCCCCACGACTGAGGCAAGACCTCTTTAACCGGATTGTTTTTGCATTACTCGGTGGAAGGGGAGAGATGCAATGAGCTCCCCTGCGCCCACCAACCCTTCCCATGGGGGACCTGTGTTACATCTTCAGCTCAAGTAAGTGGGAGATGTAAGAGTAGCTGCTAAGGAGACAACTCTTGCACCACAAAGGGGAGGCGAGTGCATCCGCGTGGTGTGGGATTACACTCTGGGTTTTCAAATTCTGCGTGTGCTATGTGGAAGGCAGCATGGGCACTGCGCATTCTGCTCTACGGTGAGATGGGAAATTAAGACATATTCCAAGGTAACATCAGATTTTGCCAGTGATGCTAACGAAACCACACCTGGCATTAAACTGATAGTGATTTTGGGTGCTGACAACAGTCTAAATTGGTGCAACTACACAGTGGCAAAACATTTGCAGCTGATGGTGTCAAATGAAGTGCAGGCAGCGCTTCATCTGAATGCCCACCTGGATGATGAGCTTCCTCCAAATGCCTCCCACAGACAAACCCAGTGCATTTGCTAATGTCATTAAGGGGGATGCTCTGGGTCGCCCCCGGCACTGCCTGTGCCACCCCACTCTGCGAAGGGCCCGATCCAGCATCGTGCAGGCAGGCTCCTGCCAGCGGCTTGTGTTTCAAGCTGCTGCGGGCAGGGCTGGGCAGGCTCTGCCCCCACCTGCTGGCTCCTTCCCGCCCCCATTCCCCAAAACCAAAGGGTCGGCCGCTCGCCAAGCACGTCCCAAACCACGGCCCCCATCCCTCCAGCCCCGTTTATGCATGACTACAAGGCATTACTGCAGGCTGGATTAACTCCCGTTTTTGTAGCCCTCCGAGAGCGTCAGATGAAGGTCCCACGGCCGTGGCATGCGTCACCCTCTGCTCCTCCCCATGCTTTCATCCGGCATGGGAGCGCCGGGACCCTCCCGGGAACAAACAGCCTTTGCAAAGGGGCTTTATCTTTGCTTGCAGGAAACCTTGAAGGTTCAGAAGGCCGCAAGGGAAATTTGTGCTGTCAAAATCAAAGCCGCGGTAATTGAACAGGAGTTTCCTCTGTCCCAGGGAGGCGGTCGGCAGAGCAGTGTTTGTGAGCAGGGACGTGAGGTTGTGTCCTACATGAGGGAGTGCACACGCAGAAGGTGAAAACTCATCCTGCTCCACGGCATGCTGCACCAACCCCATGGCTGCGGCCGGACCCGGTGGCAGGGTCAGCAGGCTGCTGAGCCACATCCCGCTCCCGCATACAAGTGCATCCTGAGGACCCTCACCCTGCTCTTCCAAGTTCATCCTCACCCCGCAACTCAAAACTTATCCTTTCTTTGTTCAAAACTAAGAAAATCTTCCAGAAAGAAGGAAAAAAAAAAAAAAAAAAGCAGCTTCTAAAGCACTTCCCAGTCTGATGTGCTAAAGCCAATTACCCAAAACAGAGGTGAATCGATGGAAAAGGCTCTTGGGTGTCGGGAAAGGCAGCAGCTGGCCTTTCCCAGAGCCACACACAGCCCGGATCGATGCTGCTTTGCGGCTGGCATCCGCTCTCCATATTTCTATTTGTTCCAGTGATGGGTTGCCAAGGTGTCAAAGTCAAATAATTTGAATTTCTTGCCAAGTGAAAGATATTCAAGGTTCAAAATTATACCTTGACCCAGTTGGGTCATTTTGCAGCAATTATCACCAATTTCTACGGTGGAAGACTGTAAGAGTTCAGAGAAGAAAAAAAAATTGCTTGTCCTTTCTTCACCTTGCATACAAATGAAAAACAAATGTGATCTTCTTGCTCTTGACATAACCATGCTTTAAAGAGCTTCACAAACATCTATTTCCCCATTTGAGCTCACACAGAAGACATTATCTCTTTTAAATATGCCTTCTCCTTGGCAGTGTGCAGCCTATCCCCTATCTTTAACATTTTAAGAAGCCGCCAAGTGGTTATTTGCAAAACTGACGTTAGGAGATGGATATAATCTATTTTAAACCTCAGCAAAAATCACCAGTTTCATGAGGTTTTAACATACGGCCGAATTAATCAAGTCACACGGATTATGAAATGTGAAACACAGCCCCCCCCAGCTCTCCACCTGCATGGGAGCAATTTGGAAAAAGCCCAACCATCTCACGGCACAGTGAGAAGAGAAAAAAAAAAATAAATAAAGGGAATGGTTTCCAACACACCCCGGCTTCCTGAGCGGTGATGCTCTCCCTAGCAGAGCATCTCTGTCTTGCAAGACTTCCACCTTGACTCGCCTTTTTGGCATTGCCACACTCCGCTCCTTCGGTGGAGACGCCCAGGGAAACTGGGAGCGATGTCTTCGGGCTCTGCACTCACCCAGCGCTGCCCCTTCTGAAGCGGGGCCAGATCCAGCCCTTCCTTCCCTCTTCCTGGATGCTTTGGCTACCTCCTGCCTTTCCCTGCTGCCCTCTGCACAGGTACTGGCACCACAGGGTCCCCTCCCCAGGAAAGGAGCCCCCAAGCTGGCTGGAAGCAGCTTCTCCCTTTCAAGGGAAAATAAATCCAGGAAAAGGCATTTCCTCCAACATTAAAATTCCAGACTCCTCTGTCTTACTTGATCTTGTTTGCGAGGTCTTGCTATTCAGTTGCTTGGAGACTTTTGTTTATTGCCTTGTTTTTCTTTGTTTTAAACGGCTGAAGTTAGTGTTTTAACCAAGAACGAGGCCAAAAATATTGATTCCCAGGCAAAACTGCCTGGAGCTTGCCACAGTTTCCATCTTTTGCTAAAGACACGTCCGACGTGAAGCGCAGCGCCCTGTGCAGTGACCGGCGGACACGGCATCGCATGCCGAATGCTCCTTCCAGTGCAGGTCACTGGCTCGGGCTGGGGGACAACAGCAGAGCAAAGTCGCGTTGTGCTGGTGTTAGCTTGCTGGATCTGGATTTTTGCATCTGTGCAAATTTCTCCAGCTGCCACCCCCCATCAGGCTCTGTGTATGGGCAGATGGGCAGCAGCACGCCGGTGATGGTCACCAGGAGTGCTTGGAAAGATAATTCTCCTTCTGCGTGCCACCGTGCAGCAGCTCTGGATGCTTTACTCAAAGCTGAGGTTTTGCTCAGGACGGGGGACCCATGCCAAGCAGCTGAGCCCCGAGCTCACACTGGCAAAACCCCAGCGGTGCCGGCTCCCACGCGGGCAGTTCAGGTGCTCTCGGGAGCAGCAGCAGGTCCCAGCCCTGGCTCGTCCCCCAGGCGCAGGGTGACTTTGATTTCCTGGTGCCGACCTGCCTGGGCTGCTGGCTTGCTGCCTGTCCTCCTGCCCTACCATCAGTAGTGGGTGAAAACCTCCCAGCACGTGCCCTGTCCTGTAGGACCCATACCAGCCAGCCCGGCACGGGTGCAGTGGGCAGCAGCAGCTCCTCAAAGCCAGGCAGCTATTTTGTAAATTATTCAGTGTGGCAGCGGCTGCCGTGTGTTGAGGAAGCACAGGCAGGAGCACGGCCCCCCGACTGCACAGAGAGGGCTTGAACAACGGCTGCATCACCTATGGGAGCTGCCAGATGCATCACCCAGGATGCTGGACCCATGGAACAACTCAGAAAATAGGGTGGAAGTTTCCAGCGATGGCAGGAGGGCAGCCGGGCGTGCACCAAAGGGGGTTTCCTCTCATGGCCCACCACCCCTGGGCTCTCCTCCGACACAGCGGGTTGTTTTTCAGGACGCAGGCGGCAGCATCACTCCCACGGACACCTTCTCTCAGCTGCCTGCATTCGGAGGGGATTTTCAACACCGTCAAACATAGCGTGCACAGAGCTGAACTCAGTCCTCCCTCGCCCCCGGGACAGGCAGCATCTCCCAGGCGCCGGCTGCTGTGCAAAGCCAGGGAAGGCAGGATGCGGTTTGAATGCAAACATGCCGGGAGGAGAAGACAAATGGCTCTGGGGGAAATACGATGACCTCCCCGGCAGTGTCAGGAAACATTCGTCAAATGGCAGAAGTCATTAGCTGTTTCGCTGCTCACCTATCGGGAATGTCACATTGCTGGTGATGGCTGGTTAATGGAGACCTGACAGGGGTTTTGCTGCCGGAGACGAGGTCGGCTCCCTGCCTTCGGGTGGCAACAGCCAGGTTTGCCCAGCACAGGCTTGGCCACTGGTCCGGGCACCCCCGGCTCTGCCCCTGCCTTGCTGATGGGCACAGCAAATTAAGCCGTGCCAGGAAAACCTGCCTGCCTTCCAACATCCCAGTGCTCATTTTTCTATAAAACCAGAAGATTTTAAAGCCTTTTGCTCAAGGTGGAAGACTACTGCAAGCCTATCACAATGGGTGGGAAGCCAAAGACCTGAGCAGGTAAAGGACTTTCTTAAAATC